>NC_090931.1:1282929350-1283232380 GCF_040938575.1 Ambystoma mexicanum | reverse complement strand
TGAAAGATGGGCAGATGGTTTATAGGACTGATCCAGCGCAGAATCTTGGGCCTATCGAGTGCTACTCCAAGGCAGGCAAATTGAGCTGGGATTGACTTAAATACATTGATACAAATCAAAAGAGGGATGTTATTTTTAAATACCTTGTATGCAGAGCTGGATACGATTCTCTTATTGTTAAAAAAAGAAAATGTTAGAGGGACAATGTACAAGTCTAATACATTCAAGCTCAAGAACAAAGAATTTTTTAGAGAAATTGCTTGGGTTCAGAATTGGGACAATGGATTGGGGGTATTAAGAGTATTTTTTTTTAAAGTGGCATTGCATGGGACAGGGTATGCAACCATGACCACCACATTGGCAGGTTAAAATCAATGCAGTATTTTTCGAAATTATATTTTACTTATATGTGCCCGCAAAAATACATCTATCAATTTCCTGACCTTACATATCGGAGAGTCTTCATGCTGATTAGGTTGAATAAGTTGCCAGTTTTGGCTAATACTGGAGCGTGGTTGAAAATAGCCAGGTAAAAGAGAATACATAGATGCGTAAATCAATGTCTGAAGTTGAAACCCTAAGGCCGGTTGTCAGGGAATGAGAAAACATTACTTCAGATTTTATAGACATTTAGATACTGGTTTCAAAGAGGTGGAAAATGAACAGTTTTGGCTAAATTGAATGGTGGTGCGAAGCCTTAAGCGAGCCATCGCTTTGATGCAGTCCTGGTTTGCTTTCGAGAAAGAGAAATTAATAAGAGAGGAATAATATCTAAAACTATTCCTATCCCAATATAAGTTCTTGTGGCTGGTAATAAGGAACGAAATGAATTGAAATTAAATTTATGGTTTTAATATTATGAAAAATGTGTTTAATGAAATGTAATGTATGAATGTATGTATGAATTTATAGTGCATAATGTTAAACATATTGTGAAAAGTTCAATAAACTGCAACACAATAAACACATTTTAAAAAAGAATAGCACAAATTCTACCATTTCATGGTTTGTTGGTGCTTCAGGATCAGCTAGAAATGGGCAGCAGACTAAGCAGAGAAACATTGTTGTGTTTCAATGTTGATGTGTGCAGATATAAAAAGATAGGGATCTCTGTGGTGTGTGTGTTTTAGATATTTTGTGAGATTTCTCTATCAGTGGTTAATGTGCATTCCAGGTTGATAATAGAAGTTTTTACTGTGGGGTTTTCAGGAGAGTGAGGAGAGTTGTGCTGGGTTATCTTCAGTGGATTAGTCTGCTGTTTAATGAAATTTAGTGTAGAAATGCATTGTTGGGTGGTGTACCTTCCATTGTGTCAATCTGTGTTTCGGTGCTGGGGTTTTCAAGATTTGTTATCGGTCATGGTGAGACTTAGAATGATTTAGAGGTGGTTATTGTTACCATATCTCACGTAGCAGACCATCGAATAACAACTGGGAACAACTTTTGTCACTTTTGGAAACATCACACTTGGTCACCTTTATGTGTTTATATTGATGCAGAGTACTGTTTTCCAGCTTCAATATCTTGTTGTGCCCTGTTACCTGATGTACGGCTAAGTCATGAAACGTCAGGGGATGCAATGGCTTGGCACATATTAAGGACCCCCAATTTGTAATCAGTTGCCATGAGACTCAAACTGAACTAGATACTGACAAATCCAAAGACCCACCACATTGCAACCACAACATTAGCCTGCTGGCAGCTACCAGTGAAAAAGTGCATTTTGTATTTAAATACCATCATGTTTTTGGGTAATGTCACTGGCCCAATGTGCTCCAAATTCCACCATTTGCGGGGCCCAGGAGGACAGCCAAGGGCAGCGAGTTTGTCTTGTAAGTAAGACAAGGCAGAGCAACAAAGGTTCGAATCCCAGTCCTGCGCTCAGATGCTGGTCTCCGGTTAGAGGCTCATCTCTGGTATTGAGCGCGTTATAAATATTCATTAATTAATTTGCCACTAGTTCCCACAAACATTCCTTGGGTTTGTGGGAGAATGGGAAATGGACTCCACACAAGTTAGTTTTCCCCACAAAGATACTGAATGTAACCCCTCTCCCAACATTTGATGTGTTATCCCTCTCCCCTCGAGGTTTGGGTCTTCTTGCACCCCTGAAGACTGATGAGAGGAAAGGGCACAGAGACATCCCTTCTCAACAGTCCAGATCATGGCATCAATGAACATCACGGCCTCTAACTTACTCCCACTATTGCAACCCGTCTTGGCAACACAAACCTCGGACAACTTTGACCCAACTAAAATGACTAAACAATACGACACACTGTGCACAGCCATAAACAAAATAGCTCCTCTGGCTTTACGCAAAGCCAAACAAAGTGCCTACCTTAATGGATGGTTTACCCCCACACTGAAAGCTCTCAGAAAGACTAAATAAAAAAGCGGAATCTCTCTGGAAGAAATCGCTAACAGTAGTAAACAAAAATTATTTTTACAGTATCGCCAGGGAATACAAGCAACAAGTGCTCCTTACTAAAAGTAAATTATATAATGACAGAATCTCTAAAGCAGGCTCAAATACAAAGGAACTGTTCTTTATCCTGAGAGAATTAGAAACCCCGACCCCACTAGTGGAAAGCTGCAACAAAGACGCAAGCTGGTGTGAGAACATTCAAAACGGCCTCCAAGACAAAATCGCTCGACTCCAATCCATAATTGAAGCAAAAAAGAACAGTCTAGCCAAACTTTCCGATCCTCCTAGCTACCTCAAACTCCTCTACCATCAAGGAAATGCCTCACTTGGAATTCACGCAGGTCATTAATTCTGAAGCCCTCCAAATGATTTCAAGTCTAAAAGCATCAAGGTGCCAAGGTGATCCCTGCCCACCAACAGTCATTAAAGACTGCGCACCCCAACTCTCTCCTTTCATCACCAATCTCATTAACGCCTCTTTCAAAAACAACTGCGTCCCCACAGACCTAAAAAACGCCTGGGTACTACCCTTACTCAAAAAACCCACACTCAACCCAAACATTCCTACGAATTACCACCCAATAACAACAGTACCATTTCTCTTGAAAATTCTAGACAGAGTAGCATACCTTCAAATACAGAAATACCTTGAAGACAATAACATACTTGGGCTATGTCAATCGGGATTTCGCCCGAGACATGGTACGGAAACATCACTCCTGGACAAAGGGACGAGCTGAGGGATAAAGCGAAGCTAGCCCTTCATCTTCTCCTAGACCTATCAGGCGCTTTTGATTTGGTGGACCACAACATCCTGTGTAAACACCTGGCCTCAGCAGCACAGTTCTCCCCCAATGCCACCCTTATGGATAAAATAATTCCTTAGTGACAGAACTATGAAAGTCTTCTCCCCAAAAGCGGAAGCACCACCCACCATAGTCTCATGTGGAGTACCCCAAGGCTCGTGTGTATCCCCCACTTTGTACAATATTTTTACAAAGCCGCTATTTGACCGTCTTGACGACCTGGGTGTTACCTACACTAACTATGCAGATGACTCCCAGATCCTCATACCGATATCCGGGGACACCGACACAGCCACATTCAATGCCATAAACCTTACCATTCAAACCTGGATGGCGCACCACAGGTTATGCTTGAATGACAAGACCAAGCTTAATGTTGCTTTCAATTCCTTTGCCATTGATGGCAAAACCATTAAAGTCTCTAACTAGGTAAAAACACTAGGTTTCTACCTAGACTCGTCTCTCACTCTCACAAAACAAGTTAATGCCACAACATAAGCCACAACCTACACCTGCAAACTCATTAACGTATGCAGACAATTCCTCTCCCCTGACAGTTGTATTACGCTAGCCAGAGCCCTAGTCCTGACACAACTTGATTACTGTAACGCCTTATATGCCGGCACCAAGATCCAAAATATCCGCAAGCTCCAGGTCCTTCAAAATAATGCACTCAGAGCTGCACTCAACATCCCAAGATCAGCTCATATCTCATCAATAAGACATAAGCTCCACTGGCTGCCGGTACATGAATGGATCATGTTCAAATCACTCACCTTAACACACAAATGTAGTCACTGAATGGCCCCCACTTACCTGTCAGACAAAATCACAATGACACATCGCGCAAGACTGACTCCAAAAAGCAGGTGGTAGGAGCTTCCCTACAATTGCCAGCAAACAATGGAACTCACTGCCGATCCCACTCAGAGTACAAGAATCCTTCTGGATTTTCCGTAGACAACTCGAAACGCACCTCTTTACTCAAAGCCTGGTTAACTAACTCACAATATCCACGTCCGCAGCTTACTCCTTTCTCTCATGACCCTGCGACAGCCCCCCACTAATTTGGCTGTACTGTAACCTATCTCTTCTGCAACACCTGAAAATGTAACCTATCTCCTCTGTAAGAAAGCGCACAGATGCCTCTGGGCTTGGCACGCTATATAAGCTTCAAAATAAATAAATGTCTAATTTTCATTCAACCTGCCCATTTAGGTAAACAGTGCAGTGCCAAAAGAGCGGGGGGCATAAACTGCTAGAAATGTGTGACAAAACAAACATGCCCTCCATGACTTGTTCAGTGACATTTTCTGTCGGTCTCTGCACTGTTGGCAGATTGACTAGTGCACGTCTAAAATGATTGGTGCAACCTATGTTGTATTGCAAAAACTGCCTATGGATTAATTTGAAGTCAGACAATGTTGGGAGAATGCCAAGCCTTGATTAGAACCTTGCTCAATTTATTCGGAAACTAGCAACTTCACTGCCAGAGTGCTTCTCCCCCACCTCCTCTCTAATCAATGTGACGTAATGTAGCACATTATTTTCCTATTTTCAGTTTATATTTAAGCATTCACACATCTTGCAAATAAGAAAATGTTGTACAAGAAGCTAAAGTGAGGTGGTCAAATCAAAAAATTCTGTTCAAGTAGAAGGCAGGATTAGAATCCATATTTTCTGCGTCCAAACGTATACACTTTAACCAGTAGACCACTCCCACCCCCTTCCCTTGGCCAGTCATTTTGGCTCTGTATAAAGCCTATTATACTGGTGGTTAAGCACTCCCATATTTTGCAGATAAGCAAACAGAAGGAAAAGAAGAAAAAAGTGAATTGCTGGAGAACCCAATTGTGACCCATTTAGGAAGCCAGGATTATAAATCGGAACTTCTCGTTTAAAGATGGCAACTTTTACAGTAGACCTCTTACTTTCCTTTCCAATCCTCACCTCAACTTGGCTTTTCCCTTTGATCCCTTTCATGTGCCCATTGTCAAGAGCGCTGCGCTGTGTAGACGTATGATGGATATGTGCCTGTGGCAGTATGGGTATAAACTGCTGTGATGTGTGCACAAACTGGGGACTGCATGGAAAGTAGAGGGTGGAACGGTGGGTGTGTGCCCCTGGGAGTGTAGCTAGAGAGTGGTGTTATTCCTCGGTGCTTTGGAAGAATGTGTCTTTGGAACTCTTTGGGTGTTTAGAGAGTGGATATGTGCCTGTTGTGGTTAATCCAATCTGAGTGTCTTTTTCGACTTTTGCTTGGTGACATTTACTCCCAATATGGTCCAATTTCATTATTGTGCTGTAAGGGGCAGTGATGCAGGTTTCTTTTGGATAATGCAATTGAGAAAAAAATACTTGAAATTCAGAGTTTGGTTCTTAATTTAAAAAAAGAATCTTAGTACAGAAACTTCCTCAAACAGATTTAAAATGGTTACCCAATTACTTATTAACCACTAGTATGTTTCAAAGTGGGAACCCTTTTGCGGTAAGCCATGGCTTGTGGCAGAGTTTGTTTGCCAAATGATTTTGCAGGGCTGGTGCCATTAATGTTACAGTGAAGTCCCACCTGCAGATAGTAGCCTTTTGCGGTGCAACACTTGTTTTCAGTGCACTCCGAAAGGTAATTAACGTAATCCTTTTATTTTTTTTCCAAACAGAACAAACCTATGGAGCTGGCATCTATTTCAGCAAATCTATCAAAGGTCTTGATGTGAAGAGTGCGCAGAAGTCCACGACAGACAGATATATTTACATCTTCCAGGCCGAAGTAGTAACTGGCAACACCACCAAAGGAAAGGAGTTTTATATAATGCCCCCACCAATTGGTTCAGATTGTATGGATATGTACGACAGTGTTGTAGATTACATTTCCATTCCAGAAACATTTGTCATTTTTAATAGCAGTCAGGCTCTTCCACAGTTCTTGTTCACTTGTGAAATAAGTGAGAAATCCTATATCTAACTTCTTAATTACTCCATAGTTTTGATAAGTAAATTCAAAACTACACTTTGGAAGTCTTTGAACTAAAATACATAGTTTGGGGCTGCCTATCTATGTATTTTCTATAATAAATCGTGCCTTATCTGGTCTATTGTGAACAATTATATACCCCAGTGTTTTATGTTTGCGAACTGCAGTCAAAATAATTATGAGAAGTAGGCACAAGAAGAATAAATGCATGCACTAAATCTAAACCTTTTGATTTTATGTCATTAAGAATTTACTATTTTACTTTAGGATTATGTTCAAGCCTGTTGCCTCTTAGCATGGTGTAATTCTTACAAACAGCGGCACCATGTGCTGGGAGCTTAAAACAAGCATAGGTAAACCCAACCAGTCTATGTTAATATAGGGATAAGTTACTCTTTGCAACTCCCCTCTTCCCCCCACCAGGAGGACTCTGGCTCATCCCTCTACCTTTCCAAAGCCAGGACTACTGGCTTTGACAGTGCTTTTTATTGCAGGTTTTCCGTTTAGAGAATTCCCAATTCTTCCACTTCATAGCTGCTAGAGTACAAGGCTTCCTCTTGGCTCTGCAGCCTTATTTGAGTTTTAATTAAATTCTCTGATCAGCTCCCAACATCGGAACTGTCAAGTTTCCCCAATTCCAAGAGTGTGAAAGGTACCCAGTCCTTTTTGTTCTTGGAAGTCTTGGACTTGTAGTTTTGTGGTTTCCATTTTAATTTAATATGTAACATTACAAATCCCATAACTCCATGAAAAAACAGGACTCTGGGCTTTCGCGGAAATAGAATGATGAAGCTTGAGCACTCTGTATCATGCATGTTCTAGATCTCATTTGTACATGAAGCCCTCTTAAATTCAACCATGCTGCTTTCTCCCTGTAAATCATGTTATTTCTTCATGCATGATGGATTGCTAAGGCTGGAGTTTAGAGGATGGACAGTGGTGTTAAAATTAACATATTGTTCTGTCTTAAAATCATTGGTGCAACATGTACAGTTGGCTTGACCAAAGGCCATGCCTGTGCCACAAAGAAACTGTAGTATAACAAAACCAATTCATATTAGTGAAAAAACGTAAGTTAAGACGGAGTTAAGGTTATCTGATTCATCACAACAAAGCTCTTCAATTTCAGAGTCTGTGGGAAAAGATGAGTATCTTAACTCACCTTGCTCCCCTTTGGGCCCTGTTGCAATGCCCATGAGTGCATACATCATATCACAGAATGGATTCAAAATGGTATACAAAATGGCATGCAGGGTGGCTGCTTTGTCCCTTGATGCTGAGAAGTCATTTGATCAAATTGAATGGCAATTCTTGTACAGGACACTGGAGAAAATGAGAATCGGATTGAACTTTCAGAAATGGATCAAACTGTTATATGTCAACCAAATGGCTACAGTGTCAATGAATGGTTTTCACTTTAAAATGTTTATTTTGGGAAGGGGTAGATGCAGGATTGTCCCTTATCACCATTGTTCTCTCGAAATGAAAAAAAAAAACAATTTAGAAAGACTGCACGGAGACCGCTCCAATTGGTCTTTCTAAATCAAACTGTCATGCCCCTGCTGCACACGAGTGCGTGCAGGGGAGGACATGCCTGTCAAGGTGAGGGAAGTCAAAGGAGTTAGGTAAGTGTTTCGGTTTCTCCAGCAATGGATCTTTCATATTATATAGGAACATTTTTCCCATAGGAAAAAAGCAATACACAGGGTCCATAATGCCTGAAAAGGCACTTAATTGTGTAGTCCCTCCACCTCGCTTTGGTGCTTTATGACCCCAACCAATGAGATGGCAGGGCTGAAGCTCCACCCCAGGCAGCCATCTTCAGATTTTTCATCATTTCTGACAGTGTTTTTACTACTTTATTCTACAATTTCTACTACTTTAACACAGACTGTGTTTGTGCTCTCCACTGTGTGTTTCCTGGGCTCATGAAAGTCGCACCTCGTCTTAAATCGTTGAGTGAAAGGTTCTCAAGGAACCCCCTGGCCATGTCAGAGCCAGTGTTGGAAGGATCCGCTAAGAGGCCTTCCCTTTTTAAGGACTGCAGTAGGTGCGAAAAGAAAGTTGTTTATATGAGGTATCCACACAAAGTGTATATCTTTCTCTCAAAAGACATTTTAAGACGGGCATAGGAGGCTCCTTCTTCATCTAGAAAGCAAAGCTGAGTCTTCCAATGATGAATCTTCTAAAAAAGCCCCTGTTTTTTCTCACAAAGGTACTGAGAAGCAAGTTTCAAAAAGAAAAGCGTCTTCATTAAGGAGGGGGAAACTCTCCACCACCTGAAACCAAAAAAAAGGTGACAAAGGCTCTCTTATGCTCTCAAAGGGGACTAGAGGCCATAAAAGACACTATCCTGAGGAGAAAACCTTTTTAAAAGGTAAGAAACCATCCCTTAAGCCCCCATCCACGGGGTGGTCGTCCACGGGCCTGCCACCTATGGCTAAACGGTCCACGAGCGACTGTCCGTCACAGAGAGAGAGTTTGCTGTTGATGCATAAGCCGTCCATTGAGGGCCGTCTGTCTACGTCGACAGTTAAGATTTCGTCATCCACAAGCAAGACCTCGTTCTCAAACTCTTTGTTGACCACGGACAAGTCTTCATCGGCCGCGACCACGAAACATTGTTTGTCCACAAAGGTGTCCTCAACTAAACCGTCCACCAGCGTCTCGTCGACGTAGGTCCTGTCCACGAAGATCAGTATGGAGAAGTCGCCCGTCGATGGGAAAATCACTGTCGGCGGAGGGAAAGAAAAAAAACATCTAATGTTCAGCCAGATGGGGCTCCGTCCATGGCAGGAAGGCAGGATGAACTGCTGATAATACCTAGAAACGACCATAAACCTATCAGCTATCAAGGAGATGGCGGAACATCCGGATATCATTATCCAGGAGGAGTTTTCAAATGTTGAGGAAGTGTCGGAAAGCCTCATCCATACGCCAGAGGATGTTTCAGACCCTTTTCACCCTAAACTTATACAATCAATGCAAAGGAACATGAAGGAATTTCAGAGATGACAAAGAGTTTGACTCTTAGCACCGTCGACCTCAAGACAGGGAAGTGTTTCAACACCACCAAGAAGAGGGGAAAGGAGACACAGCAGTGTATCACCTACAAGAGTAGGTACAAGATCACCACAGCGGTACTGGGACAAGGAAGATGACTGGAGCGATACAGATCATTGATGCAGAGAAGCTGGAGGCGTGCTTAGGTGTCTAACGAGCACCGGGGCATTTAAACGGATTGCACCTGGAGAATAGAGAGAGTCACGACTCCTGACTCAGGTCGGGAAGCCTGGAGGAAGCAGACGGTCACACAAAAGCAAGGGGCTTGAGGAGACGGTGTTCATGGAAATCCTGCTTGGAGAGAAGCCCTGTGTAAGTGTTGGGAGCGAGGGAAGAGGAGAAGCCCCTCTAACGCCATGGGAACCATAGAGCAGGAGAGATGCCAGCCGCCCGCAACAACCAAAGAGAGGAAGCAGCAAAGTCTGTGAAGATCTCCAGAGCAGCTGGAACACCGGGGTGCTCCGCTCGAAGCATCGCATAGGAAAGCAAAGCACTAAGCAAGTGGAAGCAGGCCCACAGCAGGGATTTGAGATGCTGGGGCAAGGGTGTAGAACTGATGATTGTGAGAACGGATCGGGGACCCAATATCTGAGGAAAAGAGAAACCAATTTGAAGAGTGAAGTAATGAGAAAAGGGTTATGAACCTCGAACACTCCAGGGTTCAAGTCCTTAAAAAAAGTGGGGGGCACTCATTAACATACCAATTGAATATGGCGTCACCAGAAATTAGCATATCAAGGTGCCTGCATGTGCCATAGACTTGAGCCCTGGTACCCACACACACTTATGAAAGAGTTATATTACATGAGAAAGCCCTGGCAGGAGAGTATAGCAGGCAAGGTCGTTTGCAAGTGTGAGAATTGAAGCACATGAAAAAGTCCTGGTAGGAGGGAATACCAGGCAAAGTCAAGTTTGTGAATGTAAGAAGGGAAGCACATAAGAAAGCCCTGAGTGGGGAGTATCCCAGGCAAAGTCATTTTGCAAGTTTGAGAATTGAAGCACATAAGAAAGTCCTGGCAGGAGGGACTACCAGGCATGTGTGAGACTGGGACTTGCGCTCCCATTTTATGACTAAAGAACCTATCAGGGGAGGACACCAGGTGTTTCATAAGACACAGAATCATGAGGAAGACCCATGCCATTGGGATTGTGAATTGAGTGAACTGTGTAAGAAATTCCTGGCAGGATAGTATACCAGGCAGAGTCAAGTCTGTGAAGTAAATTGCAAATATCAGGAAGAGGGGGCTATCTTCTTGAGCTACAAAGATTATGGTTATATTATCAGAACTTTTGTTTTGCTGGAAAGAAACATGGGGAAGGGAAACATTCCCAGGAACTGTCAACACCATCTAAGTGGAAACCTTTTTGTTGGAGTTGTACGTTTTGTTGAACTTACCCTAAGCACCTTAAGGTTACTTTTAGAATGTGAGGGCCAGAATAGGATTTCTGACACAGGACATTTGCTATGGACATCTTGACATCGTACAGACCCTTATTTTTGTTTGAGGTAGGTATAAACATCTTAGGATAGGGATAGTGAGTTTTTCCAATCCTTTTATTATTTCAATAAATGTTTGTAGCAATCACTAAGAGTCCTCTGTGTCCACGTCTCATTCCTGCTTCATCACACCTACCTGTTACACCTGGCCAAGAGTGTATTATCGCAGTCCTCCATTATAGTGAATCTCTCAGACATCTCAGCCTACACCAAAGGCCCACACCAGGCCTCACTAATCACTGATAACTATGCAAGTTTCCTCCAGCACCCAACCCTGTGCCCTCTTGGAGCTTGAATACCGTCTTGTCAGCACTTATGGTGGCACCTTATGAACCCATCCACAGATGTCACTTACGATTCTTATCCTGGAAAGTCGCCTTTTTAGTAGCCTTAATGTCAGTGAGATTAATTGATGAGCTTCAGGCCCTTTCTACATAGCTGCCTTTCACAATTTTTCAAAAGGATTGCGTGATTCTCAGACAGCATCCCAAATTCATCCCGAAAGTTGTCTCTGAGATGACATTGTCAGAGCAAATAGTACTCCCTATGTTTTTCATCAACCACTCGTCAGCATTGGAACGCGCCCTTCACTACTTGGATCTCTCACAGATGCTAAAATTCTACATTCAACAAACTAAAGATTTTTGTACCTCTTTCAGACTTTTTGTGGCTTTGTCAGGTTGCACTAAAGGACAGTGCATATCCAAGCAAGGCTTTTCACGCTGGGTAGTGAACTTCATCTGTTGCTGCCACCAATCCAGAGGCTACCCACTCACTGGCCCACCGACTGCACATTCCACCAGAGGGAGGACAGCAACGGCAGTATTTCAAGCGGGAGTGGCGGTAAAGGACATAAGTAGAGCGGCCACCTGGAGCACGCTCCATACGTTTGCCAAGCATTACTGCTTAGCAGAAGACATCAGAAGGGAGTCAGCGGTTGGAGAGGCACTCCTCCACCACCTGTTTTCGTAAGGTAGCAGGAGCCTATGTTCTAGCCTCATTCCCTTCCATGGTTATCTAGCTTGCATAAGAGTTCAAATGCTCTGCTTAAGGCTGAGGTTAAACCTCAACTGTGTTTTACAAGTGCATGGCATGCTTCACTGCTTGGTATTCTCCAAGCATGTAAATGTATGAAAGCTACCAAAGCTGGAGAAATAAAGTTACAGATAAGTAGTTAAGACGTCTCCAGAATTGGATCTTTCATAAATTCACATACGCTCACACACCTCCCCATGGAGGTGGCTCCAAAGCAAGTCAGTCATCATATTGCAGTCCAACGGCTCAAAATCTGAAGATGGCTACTTTGGGTGGAGCTTAAGCCCTGCTACCTCATTGGTTGGGGTCAGGGGGGCAGGGAAGGCGGTGGTGGGGTATTTAAGTGAGTGCATTCAGGGAGAATCCCCCAATTTTATAGCAATCCTGCCAGGTTGGTAGAGGGTGGGGGTGTGATTGCCCTCCAGAGAGGGGAATTAAAAATGACGTTTTTCGGCATTTTGAAGGGCACTCAAATTCAGCCTAAAGAAAGCAACCTTTTTTGTGTTCACCCTTTAAAATGCAGAGAAATCACATAGAACTACATATGGAGGATGCAAACAAAAGCTTTGGCTTAATGCAGATGAATTTGAACTTGTATTGCAGGATCTTAAGATGTCTGTACCGGCTTTGATGGAGACAATTGACATATTTCATACAGTGTCAAGCTACAGGATCAGTTGGCTGAAATCTAAGGCATTGGCAGTATTGGGGAATACTATGGAGAGTGACTTTTCTCATCTGGATTTTCAGTGGTGCACAAAGAGGATGAGATGCCTTGGTATATGGCTGACAAGGGATGTGTCGCAGATGAGAGAGAACATGTCTGAATTGCTATTGACGTTGCGGTCCGACCTGGATCGCAAATCCTTAATGAAATTGTCTCCATGGGGGAAGGTTAACTCTGTGAGAAACCTGAAGGTGTCACACTTACTAGTCCTGGCGATCTATCATCCAGGCGGCCAGGACACAGCCATCGCTATTGGATCCAGTTCCTGGGGGTGGACCAGTGAGGGAGTTTCACCTGGGTGGGGGGTCCTTGGGGAGTGGAAGTGGGACACCGACGGACACAGACGGGTGAGACACAGTATCCCCCTTCTTAGAACACCTTTTCCCCATCCTACCACGTAGGATACTCAAACACTCTACCTCCTGCCCCTTTTCCCACACTAACACTTTTGCACACCACGAAAGACGTGACCAGAGGTGTTTACCTGACATGTCCCAACACAACAGTCAGGCAAAGTCAGGCAATTGACCAGATTCACACACACCTGACAGCCCTTTCCCTTCCCCCACAGCGATAAAAGGTGGAGCATAAGAGGACACTACGAGCGAGGCAGACCGCACAACAAGAGAGCTATCCAAGTCCGGCAGTTCAAGAGGAGGAGAAAGGCAGCGAAAACCAAAGGGGCGACAAGGAGAGAAGTGACCTTGCCCTTTCGACGCAAGGCCCACGAGACCTCCGTGGAAGGAATCGTAAGACTGTGAACAATAGCCGACGCAGATGCAAGCGGTACACAAAGTCCTGCTCTGCTGATAACCAAGCCAGGTAGAGACGCTTGCTACCGTGGTACCGTCCTTGACTCCAGAGACAAGAAAAGCCAAGCGGTCCATCACAGCCGGTGAGTCGAGGGGAGTGCCGATAAGAAACCGAACTGTGATGAATGAAAGTTGCAAAGTGCAGAAGAGTGAAGTTCAAAGAACTGTTAATGTTGAGAGAAAACCAGCTGCAGAGAGGTCCGGCACCAGGCGGGTGCTCATTCAAGAGACTCTGGTTGATCCCACGTTTATTGAAGCTACCGATGCCAAAAGGCCCTAGGACAGCCACAAGGAAAAGGTCAAAGTGGTCATACAGGGGTCCATCAAAATCCCCCTGTACCGTCGAAAGGCCTTGACCGGCAAACCAGTGAAAACCAAAGGGACGTGAATCCTGCATCATAAGAAAGTAGAAGGAAATGCAAAGTTGGCAAGAGTGAACCCGACAGAGGGATGTCCAAAGTGAATTGTTTAAAAAGACCTTAAGATTTGTGAATGCCAGAAGAGAAATTTAGTTGACAAAAGTCATAGTGAACCCAACGGAGGCAGGCAAACATTTGAGAAGGGTCTGAGCACGAAAAAGGGGGATCCAGGGTGAAAAGCCATCACCCAACGAAAAAGGCCGTAATGAACCCAACAGAGGGAGGCAAACATTCAAGAAGGGTCTGAGCTTGGGAAGAGGGGGACCCAGGGGTTAAAAAACATCACCCCACCGACATGTGAATGCAAAAGAGGAATCTTTTGAATACAAGCCAGAGTGAACCCGAGGCGGATAATCGAGAGGGGTCTGAATCCGGAAGAGGTGGACCCACGGGTGAAGAATCAGCACCCCAGTACAATCAGAAAGGAACTTTTTTTGTTTATAATTTTAAACCTTTCAGGCCCTTGGAAGCAAGAAATGTAACTACCGAAGGTCCTGTTATTGCTAGGGATGTTTTGTAGATCTGGGGGGTGTGGCTAGCAGAGCCATGGAGTAGGTCGCAGGACACTTGAGCTCCTGTGATCCGACATCGATCCTGGACAGAAACTGGCGTGAAACTAAAAAAAAACTACTTTGCCTTGGAGCTGCCGGTGCGAGAAGAGTTACGGCGTGGAAGGAGCAGTGCGTGAATAGACACGGGCCCCCAGGCGAAAGTGAAAAGAGTTCGGAATCGGACAAGTCAGCACATCCGCACAGCGAAAATGGCGCTGCTGCAGTGACGGAGGCAACAAAAGACGGCGATCGGACCTGACGAAAGACTGCAGCACGGGATTCCACACGCCTAAGAGCGTATGACTGTGGCCGCCCACACCGAGGCGGCTTGCAACATTGTAACAGTGAGCCGCTGTGAAGGAAAAGACAGTGACACGCGGCTACTGTATCGGGCGGCCAGCGGATGGTAGCGGAGGAGCATGTGGACGAGAGCTCGGGCAGTAACACGAGCGAGGGCTCGTAAGGCATAAGATATATCTGCCGCGGCTACAAAGGAATGGACAGGCTGCCACGGCATTGTGCGGGGGCCAGAAGATAGTCGATCGTAGATGCGCATCGGATGTAAGATGGCGCTGGTAACATACTGAGAACAAAGGATCCAGCGCTACATTGAGTCGCGCAGCAGAGTGGAACCTGGCAAAACACAAGAGCAAAGCCGGTAGCATACGGACCGCAGTCAGTTACTGGACCGACCAACGCAGAGCAGATCCAGTGCATTGGCGTGAGTGCATCTAAATTACTGAGTAACGCTGCATGAAGAGGGGGCGTGGCCAAGCAGCGTGTGAATGCCTGGAGTGCACGGCATAACGGGCTGCCGGGAAGCAGTGGATATTTTGTGATTTTTAAAGTTGGTAGTAGACAGGCGGACGAACAATACACAGTAGCAGCTTCCCTGTACGACTAAACTGCTCAGTGAAACACGGGCTGGTAGGCTGCACCACTGGGACACTGCTGGTGTGGAGCGCCAAGGGAAACTTGGGAGTTTGAATGAGCATACGCGGAGCACGGAAGTACATACCACGGTGAACTGAGGTGATGCAGTAGGCTCCGGAGGGGTCTAGGGCCTGCAGTGTGAGGATATAGGTACTTGTGCGGCCTGGCATCCTGGCACCAGGTGCGAAGCTACTGTTGTAGGAGATGCTGTGAGTGTTCGCTGGCCCCGGAAGATAAGCCATTGCAACAGTGACAGTGGTGTCCAGAGAAAAGATACGGGAGCATTGAACCATAGCTGGGCATAATAGCTGTGAATGGTGTGCGGTCTCTTGGACGCGGTGGCACGTCGGTTACGTGGGAGGACACAGCCCACTCAGAACTAGGAGCTCAGCATACAGAGGCTGCTTATGCCGGGGGAGGCGCACCGGGGGCGAGCTAACATGTGAAAGCGAGATTACGCACTGGAGGCCAGTCAACCCGGGTGCATAACGAAAGCTGCAAGATGTCGGGGCGAGGGGCTGGGTGAAAAACCAAGATTAAGCAATCCACGATGGGAGCATTTGCCAAAACACAGCAATCTCCGGCGGTCATAGCGTCTAAAGAAGCAGAGGCACCAGGGGAGAGCGCTGCAGCTACTGACAAACATCAGATATTAGCGGCTATAACGGAGCTGCGAGACTCATGGGGGACAGCGATGTCGGACCTGCGCACTTCCCTGGAGGCCAAAATAGACGCAGTGGGCATAGAGGTTACCCTGCTGAGGCAAGACGTCAGGGGGCTGGCGGAGAGAACAAGCAGCCTGGAGAGTGCCGTGAAAATCAACACGGACACTAGCACTAGCAACGTACAAGAGATCCACGTGCTCAAACAACAGGTAGCCAATCTGGAGACTCGGGCAGAGGAGGCTGAAGGGAGAGCGAGGAGGAACAACATTCGTGTGGTGGGCCTGCCGGAAGGAGAGGAAGGACGGGACCCGACGGACTACATCGAGAATCTGCTCTTACAAGAAATAGGGGCTGCAGAACTCTCGCAGGGGTTTGCGGTGGAACGTGCACACAGAGCCCTCATGAGGAAGCCACAACCGGGGGCTCCCCCCGGCCTATAATAGCGAAAATACTGAATTATAAGGATCGGGAGAAGATTTTGGAATACTTCCGCAAAGGAGGAACCATTGAGAGGGCGTCGTGCGCCATCACGGCATATCCAGACTACACAATGCTGGTCCAAAGGCAGCGATTCAGCTATGTGGCGATCAAAAGAAGGCTGCGTGCGGCGGGGATCAAATATATGCTGCTATATCCTGCGAAACTGAAAGTGATACATAAGAGCAAGATGTTTTTTTTCCACACGCCCGAAGAAGCGACGAACTGGCTAGACCTGCAAGGTTGTCCGGAGCAGGAGGCGGATCAAGCGCGAGAGTAACACGATAAGTGGCTGGGGACATTTCATGTAGTGTGACAGGATGTGCAATGGGTATCCAGTAGAACTGTGGGGGATGGCTATGGCTAAGGGGTAGTACTGGGTACGGGTGGCACTGGAAGCAGATCCCATGGACTTGGGCGCACGCAAGGACTTGAATATAGTAAAGTGCATATATAAGTGGTAATTGCACAGTTAAGTGTTAGAGTTTATAGCAATCAGGAGCGACAGGATGCGGGCACTCTACCCCCCATATTAGTATTAGTACTAGTAGGCTAGCCAGTAGGGCGGCCTCACCCCGCGGAGCATCGAGTACAGGCGCCTGCCAGGAAAGTGCTAGATGCGGGGGAGCCTGAGATCCAGAGATGGAGCTGGGCAACAGTTGAGGAAAGGGATAAGGGGGTTAGGTGGGAGAATGGGGGGAGGGTGGTGTGGGGAGTTGGGTGTGGTTGGGTGGGATAATGGGAAGGGAGGGGTGTGTGTAGTTAAGGGAAATTTGAATTGGGATACGAGCCTAAATATACGAGACCGGAAACGAGTAGTGGATTGCGCGGGTGGGATGGGGGCGGAAAGCATAACAAGCCATGGGGGACCTTAAAATAATTACGTGGAATGTTAGGGGTCTAAACAGTTATTTGAAGAGAAATAAGGTCATGTTATACTTGCGGAGACAAAAGATAGATATTGCGCTGTTGCAAGAGACCCATTTGACGAAAGAGAGACTGGGAATGATTAAGAGGAAATGGAAAGGAGTGGTGGTGGGTTCAACATACTCAGCTTATGCTAGAGGGGTTCTTATCTGGGTGGCCCCGCATGTCCCCTTTCATGTGTTACAGGAAACTGCTGAGGCGGACGGGAGAATGGTCACACTCAGGGGCATGGTAGAGAACAGAGAGATAAGTGTAATTAATACATACGCTCCCAATCAGAGTACGGCAATGTATTTCAGAACCCTAAGTGTTCACCTTGGTATGTGCATGGGAAGTGCGGTACTTTGGGGGGGACTATAACTGTGTATTAGATCCAAGGGTGGATAGTTCAGATCAGAAATGGGAAAAACCTGCCCCGGCGGCACGGGTGTTACAAGCGTTGCTCAATGATTTTGACTTGACTGATGTATGGAGAATGAAGCACCCCCGAGAACGACAGTATTCTCACTATTCGGCCCCGCAACAGCTGTCCACTAGACTAGATTATGTCTTTGCTACGTCAGGCTTAATAACGGAGATGGCGCGAGTGGAATATAAAGCGAGAGTCTTGTCGGACCACTCGCCCTTGGTTGTTAGCTGGCAATATCGCCCTCCAAGGGCAAGGATCCCGACGTGGCGGCTCCGAGCGGAGGCGCTCAAAGATCCTGTGTTTAAAGAAGAGGTGAGGGAGGAGATCATAAATTACTTTGAGGAGAACACGGGCAGTGTAGATTCGGCGTGCACGTTATGGGAGGCCTTTAAAGTGGTGTTGAGAGGCGTGGCCATAGCGAAGTCCCGAAGCCTGCAGGGAGGTGTCCTGGCTGATTTACAAGAGGTTGAGAGGGAATTGGAGAAAGCGCAAAAGGAGGGTGGTGATACTGGTTCGAATGCGGAGCGGGTACTTCAACTTCAGCAGACGTGTGGAGAGTATTGGGATAGGTTGTGTAAACTGAACTATAAGAAATACATAGAGCGGTAGCACGCGGGTGGGGATAAAACAGGACGGCTCCTGGCATGGCTATATAAGAACCGAAACCCCCAGACCCACCATCAGGGTAATAACGAGGGAGGACGGGTGTGTAGCGGATACCCAGGAGGGAGTCAATCAGGAATTCGCCACGTATTACGGGAAACTGTATGGGGATGTTGAGGAGGATATTCAAGAGAGAATAAAGGAAACGCTTGAAGACATAGGTCTGCCCAGGATAAGTGCTGAAGAGAGGGAAGAGCTGGATGCTCCAATCACTTTGGAGGAACTAGAAGCGGTGATGAGACAATTGCCAACTAGTAAAACCCCAGGGGCGGATGGGTTTCCGAGCGAGTTTTATAAAGCATACATGGCGGAGGTGCTCCCTCCGATGCTGAATATGCTAAACGAAGCGTTTGAGGTGGGACAGCTGCCAGAGTCGCTAAGGGAAGCAGTCATAATACCGCTCCCTAAACCGAACAAGCCTGGGAAAAGCTGTGGCTCCTATAGACCGCTATCAATGCTGAATCAAGACAGCAAGATACTAACGGCTGTTTTGGCGGGTAGACTGCGAAGAGTCATAGACAAACTCATACACCCGGATGAGACGGGTTATGTTCCCAACAGGAACATAACTCACAATCACAGGCGATTACATCGAGTTGTTGAATGGGCGGGGGATAAGGAGGGTGACATGGCGGTAGTGTCCCTGGATGCGGTAAAGGCCTTCGATTCCGTCAAGTGGCCCTGGCTACTGTCGGCTTTGACGGAATATGGGATGGGGCCCGGATATGTAAGATGGGCAAGGATGTTATATAGTGAGCCGCTCGCCAGAGTTAAGACGGGATCAGTTATTTCAGAGAGATGGAGGCTGGGCAGAGGCACCAGACAGGGATGCCCATGGTCCCCTATGTTATACATATTGGCATTGGAGCCTTTGGCCATATACCTTAGACAGCAGTATGACACCATAGGCATCGAGGTGGGTGGGGAGCGACACTTGATCTCTCTATATGCAGACGATATGTTGTTGTATCTGAAGTATCCAGAGGAGAATCTCCAGCATATCCTGGAGGTTATGGATCGGTATGCGGGGTTGTCTGGGATAGCTGTGATTCCTCAGAAGTCTGTAATTTTCCCGTTGGGTAACTATAGGGGACTTCCCGTAGACCAGCTGCCGGTGTTGCAAGTTCCTTGGACCGTTGCTACCTTTCGGTACCTTGGGATAGATGTGTATCATACGACTGAACAAGAACATAGACACAACACGGAGATAGCTGTGGGGAAAATTGAGAAAAGTATGCAATTTTGGGGGAAGCTACCGCTGGCCATGATGGGGCGTAGTGCAATGCTTAAGATGGTGGTTTTGCCTAGGCTCCTGCATTTTTTTGGAAACATTCCACACCTCATACCTGGGAAGTTTTTTGCCAAGCTCAATAGTATATGCAGGGACTTTTTATGGCAAGGAACCAGGCGCAGGATGGCATTGTGGAAATTGCAAAACGTTTATAAAAAAGGGGGGATACGACTCCCCAACTATGAGGCCTATTATACAGCGAGCCAACTGCAGTACGTGGCCAAATGGCTATCGGATGAAAGTACCCCCGAATCCAGATTGTTTAGTGCAGACTGTGCCCCATTTTACTTAAAGGAAATGATCTGGTTATCCGAAACAGACATGAAGGGGCGCCCCAAAATGATGTTGCTTGGGTGGAGGATCTGGCGCCGCGCGTGTAGGATGATGGAAATCCCGGCTCCGTGCTCCCCGCAGATACCGCTGGAGGCACTGGCGAAAAGAGATGAGCAACTGCGGAGGAGGATTAGAACCCACTGGGAATCAGCAGGGTTGGCAACGATGGGAGATGTTTGGTGGGAGGGAGCCATCATAAATTGGGAACAGTTGGGCGAGGAAACAGGTCTACACGTAGGTCAATATATTACATATCGTAGATTAGTGTGGGAAATTAAGAGGGCTTGGCCCGAAACTATACTCGAAGCAGAGCCGGATGGTACCGTGGACACTATATATGATATAACGGAGGGAGGGCACGAGATTTCAAGATTGTACGAAATGTTGATGCTTAAGATTGTTAAAGAACCAGTACAACTTCGATTAGATTGGGAAACTGAGGTGGGGGCCCCGATGGAAGATGGGATGTGGGAGCGGGCTTTGTGGTATCATCAGAAGGTGTCGAGAAATGCTAGGTTGAAACAAATACAATTATATATTACGCATAGAGCGTACATGACGCCCCTGAGGATATCAAGGTTTAAAAAAGCAGGCAGACAAGCATGTCCCAAGTGCAATGAAGAGCAGGCAGACATGATACACATCTTTTGGTCCTGCCCTGTGGTTGGGCGTTTCTGGGGCGAGATAGCGGCGAAAATGGCAGATAAAGGAGTTACACTGGTGGTAGAGTCAGCATGGGCCTGCTTATTGGGGGGGTTCCCTAGATCGCAAAAACTGAAGCACGTTAACAAACTGAAGGACTTGGCATACGTGCTGGCTAAGAGGAGGATTGCCATGGGGTGGAAGGCTTGTCATAAACCACAGGTGGAGATATGGTGGAAGGAATTGCAAAAGTGGGCGGAAGCAGAGACTGTGGTATGGCAGGAGTCCAGTATGATGGGAAGGGGAGAAGAGGTGGGAACCCTGTTGGCTTGGAAATCATTGATATCGGAATTGTTTGGAACGAAGCCAAATTTGGCGGATTCCAATGGAGAATGTACCACACCGCGCAGCGCAAACACAGAGTAAACAGACTTGATGGGCTTGTAGGGGGGGTGGGTTTGGGGATTGGAGATCAAATTGCATACTGTACACATCCAAACTGTATTAAGGTATATTGTATTGTATATTTGGTCTGTATTGTTTGTTGGTTGAAATAATAAAAATGTTTTTTAACAAAAAAAAAGGGATGTTTTGTAGATCTGAGCCCGGAAGAGGAGGATCCGGGGGGTGAAAAGTCATCACCCAACGTGCCTTCGGAAAGGAACTTTGTTATTTTACACAGAGCAGGTCCTCGGATGCAAGATACTTTTTGTAGAAAAGAGACTTAACCACCGAAGATCCTGATAGCTGAGAGCTGAACTGTCGTCTCGTGCTGGGAAAGCTCCAGCGTGTGCTGTGGTCCAGAGTCCCGCCTTGTCCCGTGCTCAAAACGTGGGTAAGGGAGACCCCTGGCTACCACATCCTGACTTATCATTTGTGAACACTTCTTTCTTTCTTGTGAACATTATCCCACACTCTTTTTGGTATTAGTTGTAAGGCTTGGCAATAGGTTTTTCTTACCATAGTCCCTTTTATTTGACAAGACGCCACTAGGACTGTCTTATTATTTTTTGATGGTCGTAGCTTGCTCCCCTCTTAGATCTAGGTTTAGATTAGGCTTTTTTCCAACCTGCATATACAGTTTAATAAACACCCTTGAACTGTGATCACTTGTGCATATCTTTACTTATGCCACTATGAGTTCCTTACAACTCTCAAAAATGAATGTAGCTCTAAGAGTGAACTATATTTTGAATAGCATTCCTCCTCCTACTGACAAAGGTACATTAGAGAAATTTGACAGTCTAATGCAGGAGTTTTTGTGGGATCACAAACCACTGCAGCTGAAGCTGTGGAAAATATGACTCCCATGCGAGGAAGGTGGATTAGGGGTGCCTGACTTCAAGGCTTACCACATATCTTTAATGGCAAAATACCTCATTCCGTTCATTAGAGACTCTGCAGATAATTGGACTGTTGAAGAACAAGGCTGAATATTCCCTTGGACCCAAGAGCGCTTCTGGCATCTGAAAATCTGAGAGGCCAGAAGTCCTCTGTACCTACTGAATTTATGCAGCTCTGGATTAAATTGTCTGGAATGTTGCATCTTGATCCGCTCCATGATGAATACTGTTAAATTTGGTTGAATCCCAGGATTAAACAAGGGAAGATTATGATATTTTGGCGTAATTGGTTCACTGGAGGAATAAAACAGATTGGGGATGTGATAAAGGACAGTAAATGGATTTCATTCAAACACATTCAAGAGAATTGGGGTCTGCCTGATTGTACTGTTGGGGAGTACCGTTTGCTGAAAAACTTGATTCAGATACTCCTGTTGAACGTCAAGATCTCGGAGATCAGTTGCTTGAACTCAGTGCACAAGGTCACTGGGCCTCAAAGGTGTTAAAGACATTGACAAGGCCCAGAAATTGAATTACTGTTGACATGGTTAATAACATGGACTCGATCTGACTATGGGCAGATTGGGGGCACTTAGTAGGAACGTTGCTATAACCTCCTTGAACTTGGGTGAAAGCGTGAGACAAATCAAGATTCTGAATAGAGTATACTGGACTCCGGAAAGACTTCTTGTCCTGGGTATGAAAGACTACAAGGTGTACCAGGGTTACAGGCATAGAACTTGATCTTTAGAACACATGTTCTGGGAATGCAGCAAGCTCAGTCCTTTTTGGGGTGCAGTGACCAGTGAAATTAACAGAGTTCTGGACATGCAATTTGATTTTGAAACTATTATTATGGGAGATGATGGACTAGTGGAGGACCTTCAGTATCCTCAGAAATGCTGGCACTTTAGGCCTGCACAGGTGGCCAATAAACTTATCCTGAGAGTTTGGAAATCTGATTTGGCTGTGTCAGAAGTATCTGCCATTCATTTGGACGATTCAGCGGACCAACAATTCGACATGCTCCAAGTCGAGATTCCCAATGTTTCACTACTAGCTAGAACTCTAGGAATCTTTTCTAAATTTGTGTAAAAGTGTGGGGGAATCCAAGGGTGGGCAAGACATGAGCACATTATCTAACAGCCCGCAATTGTTTGCTTCAGGAGCTAGCCCAACGAAGGCCTCCGCTCAAAGGGTCACTGTCTCATGTCACTTGCAAATCTCCCCTCAAGCCAGATTCACGGCAGGGTTGTCGGGTCAGCTTACAACATTTCTATGGCACATTGAACAATTCTTGGTGACCATTTTACCAGACACATTCCATTTAACACTACAACCACTCTAGGGTCAAATTAAAAAGCGGACATTAAGCAAATTCCACGGGTTTTAAGTGAATTACTAGCCATAAACAAATGGAAGGGCGACATACCAGTGAGGGTGTCGCTGGATAAAGTAAATCTTGATGGTCCGGAGTGAGTCACCACTCTGCATGCGGAGAAAGGAACCAACAGTGAAAACTTCCTTCTCGATTATTCAGTTTATAATGAATATGAGGTGCCAAACTCTCCCTTGGTGGGAGCTGATACATCTATTGTCGTTATACCAGACTCACAAAATAACGTCACAAACAACGTGAGGCCTTTGTGTGGCATGATCAGAGTGAGCACAGGAGGAATTACAATATCCAAGAGGAGGAGGTGGGCCCTGTAACTATGCAGCAGCAATTGCCAGGAAATAATCCAGCAAAATCGAGGAAAAAAAGGGGAGAGCCAACAACAAAAAGTTCCAGAAAACTCTTGAGGAACTTGCACGTAAAGACAAGCGCGATAATGGTGTTACCTGGGGAAGATACCCAGGGCTGGTAACAAAAACAGTTCTGTGTAAAGGGGAAAAAAAATTGTATTTGGAAGGTGAAAAGTCTAATAAGCAGAAAAATAAGGAGAATCATGAGACCGCGGGACCACACATTTTAGCCGTTTTTATATTGGGACTGGTAAAGGGGAGGGAGTTACCCTCAACTTGGAGATCCAAGAAATGTCATCATCTTCTATCCCGGAGGAGGAAAATGTTTCAGCTCTTGATAAGGAGATGGAGACTATGCCAAAAAAATACGAATTCAGGGATTGACAGTTGTAGGTTGGTTTGAACGGTGTCCGGTCAAAGGGTCGACTTCAAAAGGATCGAATGCAATAGGGTCGACGCAATAGGGATCAAATTATTTTTTAATTATATATTTTTTGGGGGGTTTTCATATAAGTAAAAAAAGTGGTTTTTACTACAAAAACGGGAGTTGGTGGGGGGACCCCCCTCAAACCTCAAAAAAAAAAAACTACAAAAAAAAAGTTTCGATCCTTTTGTTTTCGGTCCTTTTGGATCGATCCTTTGACCATTCGATCCTTTTGAATCGATCCTTTGACCTATAACCGCTTTGAACAACTTCCAGGTCATGCAAACAAAGGTTTGAACCTATCTCACGGTGAGGGAAGTAGGCAACGAGAAGAGTTTACAGAAAACGCAAACCATCATAATTGAACAAATATTCAAAGACTCAGGGGAGCTGGTGTTAAACAGATCCACAGTGTTAAAAGTTCTAGCAATGATTCCTACACGAAGAACTGTGATGTCGTCTGATATTAAATAAGTGGACTGTGATATCGGCGTGCACTTCCTGTGTAAGTGGTTCCTGCGAGTGGTGACTGTTCGGCTGGAGGCTCTACGCTATCACGCAGCGGTCTACTTTTTCACCTGACACGGAAAGCATTTGGACAGGGCTCCTCCCACTTCAATCAGAGCTCCACAAAAGCTTGTGGCCGTGCGCTTCCTGCGAGTGGCGACTGTTCAGCTGGAGGCTCTGCACTATCACAGAGTGGTCTACATTTTCACCTGACACGGAAAGCATTTGGAAAGGGCTCCTCCCATTTCAATCAGAACTCCACAAAAACTTGTGGCCGCGCACTTCCTGCATGCGTGCTTCCTGTGTGAGTGATTCCTGCGAGTGGTGACTGTTCGGCTGGAGGCTCTATGCTATCACGGAGCGGTCTGCTTTTTCACCTGACACGGAAAGCATTTGGTAGGACTTTATACAAGAAGCCACCTTCATAGAGCGTTCAAAAGACTTTCTATGCTTATACAGACAGATACAGACTTTGACACTTGTATTTTACTTTTAGGACAGGGCACCTCCCACGTCAATCAGAACTCCACAAAAGCTTGTGGCCACGCGCTTCCTGCGTGCGCGCTACCTGCATGAGTGGTTCCTGTGAGTGGTGACTGTTCAGCTGTTCAGGTGTACAACAGAGCAGCCGGCCAGTCCCCCGCAGCCAACTCTCTGTTAATCTCTCTGAGTTGTTCTTGTCTGTATTTGGAGATCGACAGTGCTAGAAAATCCTAATATGTGAGCAGCTTGTGCGTACTGCCTGAAACCGAAGAAATATGTACACTTTTAAAACAGACATACCTGAAGGAGCTACCACCCTGACGTGTCCCGTACATCCCATTTCAGCATCGCCTTCTATGCCTAAAACTGTGTCTGCTCGTCAGATACAAACCAAGTCAGCTAGGAAAACAAAGATAGTGTCCCATTCTAAATCAGCTGGAGCTGATTTATGTCAAATGTGGTCTCCCGCCGGAAGAAAGGTGGCTGCATTATCCTTTTTGCTTAAAACAAATACTCCCACTCTCATGGAAAAGGAGAATGAAGGCGGGCTGCCAGTGGACTTCACTGTAAAACCAATATTGCACGTATCGGATGAAGAAATTCTGGCATTCAATTCCCAAGTATGCCTGACTGCTGTAAGTACACAAACTTTACTGCCGCTAAGTGTGTCTCCCCATCACAGGCAGCCTGTGTCTCCATTACGTACACCCGTTATTCAAATAGAGTTTCATGCTCATGAAAATGTGGACGTACCCAGGCTCTATTCACAAGCTGTGGCTGGTGGTGAACATAACGCTTGTACACTATTAAAAACTATAGAAAGAATATATGTTGGGGAGCTTAAGGTAGTGGAAGATATTGTTATTGGTAATAATTTGCCCACGTGCAACCCCTGTCTTGTACATGATGAAAAGAATGCAGATGACAAGCCCATGTCGGACAGCACTCACATGCTGGCTGACCTGTGCGAGTCAGCCGGAAAAATCTGTGAAATATGTTCTGAGAGCCAACCTTTGGAAAAAGACACAGGTCACGGATTAAGGATTTCTATGAGCAACATGCACTCGGTTGCTAATAACAACAAAGAAACTGAGGGAGCCTTGCTCCAGTATATCATTGAACATGGTTTACTTGTGTTTGAAGACATTATTGTACCTGAAACACAGATGAATAATGACAATCCAATGTAAATGGTAACGAACAGGATGAATTATACAAATCTCTCTGGGTCTCCAACATTCACTTCGAGACCCTCTAATCAAGAATTGAATTCCACTGTTTCAACTGAGATGTCGTACATCAGACCCACCCCTAGACCTTCCTTTGGGTTCAAGAATCCAATTATCCCATCATATGAAATTACTCTTGCGGCCATGAACAACTACATTTATAGCTTGACTAAAATATATGAGCACATTAACAATACAACTGAACAGAATGCGGCCACTTTGACCGCCTTTTTTCATGTCAACTTTGAACAAATGTTTTCTGAACTCAATCAGATTAATGATAAGCGAACTGTCTTCACTAAAATACATTTGCGAAACTAACAGAGAAATGATAAAGCCCAAAGAAGAATCTGGGATGGGTCTGATAGACGCAGACAGTAACTTGGCTAATTGCCTTATGGCGCAAGATGTCACATTGGATGGCATTAAAGTTACTGATCCCTCTGATAGATGCATTCCTCCAGAGATGCCAGAGGGAGATCTGGATGAGGCGTTGATTACCACATCCGATGTTGAAATTGAAAAAAGTGTGATTGAAATTGAAACAGACAATTTACAAAGGAATGAGCAGACATATGACTTGTTACATCAGCAAAAAGTAAGGGAGAAAAGAGCAAGAAGCAAACAATCTAAAAACCGAAAAACCAGCTAGCCCCTAATAATACTAATAAAACATCAGGAAAATGGAAATTTATAAAAGCCGTATCTACGCCCTAATCTAACAAGAACACTAAAGTAGGTAAAGAGCTAGCTGTTTGGCCGCTAGGACCTGAAGAAGAATCTGTACCTGATATAATTTCAGTAGTAGAAAATGAAAAGACCTTGTCAGCTGAAATAGAACAGGATGAGAACATAAGTGTGTTCATGAATTTAACTACACACTCCATAACATCTGAGCCTATTGAAATTGAACATACACAACAGGAGAGTGATCCTACCCAGTGCATTGAACTAGTCAATCCAAACGTTGGGACACCTGGTGTTCAGTTCCTTACATTGGAACAGAGAAGATCTAAGGTTGCGAATCATGACCGGGCACAAGACCCTAAAGGAGAACTTCCTGATATGATGTGTAAAAACAAGAGAGTTGCACCAGAGACTGATGCGAGAGAGCCCAGTAGAAATAAACTTCCTATAGACGAGATAGACAACCACAATGGAGAGATCCAGGCAAACGCCCAATTTAACATACAGATGCCAGACAGGAGAAGTAGAGACCCCTATCCGAACAGGTCCACACTACTTGTACCATTTCATACCATCCAGCCTCTATGTGCAATAAGATCACGAGATATAGAAACAGTAACCATTGTTAGAACTAAACGGATGGATGCTGCAATAGTGCATGTGGCATCGTTGATAGTTAGACAGTTAATTTGCTCAGAGAAGGATAAAATAAATAAAAAGGGATTTGAGATACAAATCAAAAACCTGCCACAAAAGGAGAGCAAAAAGAACAGCAGATACGTTAATAGCGATAATAGGGACCATCAAAAGCGCACTAATTATGAAACTGAATCCTTGCTGATCAACTGTCAAGGACCCATTGGTCAGCTGGAAAGAGAGGTATATTTCAAAGAAGAGAAATCTAAAATAATTGATGACCAACCAGCTAGTTGGGCATGGTTGTATAAGTGCATGAAAGAGACCAAGCAAAAGAACTATGATTAGGCAACATGTACAAATTAAAAAACCTCATTTTAAATTGTTATTTGGAACACCAGAGGCCATATGCACTTGATGCAACCAGGAAAACTACAAGGTACTAGAGAACTATGACTTAATCTTATTACAGGAAACATGGCTTTCCTCCGAACCTGTATGGCTGAATCGTCACATCTGTTGGGTGCTGCCTGCCATTTAAATTTAAAAGATCAAAGGCAGACCCACAATGGGTCTAATAGTTGCGTTAAAAATGACTTCCCCAGGAAACCTGACACAGTGGAAAAATCTGCATCCAGGTCTACAACTGGTTAAATACGAAACTAAAATTCCACCATACTCAATGGCTATCATACCTTCCTATTGGAACCCTGTAAATATTTCAGATGAGAAATTTTTTAAATTAGTCCGTAACTGACATTGATTTAGATCCAACCATTTCGACGACACTGATCGCAGGTGATTTAAATATTCATTATGTGGCCAGTGGGAAAAAGCGTTTATCCACTCGAGCTGATAAATGGCTAAGAATCATGCAGGACAGGAATATGATCATGTTAAATGGATGTGTCCGAGGGGATGTTCCTCCACGAGCCACATGGAGGAGACAAATAATGGAGGCCATTATCGATTACGCCTTCTTATCTAAAAAAATCTATGGAGGCGGTGTCCCACTTCAATATTGTGCTGACTGATTTAAGCGATCACAATATTTTAGTTATAACATGTGAAACTTCAAAGAACTTGATCTGAAGCTCATGCAACTCCCAATTAAGTTTAAATCAGGGACTTATCCGAATGAAATTGACCCCGGACAAATTAGATAGATTATTAAATAAATTGACAACCACCACCCAGACACAATATGTAGATGTGCTCCACCAGTTTAAAACTGTATCAAATGAAAAGTGTCTCCTGAGAGAAAGAAATATAAAACTATATGACCCTAGAATAAGGAAAACAAAACTGGAAAAAAGAAAAGCTATTAGAAACATTATATTTAAGAATAGCAATGATTATGATAATCAATGTGCCTTCATAAAAACAAAATATAGAAACTTTATTAAACAACCTTGGATTGCTAAAATACAAAATGAAAATTAGGAACTCGCCCTGCAGTTCTAGTGGGATTACATCTGATGTTAGAGGGAGAGGGAGGTGAGGGATGATTGGAGTTGGATGGCGGCCTCTTTGCCTTCCATGTCTAAAACTTGATTTGGTCATCTGAGTCTTTAACCCAGACCAGATTCAATTCTTAAGTTTGAACACTCGGGCTTCCATAGCTTCTGCCCAAAAAATGCTGATCATCACAAAATATGACATTTTTTGTCTACAAGGAGGATTGGCTGTCGGGTCCACCGATAATTGACGGATATTCAATCTTTTTAAAAAGGGCAGAGGGTTAAAGGGCAGACCATCTCAGGGCCTCTTTATTGGGGTTAAAAACATCTGGAATGGGGATGCCCGCTGTCCCCACTTCTATTTGCCTTGATCATGGAGCCCTTCGCCCAACAGATTTGGCTGAACCACCTAATTAAGGGGCTCTAAGTAGGCCCCTCACACCATAAACTGGCCCTCTACGCAGACAATGTCCTTTTAACCATCACTGACCCCCTGCAGCTCCTTGGCCGAACTAAACAACTATGGAAGGGTCACAGGCTTCACTATTAACTCAATAAATCAGTAGCGCTGGGAATAAGGATTTCATCGAGAGAGCGAGAAGACCTAATCCCAATGTGCCCGATCCAATGGAAAACGAAGGCGATCAACTACCTGGGGGTGCGGATTCCGGCTAAACCGACAGATGTCTATCGCATGAACTTCCCTCCGCTCTTCCAAGAATTGGAGACCGACCTGAAATGCTGGGCGTCCCAGCAGATTTCCCTGATGGGCAGGATTACAGCGTGTAAAATGAACCTGCTTCCAAGATTCCTGTATACATGCTCTGTCCTCCCAGTGATGATCCCGACCACTGCACTTCAGAACCTACAGAGGAAAATGCTGCAGTTCATCTGGAGGGGGAAAAAAGCCAGAATACCAAGAGACTCGATGATGGGGAATGCAAAGCTTGGCGGCCTGGGGGTCCCAGACCTCCAGAAATACCAGATAGCAGCCCAACTAGCGTGCACCCAAGCATGGCAAACAATTAATAATCACCCCAGATGGGTGGACATGGAACAATCACGCCTAGCTCTTCCCCTACGCTTTCTCCCCCACATCCCACCGGCGACTAGACGACCATGGGAGGAGCTATTACTGACCACCAGGCACACTGTCGCCATATGGGATAAAACACTGAAGCAAAAGAAGATCCCAAGGGGACTCAACCCTTCATCCACGGTCTTTCTGAACCCTGCCTCTTCTCTGGGAACAGCTCCCAAAAACTTGAAAAACTGGATTGCGGGCAGATTGGAGACTGTAGGGCAACTCTTCGAGGGAGGAGAACCACTCTCTTACGAACAATGTAAAGAAATCTTCCACCTTCAAGAAACGGACAGGTTTACTTACCTCCAACTGTGGCACTGGTGCTCCCACCCACAGACACGCCAAGCAGCAACCCGCGTTCCCACACCCATAGAACTTACTCTCAAAGACCTACCACTCCGAGGTAAGATTTCAGCATTATATAAGATTCTCCAAAAAGACTTTCTCCCCTCCAAATCCCGGGCCATGGCACAATGGGAGGCAGACCTGGGACACCCCATAGAGGACCAATCCTGGGTGGACATCTGGACCCGCACCCAATCAGCATCCACCTGTGTCACGAATAGAGAATGCACCCACAAAATTTGACTACGCTTGTACTACCCCCTTTTAAGACTGCACCACATGAATCATTCGGTGGACCCAGCTTGCTGGAGCTGATGTGGCCAAGTAGGATACTTTTTCCACATGTGGTGGACTTGTCCCAAGGCCCAGAACTTCTGGAAGGAATGCCTGTCGGTCTTTGCAGAAATCACGCACATTACACTCCCACTAGAGCCCGAACCTATTCTCTTGGGCGCCCCGGTCCCGGGGATTTATCCACGCACAGGCCCTAAAGCTAAACTGTTATCCCAATGCCTGTTGGCGGGTAGAATAATGGTAGCCCGCACATGGAAATCGGTGGAGGGCCCACTCCTGCCCTTGTGGTGGGTGAAGCTATGGGATGTGCTCAACGCGGAGAAGGTGACCGCGGCCAGAGCAGGTCTCCTCCACCGCTTCCAGAACATTTGGAACCCGGTCCTCGAATTTGATAGAGACTTCCCAGCATTAACATACAAACCCCAGCTGGCCAGGAGGGTCCTAAAGAGCTGGCCCGCCCCACAGGGACAGGAACAAGAAGAAGGGGACCTGAATACGGGATGAACTCAGGGAGGGGTGGGAGGGTAATACTCTTGTGTAATATGCATACTAAATGTTGACTTCAAGTGAATGTAATGTTTCCTGCCTTGTTTAAAAATAAACATATTTAAAAAAAAGAAAACATCTGGAATGAAGATCCAAGATGGCCACTAGGGTGGAACCACTGTAAGTGTGGGTGTTCTTCTCCCCCGAGGCCAAACAATGAAGCAACACTTAAAAGCGCGTCCAAATCAGCCCAGCAATTAAACCAACATTACCATCAGATGTAACGTTGGTTTCCCGGACCAGAATTGTTGGCACCGCGGAACGGCGGAGAGTGAATGTAGCTCAGTGGCCTGCGGCGCCTTTGCTGTCGTGCTCGAGAGCACGGGCTGAGCCCCGCAGCTTCTATGCTAGGCTCAGGGTAGCGGCAGCCGGGTCTGGAGCAGCATTGAGGCATGGAGGGGGCTGTCTCCCTGGACACCAGCTGCAGAGGAGGAGTGAGAGCCGGTGATTGCTGCAAAGCCCCAGGCAGGAGTTGGCAGGAAGAAGCCCCCAGCACCTGCGGGGAGAGTGGAGCAGGCCCTCTAAAGCAGGAGGATCGGCCACGGGTGCCCAGCGGGGATAAGATCCAGGCGCAGTGTCTGGGGACAGAGGTCTCCACGAGGAACATGGTCCCTAGCCAACAGAACACCTGCGCGGGCTGGCAGCTGCACACAGCAAGCCTTGACAGTGGAAGGAGCAACCAATGGGCCCCTCGGAGGCAAAGGTGAGAACTCCCATACAGGACAAAACCACAGGGGCGGGTTCCACCTGGGGGACAGGATATGGAGCAGCCCGCAAGGGGGTTACACAGCTCCACCCCCCCCCCCGAACACCTTGGCCCTAGGGGAATACGAGTGCAGACTGGGACAGACACTCAGTGGACTGTAACCAGCAACCCAAAAGGAAAGGACAGCCAGTGGTTGAGCGACCAGGCAGGGATGCACTGCCCTGGTGTGGGCTCCTAACCCAGATATTGGGCCCCAACAGACTGGGGGTTGCCTTCTGCTCCTGAAGAGCATACTGGTCCGAGCAGGTGGATGCTTTCAAGTGTCTCTCCCCTGGTGGCAGCAGGAGCGGGAAGCATAGGAGACAGCCCCATAAACAGAGGGGGTCTCAACTGGCAGACTGGCGCATATGCAGTCTCTATGAATCCTCAATGCCCAGAAATAAGGCCAACGAGGTCCCAGCAGGCACAAAATCAGCGAGAAAACAGTAAGGGCCCCTTCAGAGGTGCTGGGGGTGAGAGGAGGAGGAGACACCAGTGCCGCCCCTGGGGTTTCTCGGGAGGACTCGCTTGCGCCCCAGACATGGTGATTGGCAGGGAAGAAATGCTTCCAGGACCTCCAAACAAAACTGACAGAATCCATGCACACACAAATTGCGAATTTGAAGGCCGACTTGAAGCAAACCATGCACAAAATAAAAGGTGAAATCGAGTGTGGGCGCACGCATGGATGCCACAGAAACTGCAATACAGGAATTGGCAGACGACGCAATGAAAAATTATGAACTGCTTGAAAACCCCTCATGGGTAGCACATCATTTAGAAATCCAATATGCAAAGATTTGGAGAATCATTCCCGCAGGCCTAATACTCGACTCAAGAACCTCCCAGAGAGCATCGAGGACAAGGACTTGAAAGAGACAGTCCAAGATGTCTTCAGGGAAAGCCTGGTAGAAGGGCCGGAGACTGCAATACTATTTGGGGGTTTGAGATATATGGACACAACCCTACACACAGAGGCAGATGCCACAAGAGAGGAATGGAATGACGGACCAATGGGATAACTCCTCAAGTTCCTGACTTCCAATGTGCAGGGTTTAAATTCCCCACCAAAAGGAAGAAAGTGGAACGATATTTAGCTAGGGAATGCCCTTACAAAATATCTCTCCAAGGAACTCATGTTTGTAAGAGGTTAAACATTGGGGGCTACCCTAGTATGTGCCAATCCAACGTGGAGGGCAAAACAGGAGGCACCATTTTAGCATTTAGAGGGTCACAAGAGGTGGAGGTTTTACAAGTTAAAGGTGATAAGGAGGGGCAGATATGTATTAAATGTAAGGTGGTGATGCAAACAATGACTATAGGTTCAATATATGTGTGAAACTCAGGTCCGGATTGTTTCCCAAGAGCAACACTGGCCGTGCTGGAGACCTTCGCAATGGGGGAGATAAATACTAATGGGCGATTTGAACAAGGCTTGGGACCCACAAAAAGATTGCAGTGCACAGATTTATCATAACCAAGTGGTACCCTCTAAACCATTGAAGGGCAAAATAGACCTTTTGACCCTAAAAGATGTTTGGAGGACGCTTCAAAATTAATAAACAGGGTGCACATACTATTTGCACGTTCATCAATCCTTTTCAAGAACTGATTATGTGTGGGTGTCGGCAGCACTTATGGGCAGGATCACACAAATAGAAGCGGACCCCATCCTTCTCTCAGATCATGCCCCACTGACGATTACAGTACGGTGTCTGGGACGACTTAAATGGTTTATGGAGGTGGTCTTTCACCCAGGAGATATTAAAAGATAAGGTCATAGCCAGCGAACTGGGGAAAGGAGTCAGGGAATATTTTGCCATAAACAACACCCTGGACATGGATGGAGCGACAATGTGGGATGCCTTTAAGGCAGTGACAAGAGGGCATCTTATAGCTAGAAATAAAATGAAAAGATATTCAGGCAAGAATGGTGAGGGACCAAAGCGATAAGCTCAGAAGGGAGTACAGAAGTGTGAGAGGCCAGTTAGATGTGCTATACACCAGGAAAGCTGAAAGAGCACTCCTGTGTGCAAAACAATGATACTATATAAAAGTAAACAAAGTGGATAACCTCTTTGCAAGATAACTCGGGTGGAAAAAAGGCAGATCAGAATATAATAAAGGTAGACAGGGAGATCTACTCACCTCCACCCCAGACATCATAAAGCAGATTGAGGGCTTCTATTCCAGTTTGTACTCCCCCGACTCCACGGACGAGGGAGCTCAAGAGGTATATCTCCACTTGTTACCCCTGAAAAAAATCACACTGCTAAGTAGGTAACGCCTTGAGGTGGATATCATGGAGGAAGAGGTTGCCCAGGTTATTAAGTCATTACCACTCAAGAAGGCGCTGGGGCCGCATGGGTTCTCTGCAGTTTTCTAATAAAACGTATAGGGAGATCTTAGCTCCCAAGCTGATGGCCTTTTACAGCCAATTAGGGGCACCTGGGAAAATCTCTTCAACAATGGAAGAAGCAAAAATGGTGCTCTTTCCAAAGCCGAATAAAATCCCAACGCAGTGCGGGTCAGATAGACCTATTGCGCTGAATAATCTAGATGCTAAAATATACACAAAAGTCTTGGTGAATAGATTAGACTCCATACTCCCAGATTTGAATGACCCTGGTCAAACAGTATTTATAAAAAAATAGACAGACTCATGACAATATTAGGAGACTGTGCCACCTGGTAGAAAAGGTCTCCAAGACACAGTGCCCGGCAGTTTGTTTTTTTTTTGCTCTCGACGCTGTGAAAGCTTTCAATCGAGTGAAATGGTCATTCCTCTTTCGAACTATGGAACGCATGGGTTTCAGACCGGGGTTTATGCATAAAATAATGGCGAATTATGTCAACCCAACGATCAGGTTGCATATTAATGGGTCCCTTTCACAACCTATACATAATAGAAGAGGGACAAAAAAGGGATGCCCGTTGTCCCCATTGCTTTATGCTATATATTTAGAACCTCTGCTGACCACAATTCAATCAGACAAAATTAAAGGAATCCCTTTCAGGGGAGGGGGCAGCATAAGATAATGGCGTTTGCGGACGACCTGATTCTTACTGTAATGGATCCAGACGCTTCCTTACCAGGGATATCGAGATCCTGGGATTTAGACTGGTTCGGTAAAGTGGCACGCTTAAAAATCAACACTCAGAAATCCGAATAGTTGAACCTTTCGGTGAGCACCCCTCGGGCAACCACATTAAAAAGCAAGGTCCCATTTACGATGCTGAAGAACAGGTTAACGTATGTAGGCATCCAGATCACCACTTCCTTACGGGCGCTGTATACAGCAAATTGTGTTCCCCTTTTGAAGAGGGTGAAGCAGTTGGAGTCACCTGGTGGTTGGGTAGTTTCGCCACCATAAAGATGGTGATTCTGCAGAGGCTCTTTACTTTTTTCAGGCGCTCCCTATCAAGGTCCTGCAGTAATTCTTCAAAACGCTCCAGAAATTAATTCTGTCATTCATATGGTGAAAACAAAAACCAAGGCTCTCTTCTAAGATACTGATGGCGGCCAGGGATAGGTGGGTATGGCACTCTCGGATTTCTACACCTACTATGTGGCGGTCCAGATCAGGGTAGTTAAGGAATGGTTAGGGAACAGCGATTACAAAATATGGTGCAGAATGAAAAGGGTGGTAGTGGGGAAGCCGCTGGACAAACTCCTATGGCTCCCGCACGCAGACCGACTCGAAATATGCACAACAGCTCAATCACGTCCCTGGTGGAGTCTCTATGGGACGAAGAGGTCAAGAGGATGGGGGATAACCTCATATCCATCTCCCTTTACTCCAATATTCATGAATCTGCAGTTCTCTCCTGGGAGAGAGCTGAGGGCATTTAGATAGTGAGAGGGAAAGGGGTACTTTAGACTACGGGACATGGCCAGCGGAACAGGATATAAAACAGTCAGATTTTGGGGTGCAGGAGTCAGAGAGATTTCGATGGTGTCAAATGCAACATTGGCTGGTACAACCTTTGGTGAGGCAGATGGCCACAAGACAATTGAATCCCTTTGAAAAATATATTTTACAACCAACCTAGGGGATAAGGATCTGATATCAGCCTTGTATAAGGTGCTATCTTCTGACCCTGAGACGCCGCCTTGGCCATACACGAGGCAGTGGGAAGCCGCCTTGGACTATATTATTCCACCAGGGCAATGGGAGTGTCTTTGGGCAGACATCCCCAAACTCACCAGGGTGATTCAAATAAATTCAACACAAACACGCCCAATCTCTGTTGCAGGGGCTGTGGGGTGGGGACAGGAGATTTGGTGCATATTTGGTGGGCCTGCCCTAAAATCACATAGTTTTGGAAAGATGTGAACAGCAGGTTTGTGGGGATGTTTCAGCTCCTGGGGAACAGGGACACAGAACAGTGTATTCTAGGTCTTAAAGGCCCAGAGCAGAAAGGTATGGCATGACACCAGGGAAGGGCCTATGCAATACTATCTCTAGCAGCGGTATGGTGATAGCCCGAAGATGGAAGCAGCTGTATTCCCCTGTGGAAAAGGACTAGTTTGCGAAGATTTGGCACTTTGTATTCATGGAATGGATGCTTTACTCTCTTTCAGGGGGATCAGTCCAAGTTTAACACAGAATGAGGGATGATTCTTTCTTACAGGAAAACTACAGAGAAGCTACGTGCCAACAAAAACTATGAATTCTCTGCATTTCATAGGCAAAATGACTTGTCCTCAAGTTTGGTTTGTTTCACATGGATCTGGGGAAGAGGGGCGCGAGGGGAGGGGAATTACTGGTTCTAAAACGTTAAAATTCAATAAATATATTTTGGAGAAAAAAAATCTGGAGATGAACTGTTGAGTATGCAACTGGTAATGATTCTCTTTTGGCAATTTGTGTCACAAAGCATGATCTAAATTTTGTGTTAGTGAATTTCTACTGGAACCCCCTGAAAATCAACGTGGGGGAAGCTTTTTGAGACACTGAGTGATCTTCTCGTTGAATGGGCCATGGTCTGTAACCTGGATGGAATTATTATTGCTGTAGACTTGAATTGCCAGTGTCCTGACATGGTTAGCGTGGGGGAAATGAACGTTTCCTACAATGGTAACAATTGGATTTTAGGCACTGCTTAGCCTTGGCCCAGCTAATGGATAATTGGAATCTTACTAAATTGAATGGTAATGTCAAGGAGGGGATATCCCAGCTCAGCGTACTTGTAGGAGGTGTGGGTGCAATAGTCACTCAACCATTGACTATATTAAGGACATGATTCAGTAGAATCATCTCCCTCATACGAAGTGTGACTACTAAAAGTGATCACACGCGCCTGGTTATGCAAATAAATGTCACCACTGGAGGCAGTGCCCCATATTGCCACACTTTCCAACCGTGATGTTAACTGTCAGGGTTCCATGATTTCTACCATCTATATCATGAGGGTGGTAACGACGGAAAGGTTGGAACATATGATAAAGAAAAAGAAGGGGGTAGATCACTGGAAATTTGTAATTTATTAGGCCTTGCAAATTCTGAAAAATCCTACTAGAACTGCAGGGCGAGTTCCTCATTTTACATACTCGACCTAAGAGAAATTCAATTGCCCCAAGGTGACTGGTGTCTAGATATTTACCAGTTCTTTTTATAAAATGCTGCATGTTGCCATAAGCACACTTCATATTTGCTGCAATGCTGTCAAGCATGCACAGTGAAACCTGTATTTGCCATTTACTGCAAACAAAGTGTGTTTGCAGTAATGAAAAATATGTTTCCAACATCCCCATACTCGCGAGCAAGGTCGAGTGTTATGAAAATGGTACTCGCCCTGCATAAAAACGACCCAATGCTAGTGGGCTAGTAGATTTTGCGAGCCTTGTATATATATAACTGTACTTTAACCTGGTTATTAAAAAAGCTCTGTAAAATATCCTTGCTACCAAAAGTCTGGAAAGTGGTGTGGAAAGTATAAAAAAAAAAAATCAAGATTGCACTACCAGAAGGCGCTTGAGAATTTATTAGGAAGCACAAAAAATATATAAGAACTGGGTGAAGTAAATTGAGGAATGGTGGTAATATGTTGGCTATAATAGGTGGTAAAATTACAAAAACTTTCTGGGACTATTTTAATAGCCATAGCGGTAAAACTAGGACTATGCAAATCAGTACCATAGCGCACACCATTTTGGTATATTTTTAAGGGAATATCTTTTCCAAAGCACCATCTACCCAGTTACTAATCAGGGAGGTATTACCTTCTTGGGAGGGTTCTTTTGCACAAGTGGATGTTCCTATGGTGCAAAGTCTCCAATGCTATGCTTACAAAACATCCAGGATTATGGGCATTATGGCCTCAAACCGTATTTTCTCAAATAATGGAGTAAACATTACATAGTGCCCATCCATAAAAAGGGAGACTGCAATATGCCTGGGAATTATCGTCCCATCGCACTCATGGATTCCATGAGCAAGTTCTTTGCCTTCCTGATCCTGGACGATTTGGTCAGTTTGGCCAGGGACTCAAACATCTTGCCTATGTTTCAGAATGGATTCCGAAAAGGGGTGGGAAGCAACCTGAATGGGTTGCTGATTAAATTATTGAGAGAGCAATGCCTGAAAGATAATGGTCAAATACTGCATGTTGCCTTTTTTGGACCCCCATGCGGCTTTCGATGGGGTCGGCTGGAACAGTTTGTGGTACAAATTGTGGCGTTTGGGCATACGGGGTGGATTGCTAAACATTCTAATGTTGCTGCATTCCAATAGTACCATCCAGATTAGAACTAAGCTTGGAGGTTCTTTAACCAAAGAAATCACGACGAGAGTTGGCTTGTGTCAAGGGTGTGGTTCTGTCTCTTTGTCTTTTCAACTTGTATTTAAGTGACTTGGGCAGAGAGCTGGAATATACCAGATCCTTTGCACCTAAAATTGTGCACCTGTATTTAAGATTTAAGATACATGGCATTCACAAATGATGTTGTGATCTTTGATCATACCAGAATTGGCCTTCAGCATGCTCTCTCAAGAATGGTGGAATTTTTAACATCAAACAACCTAGGCATTAACACCAAAAAACAGCACTTATGACTTTAGCAAACACTAGGACGACTATCAGTAGAAAGTGGTATATAGGTGACGAGGAAATCCAAGCCTCTAAGTCAACTGTATACCTGGGATTTTTTAATAAATAATACTATAAATGTAGCGGATACTACCCCTAGGTTTTTAAGAAAATTGCCAGCCCTGGTGGCACAACTTAATAAAATCAAGACCAGTGGCCTCATCAGAAGTTGGACGGTATCCCCGCGGATCACAAGTGGCGGTGGTGGTGTAAGTCCCAATTTTTTGGAGTCCATAAGACTGAATGGGGCTTTTTCAGTGCAATTACTGCAGCAGTAATTGTGCCGCGGTATTGCACTGAAAATCGGCAGAAAGTCGGCGCATTCATCCCCAGCTCAGAGCTGGAGGTGAATCCTCTGACTTTCTCCCAAACTCGTGATTGTGTGGTGCGGTAATGCAGCAGTAACGCTATTACCGCCGCATTTATACTGCCCCACCCAACTTCTAGTGAGGCCTCATGTATCGCAGGAATACTTTAATTCCTCTCATCAACTTTTACAAACAATCAATCATGCCAGCTCTCCTATAAAGGCTAGAGGTCTCGGATCTCCCTATACTGTATGGAAGGAATCATTTGGAAAACATCCTAAGTTTACCGAATTGTGTCCCAATGGTGGCAATAAGGGCAGAATTTGAACTACAATCTTTTCACTCTTCGTTATCTTAAAGAAACGTACCATCTTCCATAAGATATCAAAAACTTGCAAAGATTCTTTTTTATAAAGAGCTGGGAAGCATGTTACTTAAAAAGATCTGGAAAGCATTGGATCACATGTATAAGAAATGTATGGGTTTATTACAAGATGTAGGTACTAACCAAGATCAATTAAAATATAATCCCCAGAGAGTAAAAAAGAAAGTCAAAAGAGTTCGACTGGGCTAAACAGTGGGACAAACTGAATCTCGATACAGTTCCCTGAAGGAGTGTAGGAGAATGATTAGACATTATGATATCCTTCCAGAATATCTAAAGTACTCTCCTAATATATTCAGACAGACAGAACTTCATGCGATTTCATCTGAATCAGCTGTGTACTTTGGATGTGTGGTCGCCTAAAAGGGGACTTCCGAGAAACTAAAGGGTATGTTGCATATGAATTTTGGGGCCAATTTCACACAGACTTTTGGATAATTGACAAGGAGGCATTATGGTGCAGTTTTCTTAGGGTCGAGCACCACAAAATCTGTGTAGCCTCTGTCCATTTTATAAAAGCATTCCACAAACCGTTAGGCAAAAAGGGTCCAGATCGGGTTTATTAGCAGAGTCTAGTTTAGCATTTTAGTGATTCTATTAAGATTGTATACTATTCATGTTTATTAGCGATATGTTTGTTAAATTTTATACGTTATATGTTTTACATTTTATTGCTCTTGTGTATTGGTGTTTTGTTAGGTGAAATTTTGCGATTTTGTATACATGTTTCACTAGTCAGTTTGTTAATTATACACTACATGTCCTAAATGTTTTATTGTTATTCCGTATTTAGTTTTGACTGTAAATTAGGGAATTAATTACATTATAACTTGTATTATGTCTTTGTGTAAAGTTTTTTGTAAACAAACATACGAAATAAAATATATATTATTTTTTAAAGAATCTGATAAAGCACTAAGGATATATAGGTGGCCACAAGAGCTGGGTAGGAAGTCTCTGAATGAAGGGGTGGTTCGAGCTTAGGGGTGGGGAGGGAGAGGAGGCTGCATGTTCCTTTCTGTCTTGTTCTTGTATAATACTTAATAAAGAATTGAATGGAATGGCCAATAGGGGGCGCACAGATGAGTCTCCTCTCCGTGTAAGCTCCAGCCTCGAGGTCCATAAAGTGGTCCTGAGCCCCCACTTGCCGACCCCCCCAGAGCTGCAAAGCGGACAGAAGATATATGAAAGTGCCCCCCCCCCCAGCCAGGAAAAACCCAATGAAAATCGGAGGCAAACTCGGAGAGAAAACGCCTGGTGCGACGTGGTAGGTGGAACGGAAAGCGAAACTGCCGCCAACACACACTCCATCTGGGACCAGCGGGCCTAACTCACGAGCCCCTGCGTGCACTGAATATGTGCTACGCAACCGCGCCAGGCGCTACCCCCAGTCCACTGCCACAGACAGGAGGCTGTGGGCCCCCCGCATGGCTGAGCACGCCTGATCCCTCTCAACGGAGGAAGTGGGACCCTGCCCAGCGGTCGCGGAGGATTGCACAACACGTCCCGCTCCGTTGACTTCATCAACACTTGCCACGCTTGGCGCAGGCCCCCTGTGACCCAGGCGCCCCCAGCCCTGAACATCCTGAAGGACCTTCACCCTGCCACAACGAGACTCCACGCAGAGGGGCCCTGCAGTCCCGGAGAGTGTGCTCTGCGACGCACGCGATTCTGGAGACCTCCAGCTCCCGCCCCTCCAGAAGCCACACTTGGAAGGAACCTCGGCGCGCCTCGGCAGCATTGCAATAAAGGTAGGAGACTCTTAGGAGGGTGGCACAGGCCGGGCGCTCACACCTCCTGATCCAACCATAAGATTCCCACGCACACCCAAGACCTATGCCCTGGGAAGCACACTACTCCTCCCCCCCTATTAACTCTTCCTCAATGAATGTACGGTCGGCATATACCGAGTACCCCCACGCCAACAATAGACTGGCACCGCTCCATTGCCCTCAAGGCTATATGAGGCACTGCGCCATAAGGACACTTTAAGATCTACTGGGAAGCAAGCTGAATCACCCCACTGTGTACTCCTTAACCACCACCACCTCCGTGTTGGGGACGCAAGGTCCACTCAGATGCTCATGCGCCACAGTGGGAGGCAGTAAACTGGTGTCACCTGATGACCTTGGCCCTAGACTGAAAATAACAGGCCATTTAAAATAAACCAGAAGACCTGGCCAGTGACGAAACAAAGGGACGCTGGGAATGGTTACCAATGCTGAATGGGAACCCCAATAGAACTAGAAAGACCAACGCCAGTAACACCAGAACCCAATGTGCTGATGTGACACTGTACCCACTAAACTTTCCCGGGTGGTGACAACAGGAAACATACCACGATACAAAACAGCGACAGAACGGGAACTGCGCTTTGGTTCTGAAATCGTGCAACACCCACCCGGTGCCCGCTCGGCCGAGACTAAAGTCCCTTCGGACTGCACTGGATCTCCCAACCCGCTGACAAGCAAAACCCATAACTCAAAGCGGGGCTACACGCACCAAGGGGTTTGGCCCTCTTGCAAACTGAGAGGCGTGTGCCTCCCTTGAACAACTACAACAGCACGTTCCAGGACAAGGCCTAGTCATCCCCAGGCCAAGAGAGGGGAACGATACTCTGAACCCAGACCAGTGCCACAGAAGACTTGATTGCACAAACTTAAACACCTAAAACCCAGTGAAAAGTAGTATACCACCTAAATAGCACTACTGCAAAGGGCACGTGCCACATGGACACACGGCAGAAGCTCGCCAAGTATCAGTACTCCCCACCAAACCCAGAAACGGATTCCAAATCAGCACCCACTATGGCAACCCAGAAAACTGAGGCTGCAGCGACAAAAAGCGACATAGCAGCCCTCCTTTCGGAAATGAAAAGCATGAGGGCGGACATTGGTGGGAAAATTGACAGGATCACGCACTGAATAGACAAACTCGAGGAGAGGCTCAAAGGAGTCGAAACTAACCAAACATCACTTGTTACAATTGAAGCTCAAATTGACCACAGACTCACAGACAGAAACTAGAGAGGGGGAATACTGCCTGAAGATTGATGACCTAGAAAATCGCGAAAGGCGCAACAACATAAGAATCTTTGGAATACCAACCAGAGAAGGTGAAACAGAACAAGATTTGAAAAAAACGCTCCACACGATACTCAAGGTGCTCTTCGAAGACGACACGGTGGACGAATCCAAAATAGACCGCATACATAGAGCGGGGGGAGCCCCAGGTGGTCCGAGAACAGTACTCGTAAGATTCCATAACTACTCGGATAGAGCAAGAATATTGTACAAAGCAAGGAACACTCCCCAAATAAGGGTCGAGACCGCCAATGTGATGATCTTCCAAGATCTGTCCTCGCTCACCCTAGCAATGCGGAGGAAATGTGTACCCCTGACCAAGAGGCTGAAAGAAAAAGGGATTTGTTATCGGTGGGGATACCCCTTCTCCCTTACATTTGAACACGAAGGAAGCACCATCAGGCTACAGACGGAAAAGGACATACGGAATTGCACAACAGACCTAATAGGCACCCTCCCCAACGAACAGAACCCGGAGGAAAGGATGAACAGCTCACCGGGAACAGAACAATAGAAGAAGATAACTCTCCAACTAACATGGTGAGTCAAAACACCTTAACATAATCCAGATAACAGGAGCTGGGCATTTGATGGAAAAGAAGACGTTGCACGCATGAACAATGAACACATGAGGCGGGGGAGGGGGTGTCAAGGGGGCTCACAGTTATTAGCCATTTTTTGAAAACTAGACCGTGGGTTGTATGTCCCACACTGGTGGTTCAACGCTAGCTGGATAGGATGTCCCAGCTGGATCGGATGACAAGGGGAAAGGGAGGTGGGGGGGCTTAGGAAAAAGGGATGAGCAGACTCAAATATTTCCAGACACAAGAGCACAAGTATCAAACTACCACAGACGGACAGGTACGAGAGGTCTCCGCACAACGAAACCCAAAAACAAGCGTACAATGTTGACACCGACAATGATTAATACACGTGGGCCCATCAGGATTGGTACGCTAAACGTAAAAGGCTTAAACTCACCCAACAAAAGATCACTAGTAGCCAGGGAATTCAGAAGAGCGCACCTAGATGTACTCTTTCTACAAGAAACCAAATATATGCAAAAGGAAGAGAGGAAGGTCCTACATGCTAGAATAGGCTCTGAGTACTGGAGCTCTGGCCCACTAAGAAAAGCTGGAGTAGGAATTCTGATCAGAAAGGGCCTAAATTTCGAAGTCTCTAAGATGTGGAATGACCAGGAAGGAAGGGCCATGCTGGTGGTCGGCAGAATTCACACTATCACCCTAACCTTGGCAACAGTCTACTCCCCAAACACAGGACAAGCCCGTTTCTTAAAGCGCACCGTGCCAAAGATAATGCTAGAAGCTGCTGGACATATCATCCTGGGTGGAGACTTTAACCTATGGGCCGACCCGGCCATAGATAGACAAGCAGGGAACCTAGACTCTGGCCCTCTACCAGACGGAGGCCGCACTGAAATAAAAGAGATGCTGAAAATATATGGTTTACAAGACACCTGGCGACTCCTACACAACGAAGAAAAAGGGTTCACCTTTTACTAAGCACCCCACCAAATGTATACCAGAATAGACTACATATATCTATCAAAAGACATCCTCGAAGTCACCAACACAGCAGATATAATCCCAATATCGTGGTCTGACCATGATATGGTAATGACCAGCATAAACCTAGACACCCTACCGTCTAAAAATTCGAAATGGAGATGTAACAAGTCACTATGGAAAGACCCACTCTTCCATGCCGACATGGCTTATGAAATTGAAGAATACGTCAAAATCAATAACACAGGTGACATCTCAAAGAGAACAATATGGGAAGCGTGCAAAGCAACGTGGAGAGGCATCCTGATTAGAGAAGGAGCGGCCAAAAAGAGAGAATGGTCCTTAATAGAGAAAAAACTGCGAGACGAGATCGCACAATTAGACGCAATAGCATGGAACACTGAGTCCGACAGGACCACGGGGGTTGCTAGAGCAATGCAGAAAAGGGAAGAACTAAAACGCTTGGAGGAAGGCCACATAATCCGCAAACTCCAATCCCTTAAACAAAAGCAATACGAAAAGGGAGATAAAGCCGACGCATTATTAGCAGCTAGACTGCGAGGCCAGCGGGCAGAGAGATGGGTTAAAACCATTGAAACAGGAAACGACACACAAGTAACGGATCCCGGTGGAATTTCTGAGGCGTTCGCAAAGTTCTACAAATCCCTCTATACATCAGAATTGGGACAAGCTCAGGAAGAGATAGACCGGTACCTAGAGAATATAGAAATGCCCAAGCTCTCCCGAGCCATAGCAGAGGAGTTAGACTCCCCGATTACACCAGAGGAAATTGAAAAAGCAATCAAACGACTCCCACTGGGAAGGGCACCTGGGGATGATGGATATACTGCAGGATTTTACAAAACCTTCTCTACCCCACTCCTCCTCTTTATGGTAGAGATTTTCAATAATGCCCTACGAACCGGGCTAGCCCCCGACTCCTTCTCTCAGGCCTTGATATCTGTGATCCCAAAAGAAGGATGAGATCCCAAGCACTGTGGCTCCTACCGCCCCATTTCCCTCCTGAATATAGATGCGAAAATATACACCAGAGTCCTAGCTGCCAGGTTAGAAACTCACATGCCCTCCATAATCCATTTAGATCAGGTAGGATTCATACTAGGTAGACAAGGAGCGGACACAATGCAGAAAACACCACACCTCTTCCATGAGGCACAGAGAATGACGGACAACCCAGTGCTCCTGTCCATAGACGCCGAAAAGGCATTCGATAGAGTGGAGTGGTGCTTCCTAGAGGCCCTCCTGATCAAGATCCGAAATGATCCCTCCCTCCGTAGAGGAATAAAGGCTGTATAAACTTCCCCCCAAGGCTTTGGTTATGGTGAACTCTGAATACTCCAGGTGGTTCGACCTGAGTAGAGTGATGAGGCAAGGGTGCCCACTATCAGCTATTCTCTTCAACCTTTCTGTAGAACCACTGGCCCAGGTCCTCAGAGCAGATCCCTTGGTTGAGGGTCTGTGGACTGCTGGGCGAGAGTATAAAATAGCCCTCTATGCAGATGATATCTTACACCATATTCAAAACCCCCTCACGACCATACCAAGGGCCATACAACTGATCGAACAATATGGGGCTCTCTCCGGGTTTAAGATCAATAAGTCAAAATCAATAATATTCCCACTAAATGAACCCACCCACACAGACGCCTCTGCCCTCGCTGCCCTAGGCCTAGCGGTAGAAAGTAAAGTCCTTCGATATCTAGGCATAAACATCACGCAAAAGCTTGAACACTTATGAGGCAAACTTCTCCCAACTCCTAATAGACTTCCATGCAGATCTGGCGAAATGGCAAAAACTTACGATCTCCTGGATGGGGAGACTCAATGCGAAAAAGATGATCTGTCTTCCAAGGTTCCTCTGCCCTTTCCAAATGCTCCCCATAAAACTCCCCGACATATTCTTCAAGGAGGTTAGAAGGGCGGTTATCCAATTCCTGTGACTTGGGGGGGGAAAAAACCAAGAATTTCCTACGATGCCCTCACCCTTCCCAAAGACAAAGGGGGCATAGGTCTCCCTGACCTGAGCCAATACTACAATGCAGTGCAAATGGGAATACTAATCCCCCACCTGAGAGAAAAGAAAGAACTTCAATGGGTCCATCTAGATAATCATACCTTCACCCCGGTGACGCTGGCGGAATGGTTATGTGTCCCCAGACGTAAGCTTGAACGCAGACTGCAAACCCACCCGATATTAAGTACACTATGGGAGATCTGGAGAGAAGGGCCACCCGGGATACGAGAAGAGATCCACGAACACTCGAGATTCCAATCATGGTTTGACGCAGGCCTAGAAAGGGGGGGGACAACTGTGGAGAAACAGAACTTGCATTACAATAACTGAACTTGAAGAAGCCCTAGCGATCCGTCCACTCTCAGTCTTCCTTTTTCTCCAGTTGAAAGGTACCCTGATGAGGAAAGAATGGACCCAAAAAATCCAACGGGAACTTACCCCTTTTGAGAAGATCCTAGACACAATATCAGAGACAAAGGGCCTGATCTCAAGCATATACAAAACACTTGTGGAAGCTGGAAAAGGTACGACCGACAACCTTAAACAGAAATGGGAAAGAGACCTAGGCATAGAAATAGAACCAGATGACTGGAGTGCTATCTGCAGAGGCGCTGCACGAGTATCAATAGCTGCGCAATACAAGATGCATGCCGTTAAGCTCCTTCACAGATGGCAATATGACCTCCATAGACTGTCCAAAATGTACCAATCAGGAAGTCCCCTTTGTTGGCGCCAGTGCGGGGAACGGGCGAACTATTGGCACATGTGGTGGGAGTGCCCCAACGTCCAGACATATTGGAATTAAGTCCTCAGATGGATTAAAAGGGTGGATGGGATCACAAGGGAAATCACCCCAGTTCTGGTTTTATTTGATTCCGAACAATCCGAGGATGAAATGAGCAAAATAAAGGGCATCGCTCCCACACTTCTGCTAGCTGCAAGAGCATGCTTAACCACCAAATGGAAAGCATCCACACTTCCCAGTTTGCATGAATGGATAGGGGTGACGACCAACACATACACCATGGAGCGCATTATGGCTGCCCTTCATGGAAAAGCTGCCCGGAACGAAATGCTTTGGAGTGATTTTGTAAGAGATACCTGACTGATGCCGCCTCTGAAACAGAATCACAGGAAGAATGAGGTGCCCGAAACGTACCAATTACTATGCTTAGCCAGGGAGAGACCATTGAGGAGCCCACAAACCCAAGACCCATGTCTCGTGCTACTCGAACTTAACAAACATTAATACATTTGCAGACTTAATACCCTTTTCAAAAATTGAAACCGTCTGAATAATACGAATTGTGCAACTCATGACTGAATAACTGCTCAGGCAATGGGTGGAGGGAGGGGGCGGGGTGGGGCAAGCTTTTCAAGTTAAACAGTTATATCCAATGGATGAAGCTCACTGTGGTTCGCTAAGGTAATGAATAGAATTGCCAGTTAATACCATATGTGTAATAGTAATCCAACGTATTTTGTATTGTTGTAAATCCAATGCAACTTAAATAAAAAAAATTATATTAAAGAATTGAATTTAAAAAATGGCACACGGACAGCAACAGGGAAGATGCTGAGTTAAGATGCTCATCACTTCCCACACATGCTGAATTTCAAGGGTTTTGTTGTGATAAATCGGATCGCCCTAACTGTCTGAACTAACATTTTCGAACTGACTATATACATACATATGCCTACCCTCACTCAATTTAACCCTGGGGTGTGAGCAGGAAGCAAGGATGCCCTATATCTGACTGCGGTTTGTGCTGGTGCCAGAACCTCTGCTAATGACCATGTAAAGACATCAAAGGAATTACAATGGTGGTCTGGAAAATAAAATGCTCCCAAATGCAGATAACCTTCTATTATAGTATGTGTACTTTTCAAGTTATCTTGTTAAAGCAGAGTATTGTTGAAAGCCAGACATGGGGGTGAGGAGGGCAAATGATGAGAGGGCAAGTAAGTCATGAGTACTTGCCCACGATGTGGCAAGAGAGTTTGTAATCCTGGACACTGGTGCAGTTATTTACCCCTAATTGTGGCTGCTTTTCAGGGCACAAGTAAAGGACATGTGGTTGGACAACGTAACTTTAATTCTGAGGGCAGACGCAACCCCTTGTTTTTTTTTTTTAGGTTGGCAAGCTTGCTGAAGTATTTGGCTAGAAGGATTTTACTCAGGTTGTCATGTTCCCAGTGCAGACACTTACTCACAAGACCACAAGCACTTGTTTTGTATTGGGATTTTGTTTTCTAGGGAATATTTTACAAACGATGGCTGGGTTTAAAAGCTGAGCAACTTTTATACTTTGCCAGCATATTTATTGGAACATTTCCTCTCTCAGGTTATTTTTCTGATGTTCATTACTTACTCTTACGTCCCGTCCCCTTTCCTCCATACTGCATGGCCGTTCCTTCCAAGGGATGGGAGACGGAACCTTTTTCACCAGAAACAAACCTTCTTCCCCTTTAAATTTAGTGGCGCGCGGGGGTGTGGCCCTGGGAGCATGCGGCCCCACAACTCAGTCCCCTTTTCCACGTCGACGGGAACAGGCTGAATTTACCAGCGCTCCTGGGTTTGGCTTCGGCCATGTAATTCCATGCACGGATACTTCTGTCTTTTTTGTCTTTTTTATCACATGTACTCGGTCCTCATGTGTCACGCTCCTCCCTAGCGCATTTCGACTTCCACAGAGTTCAGCAGGTGTCCATCCTGTGACGGACTCTTTCCAGCTTCAGACCCCCCACGCCCTCTGCCTACGTTGCCTTGGTCCAGACCACGGTTGGCAAGCTTGTACAGTGTGTGACGCCCTGTCCTCAAGGTCTCTGAAGAACAGATTAGCCAGGTAGAGGGAGCTATTCAAGAAATCGTCTCCAGAGGACCTGAGGACTTTGTCTACCATCGATCCAGGCCCAAGGTAGGCCCTTTATTCTCCATCGCACCCCACAAGGGAGACTCCTTCCCAGGGACTCGCCCGCATGGGAGGGACCACTCAGGTTCTCGTACCAGCAAGTGCACCAAGGCTACCTCAGCTACCGGCCTACAGGCCGAGGGATCCTCGGATCCTTCCATCCTTCCAGTGACAGTGTTGAGGGACCGGAAGGTTCTTGTACCGGGTCTTCACCAGAGGGGCCACACCCTTGTACCGGCAATATGTCTGAGAGGCCACACCCTAGTACCGGCAATATGTCTGAGGGGGCACCTAAATGTAGCTCTACCGGCCTCCCAGCCGAGGGTGTTACGCCTACCAGGCCTCGGCCTGAGGAGCAGGGTAGGCCTCATGAACCATACTCAAGAATCCTCGACGAGGCTGGGCCCAGCAAGTCATGCAACATGACAAAGGCATGTGGAAGGCAGCTCGACGAGATGGCCACCGTGCCAGACATTAGCACCGCTCCGATCCCGCACCAGGAATGGGAGTTCGGCGAGGAATGAGTGTCAAGGTGGGACTGGTGTCAACCGGGTACGTGGCCTACAGCCTATCCTTCATTTGCGCAGGGCAGGTTCCCGTTGCGTCCATATGGACAGGGTATGCAGCGGCTCCAGCAGCCTCCCGCTACTCCGTCTATAACACCTACCACCCCTCCAGCCTGTGAGGACAGGTTCTTTGAAAGGTTCCTCGGGCTCATGAAATCTCCTCGGATGGGGGTTATCCTCAGGGATGCCACCAGGGACCTGGTCCCTCCAATGCTTCCGGAGCCGCAGGCTCCACCGCCAGCGCCCCGGGCCCCAGCGCAGCCTCTGCCACCTGCTCCGGCCCCCCAACCGATTGTACAGGCGGTTCCGTACCAGGCTCCGGTCCCTGTACCTCAGCCTCCGGCTCCCATCACTCCTCCACCGGTGCAGGATCCCCCGTGCCCCTAGGTGGACACGGACGAGGAGGAGGACCCCGACACGCCCTCGTCAGCCAAGGCCTTCCACGAATGTCTTGCAGGACTGGCAGAGTACTTGGGCCTTCCTCAACCTGAGGTCGAGCAACCAGCAGAGGGTGTCCACACACAAGTCCTGACGCGACACCCCTCTGCTAAAACGTGAATCCCGATGCAGACAAACGTAGTCGCCTTGGCCAAGAAGGGTTGGCTCAAGCCCCACTCGGTCCAGCCGGTCGATCGACACCTGGACGGCAAGTACAGGCAGATGGAGGGGAATACACTCTTGCTATCGGCCCATCCTCAGCCACACTCATCAGTGATCGCTGCGGCATCACTATACTCCAAGCCTCAGTCGTCCTCAGCTTCCTCCTCTACGGCGCTGCTAGGCAAGGAGGAGAAGGCCTTGGAGGCAAACAGGAAGAAGCTGTATTCCAACGCGTCCTTGCATCTTCGTCAGGCCAACGCCGATGCCATGCTGGCGGGCATTAACCAGAGGTTATGGCGGGAAATTGCTGATTTCCTCCCAGAGCTTCCTACTCAGAGCCAATCACGTTTTAAGGCGGGACTGGCTGATGCCAAGATGGTAGCACAAGACATCATGGAGTCCACCTGTGGCCCACATTGACACCTCTGGCCGGGCCATCTGCATCGCCACGGACATGAGAAGAACAGCCTAGCTCTGTGCTACTAAATTCAACCCAGACGTCCAGGAATGCATATTAGACCTGCCGTTCAAGGTGGGTGACCTCTTCCACTCGACCACGGACGAGGAGCTGGACAAAAAGAAAAACAGCTCACAAACGGCCAAGTCTTTATCCATCCTGACAAAGACCACGCCCAAATCTTACACCCAGTCACAGCAGCGCTCCAACAAGGGGCGTACATACTGAGGGCTCTGTGGCTTCCAAGAACGGATGTCCAGGCAGCCGGATCGCTCGCTGACTCAACATCGGCGCAAGCAACAAAAGGGGGGGCTTTTTCCAGTCCCCCTCCTCCGCAACAGCCTCGGAGGGAAAGAAGGCATGACACGCCACTCCGGGTCCACGTGTCTCCAATGGGGGAGCAGGCTAGCTCTCCATGCAAATTGTTGGTGCCAGAATTGCACAGACCACTGGATCCTCTCCGTAGTATCCACAGGGTACCGTCTACCCATCCCGGAGTCTCCTCCCTCCTCCCCTCCACTTCCTCAAGTTGGGACAGCAACTCTTTTGGCAGATATCCGGTCGCTCATTGAGAGCCAGGCAGTGGAGGAAGTCCCAGTCTCCCAACGAGGCTTGGGCTTTTACTCCAGTATTTTCACCATTCAGAAAAAGAACCAGGCAGGCCTGAGAGTTGTGCTGGACCTTTCCACCCTCAACCCCTCCCTTCCTCTACAAAAATTTAAGATGGTCACGCCAGCTTCTATTGCGGAGACATTGTGTAAGGGAGACTGGATGTGCTCCCTGGATCTGAAGGATGCGTACTTACACATCCTGATTTGGCAGCCCCACCGTTCCTTTCTACGCTTCAGGATCATGGGCTCCCATTTCCAATACAAGGTGCTTCCTTTGGGCCTGAACTCGGCCCCCAAGGTCTTTACCAGGCTCATGAATAAAGTGGCGGCCCTCCTCAGGGCTCAGGGCCTCCAAATCTACTCGTACCTAGACGACTGGCTCATCAGGGCGACATCTCTGGATGCAGTGCACCACACTTCCCATGCTCTTAAGGACACACTGCACGAGCTGGGCTTTTCGCTCAATCTCAAGAAGTCGTAGCTGCAACCCATGCAGACTTTGACCTTCTTGGATCTCATATGGGACACTTGCTCCTAGAAGGTGTTTCCGTCGGAGGACAAGATCACAGCCATCAAGAGGGCCGCTACTCACTTCCTCAGCAGAGAGGTGACCTCGGCCTGGTGGTACCAGCACCTCCTGGGTCTCTTGGCAGTGGTCCTCTTAGCCGTCCCCCACACGAGACTCAGGATGAGGAGGATACAGCTGCACTTTGTGACATCATGGAACCAGGAGCGGGTCTCTCAATCCGAGATTATCAATGTTCCTCCATCTCTCCACCCGGACCTCACATGATCCCTGGACTGCAACCTTTGGACAGGCAAGCACTTTTGGCTTCCCGTTCCACAGGTCACCATCACCACGAACTCCTCTCTCGAGGGATGGGGCGCCACCCTGGACGATCACTCGGTCCACGGCACCTGAACCCTACAGGAGCAGGAGTATCACATCAATTGGTTGGAGCTGAACCCCATCTGGCTGGCGCTCAGAGCATTCCTCCCGCTGACCGGGGGAAAGATTGTCCTCATCCAGACAGACAACTCGACCAGCATGTACTATGTCAACAAGCAGGGAGGCACCAGATCCCCTCCTCTATGCAGACTGGCAATCAGCATGTGGAAGTGGGCCTTGGAAAAGGACATCTACCTCACAGCAGTCCACCTTCCGGGGGAATCCAACCTGGAGGCGGACAGGCTCAGCAGGTTGACAGCGGGCAATTACGAGTGGCAGCTATACAACCTCGTTCTTCAGGAGATCTTCAGCAGATGTGGTCACCCACACTCTTTGCCACCTGGCACAACAAAAAGTGCCAACAGTTCGCCTCCTGGCAAGGACAGGACCCCGGCTCCCTGGCTGACCCATTTTGGATTCAGTGGAACGGCATGACAGCATACCCCTTTCCTCCCACACCGCTGATTCACAGAGTGATTTGTAAGATCAAGGAGTCTCGCCAGCTCAACATCATCCTAATAGCTCCATGGTGGCCAGCCAGGCCATGGTTCTTGGAGCTGCTCAGCCTCTCGGAGATGCCTCCTACTCATCTGCCAACGGGCCCAGCACATCTTCTGGCGCAGCAGGGGGGCAGAGTCATCCACCTCGCGCCTCAGTAATTAGCCCTCACAGCGTGGTACCTGAGCAGGTAACGCTACGGCACCTCAGCCTTTCCCAGGTTAATCTAGAGATCATACTGGGCACAAGGAGCAAGGCTACCAGGGCCCAGTATAAAAGTTAATGGACCAGGTTCTGCCACTTGGCAGACTACAAGAAAATCGACCCCCTGGCATGTACTTTGGACGACGTACTCTCCTTTTTGTCGCACCTCGCCCACTCAGCCGTGCAGGTAGACACTTGCCGCACTTACCGCGCAGCCATCGGGGCTTACAGGAACTCGGAGGAGGGGATCTTCTCCTCCAACCCGATTGTCAAGAAACATTTGACGGGACTCGCAAGGCTCTACCCACCCATCAAGAAGCCACACCCTGTGTGGGATCTGAACATAGTCTTGGGTGCCCTGGCGCACAAACTGTTCGAGCCAATGGTGTCCGCGGACATCAGGCTGGTCACCATTAAGACGGCCTTACTAGTCGCCTCCCCTTGGCTCGCAGAGTCAGCGAAATCCAGGCGCTGGTCGCCTCAGAACCATGTATTACCTTTCATAAAGACAAAGTGGTACTGCAGACTCACCCAGCATTCCTAAGGTCCCATCTGCCTTCCATTTAAATGAGGAAATTGTGCTCACTATGTTTTTTGCCGATCCTAAGTATGAGGCACAGAGAGTTCTGCACTGCCTGGATGTCAGGCGTGCCCTGAAATTCTACCTTGACACACTGGAGTAACAGGGGCCCCCGCAGCCCCCGCGGTGTGGGGGCCCCGCCAGCACATGTCCTGGGAGGGGGTCACACTTGAAAGAAAAAAAAAATTCTCAACAGAAAATTAAGTTTCGTTTTGAATTCACTCTGAATTAATAAAGAAATAATTTCTGCAACAGAAATAATTACTTTATGAAGGCAGAGTGACTGCAAAGGTTCTTTCTTTTTGAAGGTTGAGGGCTTCCCCCAACCCATGACATGGAAGACCCTAGGCTGGAGGGCTGCATGTCATGGGGTGGTGGGGAGCCCTGTGACTTCAAAAATAAATAGTTTTTTTTTTTAAGTCACTCTCCCTTCATAAAGAAATTATTTCCGTTATGGTTAGCTCCTTAACTGAATAATTTCTTAATGAAGTTAGAGTGACTTCAAAAAGAAACAATGGGGCTCATTGTGACCATACCGGCCCGGAAACAACGGTTCTGGTAAGCTTACCGGCACCATTGTTTCCGGACCTGCATATTACAGGTCTACCTGCTGGGGCCGTTGTGCCCGACAGGACTGACCCTGCCGGCCACAGCGTCCACAGTAGGCAGACACATCGCAGAAGCACCGGCACCGTTAGACACGGTGCCGGTGCTTCCGTGTCCCCAACCCCATGTAGTCCTATGGGACTCCAGGGGAATGGGGATTACCGAAATTACCGGTGCCTGAATTCCCGGCCACCGGACTTCGAAGAGCCCGGTGGCAACGGGAAGTCAGGAGCTGGTAATTTTTTTACAGGGCTGGTGGCAACCCGCCAGCACGGTTACCGCCGGACCCGTAATGAGCCCCAATTTCATTTTGAAGTAATAGGGCTCCCCTCAACCCCATGACGTGTGTGTGTGTGTGTGTGAGTGTATGGTGAAAGGGTGCACACTTAAATGTATAGGTGGCTGCCTGTGTGAGTGTATGGTGAAAGGGTGCACACAAATGTATGGGTCGCTGGGTGTGCGTGTGTGCGTGTACGGTGAAAGGGTGCACACTTAAATGTATGGATGGCTGCCTGGGTGTGTATATGGTGAATGGTATGTGTGCTTGTGTACAGGGGCACAACAAAACCTGCATTTTGGGGGGCTAACCCTTCAAATGTTTGAAGAGATGCTAACTTTATGGGTGGTGGGGAGGGGCAAACTGGTTTGTGTGGGGGCATCTAACTTCTTTACGTGTTTTAATGAGACTATTCTAGTGCAGCTTCAATGTTACAAGTAGTTATCTCTCTCCTTTAAGTCTCCTATTCCCTCTCTACCCTTCCAATCACTCCCCTGGCACGCAAGCACTAGACCCACATTGCGATTTCAATTGCCTAAAATATGTGCCATTTGAATGCAGGTACAAACAGTGAAATGCTTTACGTTGGTAATTGCTGGCCCCTTATTAACAGTAAAACCCAGGTACCGTTTAACATCTGTGTCCCGTTCTGTCCGGCAACTGCTCTAAAGGTCAGCCAGGTCGAGTCAACATAGCCCAAAATGTCAGGGGGTGGGGGGGGAGTGCTGAAGCCCAGTCAACTCAATGGTGTTGTGGCACTACTTGTGTTTAATACCTTGATTACTCCTAGCCCCATTCTTCCTCGTCCCAGTACTTATGTATAAAGCAGTACTTGTGTAATCTGCCTCCTAAACAAGTACTGGGATGAGGTAGAGGTACATGGAGGTAATGCCTGACTTAGCTACCTGTAATTTCCATTACTCCTAGTCCCACTCATCCTCATCCCAGTACTTACCTATGAGGCAAGGAGCCTCATACGTAAGCTCTGGGACAAGGAAGAGGGACATGGAGGTCATTCTTGGCCAATGAGCTGATTTAGGAGGTGGGGGTGGGGGGAGAGGGGATTCGGGGGGGTGGGATTGTGCAATAAATCATAATGGTTGTCCATGTCCAGGCTAAGCAGGCATGATATGTGGTATTAGTGGCTAGAGAGGCATTTTGGTGCAGCCAGTCTAGTCATTCCTCAGTTTGGTATGACTTTCTTTTAACTGGGAATTTCTGATAAAGCAGTCCTGCTAAGTGTAATTACCTGTTACGCTCACCTGGACCCCACAGGGGTGTCGATCGGACCCGGACAGCTGCGGTCTCCGTCAACGTGATGCGTAGTGCAGAGATGACTGTCTGGACTGGCCCGCCTAGTCTTGTCTGCTGGACCCGAAGAAGTATTTTCCTGCAAGTGGAGACAGGGATTAGCCACCTGTGGGTTTTAGTGATGGCCTCCCAACTGTTCTCGCTCTCCCCCACTAATCACCTCTGATATCCCCTTAGTAACCTCACCTTATGTTTGTAAAAGATGAGCTCTCCATCCTGCGTGTCTTGCAGGGGCACGTAGATACCAGTTACTTCACTGGTTTGAAGGCGTTGGGAGAGTTCCGGTAGGCATTGTCTCTGAAGTCCCAGGCGGGATTGGTAAGTATCAAGTTCAAAGAGTTCAATGTGCCCGATGTTCACTCTTGTCCCCTTCCTTCCTTAAGTTGCAACTGAGTTCGTGAGAAGAAGGTCTCGTAGCTGCTGCTGGCGTTCAGGTAAGAGTCTGTGTTACCCAATGCTGTCCGGTAACTATTGCATGCGTTAACGTGTTGTTTTTCTCCCTCTTTACAGATGCGGCATATGAAGAAATGGAGAATAATACTGCCGGTGGTAAATCAGGTAAGTCTATGGTGGTAAAAGGTATTTGTTGATTCCCTTGGCTCACCTTGTTATTCTTGTGCCCCTAGGTGCCGGAGTACGGCGAAGAAATGATGGAGACAGTGCTGGATCAAAAGATGCTGTGAGAACTGGTGAGTATGGCGCCGTGCTGGAGCTGGCGACGCGTGCAGGACTGATGTTCTTTCCAGGTCGGGAGATGAAATGGATCCGGAATCAGGTGAGGAATTTGAAATAAGTTCGTTTTCTAACCTTGTCCTTTTCTTCCTCTTTATTCTAGGAGCTCCGGATTCGAGGTGGGCGTGAAAGAAGACTGGATGCTGGCTACAGGCACGCGGGCGTGGCAGAAGACTGGATGCTGGCTGCAGGCACGGTGAGAGTCACGCTGCTGGATGCAGAATAACACGAAGCATGTGCTGCTGTTCGGGCGTGGTTTAAATAGCCTCCAAAGTAGTCCCAGGAAAGAAGTTCCCCAGGACCACACCCGAGTAAAAAATAGTCCCTGTAGTAAAATAGTCCCATCCAGGCCTCACGTTGGCTTGTATTTATTTGCAGCATGGTCTGCATGAGGTAAGTAATGTCTATGAGCCTGGCGCCTATGGTGCCAGGACTCATTTTTATTATGAGCCTGGTGCCTACGGCGCCAGGACTGAACCCAGACAGCCCCTAGCTGGGGCTGCCGGGGTTTTTGTAAAGGTCTGGATGCCTGCTCCCGGGGCTGATGGGCTTGATCCGGATGCCCGTGGGTAGGCATCATGACATTACCTGGGTAGATTGGCATTTGGGTCCTGCCAGTCTAGCCATTTCTTACTGCGGCATTGTATATTTTTCTGATATTTTTGTGATAAAATGATATGATAAAAGTCATTTATAACGCGCCTGTACATAAGTGTTTCTATGCGTGACAAGACAAGAGAGGGAAGATAGAGGGAGGACAAGACAAACGATCTCACTAGGCCTTGTGTCATTGTGAGAACGAGAGGTGCAAGAGGAAAGGGAGGGGGGAAGTGCAAGGGAGAGGGGAGGGGAAAACAGGGTTGCAATGCTCTGAGTAAGTGCAGCCAGGGCAGCGGAGCTATGGGTAGTACAAGGAGAACAAGGGGCTGCAGGGTTACAGTTACAGCCCCTAAGTGCATGATAGGCACGGAGCCACTGTAAGGGGGACCGGTCAAGAAAGAGCCTGGATTCATACAGACTCTGAGGGTATGCAAGCAACTGATCAGAAAAGCAGCAGACAGGTAGGTCAGCAGGGGAGGAAGTGAGAAAGCAGAGGAGAAAAGGAAAGTTTTGAGCTGCTTCCGAAACTTCAGATGGTCTGGCTCAAGTTTGAAGGGGCAGGGAGGCCATTCCAGAGGGAGGCACCAGCAGAGGAGAGAGATCTACCCCCTACTATCTGCCTGGAGAAGCATCTAACCCTTAGAGAGGTGGAGGTAGCTGAGCGAAGGGCTCGAGAAGGAAGGTATTTTGGAAGAGCGTTAGATGTAGTGCGGGCACCTACCCCAGTTTGGACCTGGGAGGGCGGGGGCGATCCAAGAGGAAGGAGGTCAGTCACTCCAGGGCCTGGTCTGTGATGCCCAGGTTCTCACAGAGTCGATTGATCAGGATGGCGTTGTTGACCGTGTTGAAAGCAGAGGAAAGAAGGAGGATGAGGATAGAAGGAATGCTGGAATCAAGGTTAGAGAGCAGATCTTCACGGGTGTTCAGGAGAGCAGTTTCAATGCCTCTGGCAGCTCTGAAGCCAGACTGCTGGTCATGGAGATAACCAATATATTCAGTGTAGAGAGTAAGCTGGGAGATGGCAAGCTTTTCCAAGAGTTTGCCCAAGAATGGGGTGATGGAGATTGGACAATAGTTTTCCGGGCAGGTAGGATCAGCAGACGGCTTCTTGAGGAGTGGGTGCACAAGGGAGTGCTTAAGGGGAGAGGGGGACATTCCAGTGGCTAAAGAGTGATTACAGAAATCGGCCAAGGCTGCAGCAAGGGTGTCAATATGGTCCTTGATGGTTCTGGAGGAGCAGGGGAGCACCTATTTAGATGACGCTTTCATAGATCGGACTTGTCTAGAAACCTTGTCAGGTGTTGTGAGACAAAGAAGAAATTGGAGGGGGAGAAGTAGAGATGGCCAAAGGGGGCCGGGAGAGGAAGAGGGAGAGGAAGAGGAGATAGAGGACAGGATGTCCTGAGATTTAGCAGAGAGCCGTATAGAGGGCCTTGGAGGGAACAAGAGAGGAAGAGACCACAACAGGATTGACCAGTTCCTTGCAGATTTTAAAGAGTTTGGCCATGTTGGTAGAGGCCGCGGAGATGCAGGCTTTAATGTGTGCTCTCTTCTTGATGAGGGTTATTGCTTTGACTGGCATTTTGGTGCAACCAGTCTAGGTATGTCTAAATGTGGCCTGGCATGCTTTACTGTAATGTTGTTATGTATCTACACTGGCCTACATTATGCAGCCAGTTGCACATGTTTTCATTGTGGCATGGCATTTTTAATTGCAAAGCATTAATGTTCCTGTGCACTGTTGGTGACTTACATGTATTGGAACAGTGTTACCCTACAAAATAATTGCAAACACTGTGGGTTTATAGTCAATTTTTCTCAGAAAGTGTGCTGTATATTGCATTAAATACATATTTATATCTTTCTCCTAGTGCAGTGTGTGGCATACCCCTTCAGCAGCACGTTCGTGTATATTGCGCAAGCGTGACAATCTAGGCCGGCCCAGAGTGTGGCGCGACCCGTGATTTGTTGCCGGGTTGGGGAGGCCCCCTCAGCATGGTTCGCAGGGGGGCCCCTATATTTTGTGTTACGCCACTGCCTTGACAGGACCAAAGGCTTCCGCAAGTCAGACGCCCTATTTGTCACTTTTGGAGGTGCAAGGCCAGGCTATCAGGTCTGCAAGGCCTCCATATCCCAGTGGATGGTCTCTGCCATTAAAGCGGCATACGAGGGGAAGCACAAGCTGCTTCCGTCAAACATGCACACCCACGCAGTCAGGGGCAAGGCAACAGCCATCTCATTCCAGCGCCATGTCCCTTGGCAAGTTATAAGCAGGGCGGCCACCTGGCCTACTCCTTCGGCTTTCTGCAAGCACTACTGTTTGGATGCCGGCTCTAGATCTGACGCGGCGATCGGCCAGGCTGTTCTTAGAAACCTGTTTGCTTAGGGAGGGTCTGCTCTCCACCCTAGGCTACATTCAGTTGTAATCAACCATGCAGTATGGAGGAAAGGGGACGGGACGTAAGAGTAATTATAAGTTACTCACTGCAGTGACTAACATACTCTTAGTCCTTAGTCCCCTTTCCTCTATACGTCCCACCATCCTCCCCCCTAATAAAACTGGTGTCATTCGGCAATGTTAAATCTATTGTCGACGTGTCTATGGGGACTGAGGTGTGGCGCCGAAGGGCGGAGTAAGAGCAGCGCATGCTCCCAGGGCTGCACCCCCACGCGCCTCTAAATTTAAAGGGGAAGGAGGTTTTTTCTGGTGAAAAAAGTTCTGTCTCCCGTCCCTTGGAAGGGACGCCCATGCAATATGGAGGAAAGGGGACTACGTTAGTCATTACGGTGAGTAACTTATAATTAAGTGCTGCTTAAATGCGGTTAGTTGGGGTTGTGCGATGTATCACAACAGTCACCAAATGACCGGCCATAAAACAAGGGGCTTGTAGCACGCTGCTTAACCAAAAGTGTGTGAACATTGTGAGTTCTCAAAGCCTGCAGTATTTTGTACATAACAATACCACTGGCAAAACAGGTCAAAATCAGTTTGGGATTGATAAACGTCTTTGAGTGATGGTCAAAGGCCATGGCTAGTGGTCTGGTCGGGGATTTTTATTTTTAATCCTATATTTAACACAACAGCAGACATGTCTTTTGGTTGCCCAGTGGGTGTGACTGTTGCAATATAGCCCTTCTCCCTCTCATTAGCGTTGGTCAGTTCCTGAAGCCATTCTCATGCATTATGCGCTACGCCTGATTTCCAATATTTCGAAATACATGTTTTTGCTATCATGCAACCCAAATTAAAGAGCCTAGGTGTTTTTACATTCACTTTTCCACCTGAATAATTTCGTGAAGCATTTTCCCAATCTCTTGCCAGAACTGGCCAATCACAGGGAAATCCCAGTACATATGAAAGGAGTCAGCATTGGGTCCACCACACTTCATACACTCACCAATCATATCTGGTGTAACCTTCGAGACATGGGCAGGGATCTAATGTAGGCGATTCGGTATCTTAAACTGTATTAACTGGAATTTTACATTAAGAGAAACCTCTTTCATTAGACGACACCACTGTGTCCACTGATCATCCCATATCACTATTTTCAGGTCTTTCTCCCATTTCTCTTTTGCCCTGTCAACTGTCTTCTGTTTGGATTGGCATGTCCTGTATAATTGAGATACAAGCCTTCCAGTATCCCCGCTCTGCACTATCATTTCAACTGGTTCACACGACTCGGGTTCCCGAGGAAACAAAAGTCATGTTCGGCAGGCTGCCGCCCGCATCCTAAAATATTGCAATGATCTAATCGGGTTATCCCCTAACTTGGTTGTAAAGTCCTCCTGCAATATGAACGATCCATTCAGAAACAGGTCGCCCAGAGTCATCTTCTCACCCAGGTCCCACATGTTCCTGATGGCGTTGTCGTAAGTAGGAGGAAGTCCCAGGTAATTCCATAAGGGAGCAGCCCTGCAATATGGGGTTGAGGCGTTCAGTCTTTTAAATAGTCACAGTGGCGCCCCCCAAAGATTTATACATTTCAAATTTGATGGAGCGGCGCTGTAAGACTCCAAGGCCTGATGCACTATGCCTGGCACTGTGGAGTACCAATGGCCGGCAAACTGTGCTTGTGCGACAATATAGTAAAATTCAAAGTCGGGTGCTGTCATGCGCCCCCAATCATATTGCTCCACCAATCCCTCCCACCTCAGATTTGGCGTACCCGTCCCCTAGACATAATCTGTCACCATTGATCGCAACCTATTGAAGAACCGTTGCCCGGGCCAAATTTGGGACTTACTGAGATAATATAGTAGCTTTGGAGCCACCACCATTTTAAGTAATGAGGATTCCATACAGGGATAGTGGAATCTTTGTCCATAATTGTAGCTTAACCGCCAGGGCCCCGAGATAGACCTCACGATTATTGGTGAACAGAGAGCTACGTGTACACGAGACCGTTATGCCCAAATATTTAAATCAGAGTTTAGTAAATTTTTTTATCGAGTGTGACCCATCTGAATCCCGATAGATGTGTTGGCCTAGGAGTAGCATCAGTCAGCTGGCACAATTCAGACTTTGCCTCATTTATACGGTACCATGAAAAGAAGGTGAACCGCCGGATTTCCTCCATCAACAGTGTTATATTTTGTTCCATATCTCGGATGTAGGATATCAGTGTATCATCCGCATATAGGGAAATAATCTGCGGAGGGCCTGATGTACGGATTCCCTGATGACCGTGTCTATCCCTTATTATACGCGCCAGGGCAAAGACCTGCCTCGTCCCCCGTTTTAAATAAAAGGCGGGTGACAGCATAACGTTGGTGTGCACCTTGGCGGTTGGCTCGGCATATAGCAAATCAAACAAAGTCGATAAAGGGAGCACCAAGTCGCATCCGCTGCAGGACTGCAAACAGGAACCTCCAGGGGACAGAATCGAAGGCATTCTCTGCGTCCAGAGAGGCCACCACCACCGTGGCCCTTGGGTCTATCTGGGATATAACACAGAAAAGTCTGCACAAGTTAAATGCAGTGGATCGCTCCAGGATGAATCCTGATTGATCAGGATGGACTAATGTCGACATGTATGGGATCGGTCGGGTAGACAGCATCTTAGTGAAGACCTTGGCGTCGGTGTTAATGAGGGACAGTGGCCTATATGAGGCCATTTCAGAAGCTGGTCTATTTGGTTTAAGTAGAATCGTAATGACTGCCTCAGATAGGGTAGGCGGCAGCCTCCCCGCCTGCAGGCACTCTTCCCAAACCTGTACTAGCTTAGGAGCCAGCACTTGTTGCATTTCTTTATATACTTCTATGCCGATAGCAGCCGGGCCGTGGGCTTTCCCGGACGCCAAAGCCATAATTGTTTCCATAATTTCCTCTGGTGTGACTGGATGATCAAGAGCTTCCCGAGCCTCATTTGGGTGGTCTGGGAGAGGGATGGCCCCCAAGTACTGATTTAATTATTCCTCTGTACACTCATCTGTGTCAGCGTACAAAGCCTGATAATATTGCTTGGTTAATCTCCTTGTGTATTTACCATTGTGCCTGACTATGTTCTAATCCCAGTGATGCATTGTGTGCCCCTCTCGTCCTGGACCACCCAAGCTAAAAACCTCACCGGCCTATCTGCCTCACTGTAGCGTCGGGCATGAATGGGCTGGGCCATAAAGCAAACTTCCCTATCAGCCAGTTCCGTTCCCTAAATTTCAATAGGTTCCCTTTAATGAGACGCCAGAGTGCCCTATTGTGTGTGACTCAATCATTTTCTAGTCGAATGTCTGTCAACTTCCCGCAGGTTCTTCCTGATCTCTCTCAGCGACCCAGAGGATGTGGAGATTAATTTCCCCCTTACCCGTACCTTAAAGGTCTACCACACAGTGGAGTAACAAGACACCGAACCCTCATTCCTCTCTAAGAAGTCCACAATCCCATCCCGTAGTCGCGACACCAATTCTGCATCAAGGAGACATGACGCTGGCATTCTCCATAGTGGTCGAGGAACGCCAGGTCCGTCCCATTTTATTGACAGTAATATTGGGGAGTGATCCGATAGAGTTCTTGGATAAATCATGCAACTCTCCACCCGCGACATCCAATGTGCAGAAAGCAACCAATAATCAATCCTCGACTGGGCATCGTGGACTGATGAATAATAAGTAAACTCACGCACCCCTGGGATACGTTCCCTCCACACATCTATCAGATCCATTTGTCTCATTATCTGGTATACCATGCGTCCTTCCCTTAACAAGCCTGGCTGTGAATCTCTCGAGCGGTCTAGTGCACAATCCAGTTAATGTTAAAGTCACCTCCCCAGATAATCGGGGTGGTGGCCCCACCTATCAAGATTTCCGACACACATCCATACAATTCGGGAACATCAATATTGGGGCCATATGTATTGACCAACAAAACATTTACTCCCACTATCTCCCGCCATAATAAATTGGTCCTGCAAAATAAAACAGATGGAAGGAACTCAATTTAGCTGTACTATATATAAAAAGAAATGTACTGAGTCCACCCATCAATGAGGTATGCAGCAGTAATTCTGAACATATATGAACAGCATTACACACTTTTTATGAAGATTCACAGTGCCCCTAGAAGCAGCAACAAGTGAGTATTGGCAATGGCAACAGTTTGGGCTTTTGTGTAGGCATGGGGAAAAGGTACTTCCGTAATGGTATTAATTGGCTATTGATGGTTGAAGGTGCAAAATGATGTGAGTAACTAGGCATATAAAAAGCAGTGCATACCAAGCCAACACTGTTGGTTTTGCCAATGCTTGTATTAACAGGACTTCAGTAAAGGACATGCATAGTGCTTCTAAATAGGTCATAGCTGTAACTAAGCTTTAGAAGGGGAGTTTTATTATTGCTTGCTTTCATTGGCCCTCATTACGACCCTGGCGGAAATCGGAAAACGATGGCGGAAATGCAATACCGCCATCGAATAGCGCTCGGTGCGACTATGACCCGCCACCGCAAAGTACGAAGCCATTAGCGACACCGTAGTGAACGCCAACGCTAACTGCACCAAGTACGCGCGCGCGCGCCATGCCAAACCGTAAATACCACCATGGCGCAAGGGTACGCGAATTCCGACCCTAGCGGACATGTACCTAACGCCATCAAGCATGGCGGAAAGCACCATTCCGCCATGGTGAGAAGTACGGCATCGCGAATCAACCGTAAACGGCCCCACTGAGTGCCTGTACACCGCTCCCTGCCCACAAAGTACAACTCCCCGTAGGTGCAATGAAGTCACAATGCAACCAGTGAAATGTACAAGTCACCCATGCATGCCAACGAACAAAAGATTCACAAGAGGGGCCAATGGGAGCTGCAGGGCACAGATGGCACGAATACAGAAGCCATTCCAATGGACATGACCACAGTCCCCCCCCCGAAACGCACGCAAACACAGGCACCTGTGACCAGCAATATTCCGAAAATCACAACATTCCACCAGTCCACCTGGCTGACCGGCGTCTGTTACACAAAACCCAATCCCCCGCCCCTGAGCATGACAACATTCAAACAGTCATATTGGCAGCCCCCATCCCTGACCTCACTGGGCTCCGTAGGCAAACGCCCCCAGCACAGTACCACGCGACTATACTCCGAAACCGGAACCCAATGCAGATCTCCTCACAATACATTGCTCCCCAAATAGGTATATGCCACATCACTCGCAAAGAAGAACGCTACACGGCCCATATCAGAATAGAAATTTAATGCACAACTAAATCACCAAGCTCATACAGCCATTAGTCCATGAACTCCAAAACACATATCACCATTGTGGGCTGCATCCGCAAGGAATGACCAGCTACTACTTGTGTGACGCCCTGTTCCATCATGGTACACAGAGCCACATTCACGTACGAAAAGGCAACATGGAAGCGCACAGAACCGCAGGCCCGTCCCAATGGGGGGAGGCACTAGTCCAACTGAAAGGCCGAAATGTTGCTCCGAGCCACTAGTACTGCGTAAGGGCATGTGGCCCATTGGCGATCGTCCCATAAGATCGTAATGCTGCTCCACTGATTAACACGAAGCAGCAGGTGTCGGGAGTAAACGCCATCTGCAGGAGTGGCATACAGATGGCAGTGGCAAAAGGGGAGGAGATACCTGTCAACCAAAAGAAAAGAAAAAGAACAGAATGGCCATCAGAACTACATTCGAACAACTCACTTCAATGATCACACTAAATCCACAGCCATATGCATGCTAGCCCACTCCAAAGGATCATCACCACCCCAAAACCACTTGCGACTCATAACTATCTATATCGAGGTGTAAACACCATCACAAACGAGTGTACCTGTGCATGCGTCTGTCAAAACAGATTCCATCAGATGGGAATGTTAACGTGCATGGACACAAGTGTCTGAAGGCGCGTCGAGACAGGGAGGGCTCAACAAGGCCAGATAGACGATGGTCCCACTATGGCAGCCCTGCATCACATAGCGCAGGGGAGGCGGATAGATTCCAAGAAGCACTGTACATGGCAAACCCTGTATCAAATCACCTGCCCATGCATCCATTCATCATTCCCTCATCCTGTTATAAAAACGCCTGAATATTTACTCACAAAACATTCGAAATTTCCATTGAGTCTGTGCGTTATGCAGCCTGCAAAATCCACAGTGCCCCAGCCCGTAATTCCAGTGTTGTGAAGTTACATGTATTTGGGAACGTCCGGCCTCATCGGCCACGTCACTATTGCGCATCCCAAACTATTCATATCAATCATTGCTTCCTCGCCATGGCCTCTGTCTCAAGGACATTGAACAATAGAACGTTATATTTGCAGTCAGACCTGTGGGCATCTCCTCTCCGCTAGCTGAAAACCGAAAGCGCCGGCCTTCGAATTCCTCATTTGCAACATCACGTCGAAAAGGCATCTGTGGCCGTTTGAAATCACAAATTAATCCATCTAGTGCGGCTGTGTGTGAAAATGGCAACTGCCATCACCCACTAATGGGACGCCCCGCCCGTCGTTGCAACTCGGTACAGTGATGCATGAGGGCCCACCGTTACTCGAGTACTACGTTCCACTGACCCATCACAAGTCTGTTCGCGACTGCAAAGATTGTATGTGAAACAATGGGACCATAGCCGAATGTACATATCAACAAATGTTACACGGCCATCGGGTACAAATACATGATTGCAATAGCAAGATGCCATTCCTCGAATAGCAGCGTTGTGTGCGGGACGTGCTCGCCCAAAGGGGAGAGCAGCTTGCACAGGTGGAATGAATCACCACAGGTGGAGGCCATACAGCCTGAAAACACATAAAGTGCACACCCAGTCTCCTCCCACAACCACACCCACTCCGAAATGCTACCGGCAGGACTCGCGATGTTGGCCCTGGGGGACCTGATAGCACTGCAAGTACTCCAACTCCAAGAAGAAGACGAACACCAACTACAACCGGCCGCACGGAGGAGACGCAGGAGGAGGAGGAGGCCAAGGCAGGGCCCGCAAGGGCCGCCAGCACAGCCACTACCACCACGCAGGCAGCCCGCAATCCCACGCCTCCGAGCACATCCGTTCAACCTCACTGATGAGCAGATCAACACCCTCTACCGTTTGGACCGGGACACCATAGCCGCAATAGTGGACATGACACAGGCTGACCTTGTCAGCATGATAGATAGCCCAACCGCCATCCCACCCCTACTGAAGGTGGTGTCTGTACTCCACTTCCTGGCCACAGGCACCTACCAGCACACAGTCGGACAGTTGCATGGCATTTCTCAGCCACTGTTCTCACGGACACTATCGCAAGTGCTCGATGCCCTCCTGCAGCACGCAGACGACTACATCTCTCTACCACGCTCGGAGCAGGAAATTACCAACACAAAAGTGGGATTCCATGCACTTGCCGGCATACCGGGTTGCATTGGTGCCATCGACTGCACCCATGTGGAATTGGTCGTCCCACATGCCATGGAGGCCCAGTACCGCAACCGAAAACAATTTCATTCCCTGAATGTACAGATGGTGTGTGACTCCAACAGGATCATTACACATTGTTGTGCCAGATTCCCTGGATCAACCCATGATTCTATGGTCTTGAGGAACTCTACTATACCACGCTACATGGAGCGACACGCAGGGAACAGATCCTGGCTACTCGGTGAGTCTCTTTTCATGCAGGATGATGTGGGGTATGTGATGCGGCAATGACCTGGCAGGAAGGGGGGGGTGGTGTGCGTACGTAGCAATGGCATTCCACATCATACGTTTATCGTCCACATACAGGTGATGCTGGGTATCCACTGAAGAGATGGCTCCTCACACCAGTCCGGAACCCACGGGACCAGCAAGAGGAGGACTACAACCATGCCCACTCACGTACCCGTGTAGTCATTGAACAGGCATTCGGCCTACTGAAGACTCGTTTCTGCTGCCTCAGCAGGTCTGGCGGGGCACTCCTGTACCGCCATGAGAAGGTTGCAAAGATGGTCATGGCATGTGTCATGCTCCACAACATGTGCGTATGTAGAAATGTGCCCATGCCCCCTGACGCAGAACTGCAAGCACCTGATGATGGTCATGATGAGGGTTGGGATGTGGCAGCACCTCAAGGAGTCTGCGAGGCACCGGAGGGCCGTGACATTCGTCAGCATCTCATTGATGCATGCTTCTAGCACTCACGCCTGGTGGCTGATACATGGACACGGGACTCGTGGCACTGTGTGTGTCTGGTACATGCACAATATGGACTGTACGCCTATGATGGCCTAGTACACAAAGATCATTGTCGACACATCTCATTGGTTGATCGTGCACTGTTTATGGCATATGTGATATCATGTTGAACACCCTATCGACCCGCCACCCAAGTGAGCCCAACACACCCCCTCCACCCTCCTACCTCCCCCCCGAACACCAGTGTCCAAAGATGCTCATTGTCAGTGGGCTGTCGCTATTGCAAGCCCCCTCTGCGGGTGTCAGGGGCACCCCTGCCTGTGGAGCGCAGGTTCCTCCCAGATCTACGTTGGGGGCTGCCCTGGACGGAACTTGCAACGGATGATGTCTCTGCCTGCTCACGTCCATGCATGTCCCTAAGGGTTTGTGAGAGCTCAGTGAGCACACGGCGCACTGCGGCAAGTTCGGCACATACGTCTTTGGACGTCGCATGCAGTTCCCCCCTCAGGCTCTCGGTGCTACTCTCCATTTGTGCCCTTAGTGTCTCTGTACTTCTCTCCATTTCTGCCCTGAGTGTCTCAGTTGTTGTTTCTATGTCTGCCTTAGTGCGCCCACATTCATCGGCATGGTCCTTGAGGAGCGTGGCCAGTTGCTGCTGTTGCACGATTAACTGCTCGAGGGACTGTTGCCTCTGCTGGGCCATGGCCATTTGCGGGGGTGTCACAGAGGGGCTGTTGACCTCATGTTGCCTTGCCACAGGGCTTGTGGGGGATGGCCAGTCGTCGTCTTGTGGGTGCCCCTGCGTGGTATCCTCATGTTGTATGGGATGGGACAGACAGGGGGAATGGGACAGGTCATGGATGGATCTGACTTCGACATCCCCGTCTTCTGTGTCGGAGCATGCTGCCATCAATGGGGTGTCACCTATGGTGCTGCTGCCACCAGAGGCAGTGCCTTCTGTGGCATCCGTTGGGGGGACCTGTGGTGGTGGTGTTGTGGGCATGCTGGCTGCTGGGGTGCCTGTTGATGTTCCCTCCTCTGTGCTGCCACCTGATTTGTGCTGCTGCCGTGTCTTGATGCGTGCAGCTGAGGTGGAGGGTCTTTGGCCGTTGGTCTTGGCCCTCTTTGCAGGTGTGCTGGTAGGGGTGTCCTGATGCTCGTCGTTTGGATCGGACCCTGTGGTGGAGTAAAGGAGGGCGAGGGTTATTAATGGGTCTGTGGGTATTGGAATGGCATTGTATCACATGCATTGGGGTGGTACATGAGGGTGATTTGGGTCGGTGCCTTGGAGGTGCTTTCATTTGTGTGTGGGGTGAGGGTGCAGTTGTTTGGCAGCCTGCAGTTAGGGTGTGCCTGCTGGACGTGTGGTGGGTGTTTTAGGGGTTTTTAATTATTTATGTATTTATTGTGGTTTTAAAGTGCGCTATCAGGGCGATGTGTGTGGACGTTCTCCTGGACATGTGTTTCTGTTGCACTATGTGGACACATGGTACTTCACATGATTGGACATTGTGGATTTAGCATTGTTTTATCTGGCCCACCTACCTGATTCTTCTGATGTCTGCACTCCTTTCTCCATCCCTCCGACTCCCTCTATGCTCTCCATTCCGATGGTGGAGGCACAGATTTCTTCCCAGGGGGTCAACTTGATGGGTGATTCAGGACCTCCCCCGGTGGCTGTGGCAATGTTGCGGTTGGCAGAGAGTATGCTGCGGACGCGTATCCGCAGGTCGTCCCACCGCTTTCTGCATTGCTGTGGGTTGCGGGGTGCGGTCCCCACCGCGCTTACCCGCTGTGCCACCAGAGCCCATATGGCCTTCTTGTTCGCAAGTGCCGTCCTGGTCATTTGCGTGGAGAAGACGACGGCAGCATTCTCCTGGAGGGTCTCTGTTAGCACGGTGAGTTCCTCACGGGAGAAGTGGACCTGCCGCTTGCGGTCGCACGCTTTCTTCGCTACTTTTCCCATTTTTCTTGGTTTCGCTAGGGTGGATGACGGGTTGGGGTGTGTCTCGGGGTAGTGTTTTTAGTGGTTGTGTGGTTTTTGTGGTTTTATAGGTGTACGGCGGGATGTTTCCCGTTCCGGGCCCATGTTTTTACTTCCGTTTCCGTATATTTCCGGTCACCGTACTTTCCGGTAGGCGCACTCTGCGGTGTCCGCTGTGATGGGTGGCGGTATTGCACCTAGGGCGACGTACGGCGGCGGTGTGGGCCGTTTTGGGGTCATTTCCGCCATCGCGGACTTTGCACTTCCGCCATGCCGTGGTGCTCGTGCCCGATGGGTCGGAATGGACCGCACTTTGCTCCTTCGTGCAATGGCGGAAACGCTATTTACGCTGTTGCGGTCCGGTCAGTCACTTTCCGCCAGGGTCGTAATGAGGGCCATTGCCTAATAAGAAAGTTAGTAGGGAATTGGGGCTGTGTGTACGTTTTCAGTCTAAAACGGTCCATCACAATTCCAATTACTCAAATGCTAATAACAAAGAAACAACTTTAAAAAGTAATTTCCCAGTCTTTCAGAGCACAGTAGCTGCATTTTTGTCTCTCCTTTTGTTCTATACGATGGGCCCTGAAGGAAACATTATGGGCACGGAGGGCGATGGAGACAGAACCAAAAAAAGTGGCCTTTCGTAGAGTCGCAATTCGTAGAAACTCCTGTCATGCTTGCTGCTCATGGCATGCACCCAGGGCAATGCCAGGGTGACTCTGGCTTCACCCACTGCAAACTGCTGCTCATGGCATCTACCCAGGGACAATGCGAGGCTGGCTGTGGCTGTCCAGGGTTAGAAAGCCTAGCTGGTGAGCCCTGTAACTGGTTTTGAACGTGCACAGGCAAGGTAGGCGGGGAGGAGAGCAGGGCAGAGGAGAGGAGGGAGAGAAAGGTGGCTGGGGAAGGATAGAAGAAAAGACAATGAACATAGAAAGGAGTTAGGCACGAAATTATAGGATTGCTGGTGTAACAAAAAGTAAAAGAAAATGGAAAGAGGAAAAAGTGCAGGAAGATTAGACCGGATCGAATTACTGCACCTTTGAATTTGGAAAACTACTTGAACTCGGCAACGTGGGGCAACTTGCACTGTAAGAGGAAGAAAATGCATTAACGTAAAGAAATGAAATATCACATAAGCTAAAAAACGGATTTGCATGGATTGCAACAAACACAATGTTGTATAGCAGGGGCGCTTTAAGAAGCTCGTGCCAAGGGGAAAGGAGGCAGTAAGAAAAACAGTTGAAATGACCAAAATAAGATTATTAACGAATGCTTCAGATAAAAAGACAAGGTTTTAAGAAACAAATGCAGATCAAAGACACAATTGTCCTACTTTACATGCAATGGCATATTTCCATTTTTAGTGAGATCGCAGTTTGCCCCACTTGCATTGGCACACAAATTACACCCCTATTTACCGAATTTGTAGAGAGGCTACATATTACGTATGCACAAAGTCTAAGGGGCGCCTATGTGATGTGCATTTACATTCCATGGAGGGTGGGGCTTCATTTGCTGCACCTTCCAAGAGAACCACATTCACATGCAAAATGGTTAAGTGCTTGGTGGGGATTCAGTGAGCTGTGTGCGCTCTACAAACGAGATACACACGAATGCATAACCAAATGCACCTCATAAAGATTTTATTGAACCCATAAAATCATTACAGCTCCATCCACCTGTTTCAGCACCTCCTTGTTTGAGACTATGCACACTTTAAAACAATTACATTCATTCACAAGCATACACGTGAGTTACAAAGCGCTGCAATACGTTTCTGAAAAAGGAGCGCTGTTAGGTGATTTGGTTGTGACATTGGGCGCTTGCATAGAGGATATTGCATGCCCCTGTATCACTGATGGCTTTCATGGGTACTTCATTACAAATGTCAGGCTAGCCTGTGCACCATGGAGTTAATCGATGGATGTTTCTTCTCATTCTGTATCAAATGTGCTTAAATAAAGCGTGTTTCCAATCGCTCCATTACAAATAAAGGGGAGAATTTTCTGAAAAGCCGTCGGACTTTCCGCAGGGCAGTCGGGTGGAACAGAACTTCTGTCCCACTTGAGTGCCCTACCTTGCCCCTCACGGAGCAAAGTAAATTACTTGCCCAGCGCGGAACGTGGACACACCTGCTGCCTCTATCAGCCACCTCAGCTTGAAGCTGTGCCACGCATTAGCCAAGCAGCATCCCTCAATGGAATGGCAGCAACCTTGGGACAGTCTACAGCTGTGCTGCTCAACAACACAGACTTTGACACATGGCAGGAGGGTACACAGTGGGACAGGAGATACGGGGTGGGAGAGGTGAGGGAGTATGGAGCGCTCAATGATGTTAAGTCATTGTTAATCTATGCACTAGGGATGTACCAACTTCGGCTTCGAGTAAGTATTGCAGTAACTATTTAGCGACGCTGAATGCTGATTTTCAGCCGAAGTTCGGCCGAATACTTACTCAAATCCGAAGTTCGGTACACCCCTAGTTATTATTGTGTAGTCCTTATACCCGCGGTTATTAGAAAAAACTGAAACCCAAAGAGGTTTCCCTGCCCTCCCAGACTCTCACCAAATGCCACCCTTTTGTGCCTGCTACCCCACACAGCCCTGACAGCCTCCTTATCTCTCCTTCCCTCACCTATTCCCCCCTTAGCACTCACTGTTTCTGTGATGCAGTTTGATATGAAATGTTAGCTATTCCCGGCTATTCTGCCTGATAGCCAAGGTTGCAGAAAAGCTTTGTGTTGCAAACTCATTCCCTACACCTTTTCCAGCTCCCAAATTTAATTTGGTGTCCTATTACCCTCAAACCCCCACGTCTAACCTAAAGGCATTTCCCTGATTTTTCACCTGGAAATGGCATTTTTCAGCTTTTTCGTTTTGGGCTAACCAAGGGTATAGCCGCAGCTATCTCTCGCATTGATAAAAATAAAAGCTTGCGGCTGTTTTCTCCAGCATGGGGTCTGGCATGGATTCACATGCTCATGAATATTCCCCGTCGTCAGGCTGGGAATCCTCGGTAAAGAAAAAAATCAGTATCAGTATCAGTTTCGTTTCTGATCTGTCTTTCTTAGTAACCAATCACTGATCTCTGGGTCATACTGCCCCAGCCAATGACTGCCCTCTCCCTAAGCCCCTCCCCTGGCAGCCATCCTCAGATTTTTACCACACTTTCAAGTGTGGGGAGTCCTCCTGCTTTAGCTCTCGAGCTTTTACTGCATTTTTGCGCTTTTTCAGGAGAATTGTCTCTTTTTTTTCGGTTTTATCGAGCCTCAAGCTCCACCGTTTCTACTTCCGATAACGGGGACCCATTTCGGAATTCTTCTACACCCCTCAAGGGTGAAGTTTTCGTCGAGTTACGCTTCTTGGAGGATTCCAGAAGATCTGTGGCCTACCTCAACAGACATGGCCCAGGACAAGGGAAGCTCGACGCCCGGATCCAAGCTGTTCAGGAGCTGCCCAGGAGGCGGATTGCAAAATGTTTTCAAGGAGGACGAGCATTCGAGATGTCTCTACTGCCTTCATGAGGACAAGACGCACGTGGAGAAAGACTGTGCGTTCTGCAAGAACCTGTCGGAACGGACCAAGCAAGATCGCCGTTCCAGCCTCGCCGCCTGGCTAGAGAAGGGCACATCAGGTGAGAAGGCGAAGAAAAAGTGTGAGCGGTCTTCTAAGTCCTGTGAGGGCGCCCCGGCGACGGGGGCCCAACAGAAGGCCAAGCACCGCGAGTCCACGGGCACCGGGAGCGCCGAAAGGTCGGGCTCCTCGGCTGCCAGGCAGGGTGCGACTTCCCCAGCACGATCAACCACGAGCCAGCGCTCTGGTTCGGGGAAGAGGAAGTCCTAGAACCCGGGTAAGCTTCTGGAGAGGCCCCGGTCGATCTCGAAGGGAGCCTAGGGGGAGCGAGGCGATGACCCTCCCCCCAAAGCGAAGGCCCAGGACGCACCTAAGGTGGTGAGGGCCTTGATCCAACCGCCAAAGGCCTCTATCGAGGTTGTCACAGCAGCCCCGGCAGAGGCTACGCCAGTGGAGGTGGCCTCGGGGCCCAGAGTTTCCCTGCCACCGCTGAGGGAATCCTCTTTCCAGACCATCGTTAAGACCCCCGTGAAGACCCTGGTGGAAAAAGAGGGGGGGAGGGGCCGGTGGCCATTACGGACTCGGATTCAGCCTCCGAGGAGGATCCGGTGGATACCGTGAAAGGCCTCAACGAGAGGTTCGTAGGCCTCAACAAGAGGTTCGAGAAGGTTCGATCCCAGGGGAAGATTCCCGCTGATGTGATCGAAGATGGCGACGATGGCAACGACGAGGGCCCAGTGGAGCAGCCATCCCGTCCGTCGCAGCCATTACCCGAGCCCCAGGATAGCTCAGCGGCCATTTTGTTGGCGATCTAATCCTTATGTACTGAGATAAGGACAAGGTTACCACGAACCCCGACGGAGGATCCAGAACCAGGAACGTCGGGAAGCCCTCCGAACAAGCGGAGGAGAGACCACCCTGCGCCGCCCTTCGTGCCCGCGAGGCCTGTGGACCCCTCATCCCCCTCGCCGGACCCTCGGGAGGATACGGCGATGGATACAGCAACGGGGACGGACGACAACAGCGGCGATGATACAACGGACATCCCGTCATCACCCCCCACCCCCTCGGGCCTCTCCGCCCGACGAAATTGGCTCTTTTCACGCCATGATAGCCAGGGCATCCAAGCTCTTCCAGCTCTGCCCTGAGGAACAGAAAAAGGAAGGTTTTCTTTACCAACGACGAGAGGCCAAGAGAAAGACGTCCTTGCGGTGCCATTGCTCGACGACATCTGGGACGAGGGGCTGACTATCCTGAAGAACCCTTCCATGACACCCGCCAAAAGGGACAGGTACGAGAAGAAGTGCCGGGTCCCCGATGTCGCCCCCTTGTGCCTCAGGGCCCAGCCCACGCCGGACTCTGTCGTCTCAGCAGCGGCCAAGAAGAAAGCAGCGGGTGCGGCGGCTTCAACTTCCACTTCCCCGCCGGACAGCGAGGGCAAGAAGTTGGACTCCACGGGACGACAAGTCAACTCGTCGGCGGCGACGATGATTAAGTCGGCCAATGCCTAAACGATTGTGGCCCGTTACGACAGGGAGCTTTGGTTCAAGATAGCTCCTCTGCTAGACTTCCTACCGGACGACAAGAGGGCGGAGGCCCTACAGATTCTGCAGGAAGGCGAGGTGGCATCGGATCACGCCAGAACGGTGGCAACGGACATTGCCGATACCGGATTTCGGCAACTGGGCAACAGGGTTTGCCTCCGACGACGAGGATTGCTCAAGGTGACGGACTTTCGCCAGGACGTCCAGACCAGCGTGTTGGACATGCCGTTCGACGTCAACAACCTGTTTGGAAAGACGATGGATGAGTCCCTCCAGGCCATCAAGACAGACATGGAAACAGCCCGAGCCCTAGGAGTCCTTCAGCAACGGCGGCCCTTTCGGAGCTCCGGAGGCAGACAGGGAGCCTCCAAGGGATCCAGCGGTGGCTCTTCTACTTACCGCCAGGCGGCCCACTCCTCGTCTCAGGAGGCCTACAGAGGCCGCGGCAAGCAAGGAGGGTCTCGCCGCCGTCGGCAAGGAGGCCAAGGAAAGGTGCCATTGAGCTCGTCCCAAGAGACTCCGGGGCTCCGGAGTATATTCAAGATACTTCCTCATCAGAAAGAAGACAGGCGGTTGTCGCCCCATCCTGGACCTGCGTCGGTTGAACAAGTACATCAAGGCACAGAAATTCAGGATGGTCACCCTCCAGCACGTGCTGGGACAGCTGGAGGAGGGCGACTTCCTATCGTCACTGGACCTGGAGGATGCTTACTTCCACATCCCCATTCTAAAAGGACACAGAAAGTTCCTCAGATTCGTAGTCCAGGGGCGTCACTACCAATTCAGAGCCCTGCCATTCGGATTAAAGTCGGCACCCAGGGTGTTCACCAAGTGCCCCGCACCTGTGGCGGCGCGATTGCGCCTGCAAGGGATCCACGTCTACCCCTACCTGGACGACTGGCTAATCCGTGCAAGGTCAATAGAACTCGCCGTCGAACACGCAGCGAGGACCGTCCGCCTGCTCACGGAGCTGGGATTCACCATCAACTACCCCAAATCCCATCTGGTCCCGTCGCAGGTGGCACTGTTTCTGGGAGCGAAGCTCGATACAGTGAAGCGATTGGCATCTCCGTCGGAAGAAAGGACGAATGCCATTTTGGGCAAGGTGCAGCGCCTGTTAGCCACGGATGTGGCCAGAGTGAGGTCCATCAAGTCCCTCCTCGGGATGATGTCCTCATGCATCTACCTTGTGCCCCTTTGCAGACTTTGGATGCGTCTGCTGCAAGAGTTCCTCAACACCCGCTGGATTCAAGCAGCGGGCAGCTTCGAAGACAGGATCCTGCTCGACGAGGAGTTCTGTCGGGCGATTCTATGGTGGGGTGCCCGTGCGCACCTCACGGCAGGCATGGTCTTTCAGACCCCGGCGTATCGGGAGACGGTAACGACGGACGCCTCCCTGGAGCGATGGGAGGCCCACACCGGAGATCTCCACGCAAGAGGCCTCTGGCTCCCGGAGGAGAGGTCTCTCCACATCAACATCCTGGAGCTACGAGCCGTGTTCTGGGTACTCAAATCATTCCTTCCGTCCCTCAAGGACAAAGTAACACCACCACGATGTTCTACATCCGGAAGCAGGCAGGCACCAGATCCCCAGCCCTATCCAAGGAGGCCCAGGATCTGTGGCACTGGGCCGTCGCCCAGGGGATGTTTCTGGTTCCCGTTCACCTGGCAGGAATTAAAAACACCATCGCTGACTCACTCAGCAGGGAGCTGCGCTCGTGCCACGAGTGGGAACTACGCCAGGACCAGGTGGATCGGCTCTTTCAACGATGGGGCAAACCCCAGATCGACCTGTTCGCAACGGCGACGAACTCCAGTGCCAGAGGTTCGCACAGCCGAGGAGCATGGGCGATGCTTTCTCGTTCCCTTTGGACAGCCTGTTCCTGTACGTGTTCCCTCCGTTGCCGTTGCTGCACCGTCTCATCAACCAGCTCAAGAGGTCCAGGTGCAGGAAGATCCTCATCGCACCGGCGTGGCTGAGACAGATCTGGTTCCCGGACCTTCTGGACTTGTCAGCGTCCCCACCAATGAAGCTGGCGACGGACGCGGATCTTCTCTCCAGAGAAGGAGGCGCCATTCTTCATCACGACCCGGAGTCGCTGAACTTGCAGGCTTGGCTCCTGCAGCACTACAGTTTGGAGGATACGATATCCCGGTTGACTGCAGAGAGGTTCTTGCAAAAGCCAGGGCGTCCTCAACTCTCAAATGCTATGGACATAAGTGGAAGAGGTTTTCTGTCTGGTGCCGTGCACAGAAGATGAACCCTCTGCGGATTACGGCCCCTCATGTATTGCCGTACCTACTGTCGCTGGCCAAAGCTGGACTGGCTCACGCCTCCATCAAGGTACATCTGGCGGCCATCTCCCGATACACAAGAACTACAGGACAGGCGTTCTTGTGGTCTCATCGCCTGGTGAAGGAATTTATGAAGGGAATATTCCGATCGTTCCCGCCGGTGAAGGCCCCTGCCCCGGCGTGGGAGCTCAACGTGGTGCTGACCAGGCTCATGGGAGCCCCATTCGAGCCTATGCATTCGGTGTCGTTGAAGTTCCTGTCGTGGAAGACATCATTTCTCGTGGCCATCACCGCCGCACGACGAGTGGGAGAGATCCAGGCCCTATCTTGCAAGCCTCCATACTTGACTTTTCATGACACAAGGGTGGTGCTGAGGACACACCCCTCCTTTATGCCCAAGATGCCGTCGGACTTCCACCTCAACGAGCCCTTGGTGTTGCCAGTTTTCTTCCCGTCGCCTTCGTCTCCGGCCGAGAGGACTTTGCACTCGCTGGATGTGGCTAGAACGCTGAAGTTCTACGTGGACCACACAAAGAGTTTTCGGAAGACATCACAGCTGTTTGTGAACTTTTGACCTGTGAATCAAGGGAAGGCTCTCTCGAAGGCTTCCATTTCCAGATGGCTCTCTGGCTGCATCATGCACTGTCACCGGTTGGCAAACCGACCGCTGCCCGGCCGTCCGAGAGCCCATTCGACCAGAGGGATCGCTGCTACCACGGCGTTCCTGTCTGGTGTGCCCCTGCTGGGCATCTGCAGGGCTGCTACGTGGAGGTCGATGCACACCTTCACAAGATTCTACTGCGTCGATCGGGACTCCAGGGAGGAGTCCAGGGTCGGCCAAGCAGTGCTGCGCAACCTGTTTGCTTAAGGTGAGCCTGGTGAGGAGGTAAGAGATGCTTAATGTTGAGTTGTTGTATTGCTTAATGTTTAATGTTGAGCCTGTTGCCACCTCCCGTGGTTGTGCATGTGTGTACTGCTATGTATTCTCTTATTCATGAGCATGTGAATCTATGCCAGACCCCATGATGGAGAAGGAACAAGTTACTTACCTGTAACTTGTTCTCCAGCATGGGTCTAGCATGGATTCACATGCGAACCCTCCCTCCTTCCCCTCTGCGGTTCTTCACTTGGTCATACTGCCACTTTACGTGCTACCAAATCTAAGGATGGCTGCCAGGGGGAGGGGCTTAGGGAGAGGGCAGTCATTGGCTGGGGGCAGTATGGCCCAGAGATCAGTGATGGGTTACTACTAAGAAAGACAGATCAGAAACAAAACTGATACTGATTTTTTCTTTACCGAGGATTCCCAGCCTAATGACGGGGAATATTCATGAGCATGTGAATCCATGCCAGACCCATGCTGAAGAACAACAGTTACAGGTAAGTAAGTTCCTTATTAAAAATATAAACAATATGTTTCTTGGCAATTTACCCTAGACATAGCTATCTATTTTGGAGAAAGGGAAACCCACTTCTCTGTCAAATACTAAAAAAAACATATTTTTTGCTAATTTTCAGTCAAATCCGTCACATGAATCTAAGATTATTAGCAATTAATTGTTTCCATTTCATATGTAACTTTGTTTAACCTTAAGTATAGGGCGGCGACATATTTTTTTTTAAGGAGAGCTAGGATTGACTGGCAGGGGTTAAGTGGAAATGTCCCATAAAATGTATTTTTATACAAATCAAAAAGAATAGAGTTTTGCGATACCTAGGATCACTACCCACCTCCGAGACAGACTGTTGGCATGCAATTTCTGCCTAAAGTTTGTATACTAACTTTTAAATAATTTTAAGGGAACATGCAGTTTTTACAAAAATAAAATATGCTGTGAAGAAAAAGGCGAACTGAACCAGCTGGTAACAGCCCAGGGCCCATGAGCATTATTGCCAGGCCCCGGTGCCCACCATCGCTATTATTCTTATTTAACATTTTATTTTTGTAAAAACTGTATGTCCAGCAGAGCCTGTGATAGAAATCAAAGACTGGCTCCAGGCAGAGCCATTCTTTCATTTCTGTTATTGGAAACCGGGCCCACAAAGAACCAGGATCTGAGGCCAATGGGCAGGTAAGTGAGAGGATGAGTATTTGTGTGGGGGTGGGGGAGGGGCAGACAGTGTGGGGCACTGGCCCATGGAGGACTCTGGGAGAAAGGTACCGTCCTCAGGATGGAGCACACGCTTTATACAATGGGGTTCTGCCCGTGTTCACGTTTGGCTGGTACCATCTCCCTGGGTGCTAATGTTACGCTGTCTGCTTATTTCGTTGCCATTTTTCTTGTTTCGGGTATGTTGTATTTTGTGAGCTGCTTTCAAGATCTTAAAGAGGACATGGCATCAGAGGAGGAGAGGAAATGCATGTACTCTACAGACCGATTATTGTAGTAGAAGGAGGAAAGTAAAAGGGTGCATTTTTAATTTTGGCTATTGGGTGGCACTAAAAGTGGCACGTATAAGCCGAAACTATTGTCATGTGGAGAGGAGGAAGATATTATGGGACATGCCATCTGAGGAGGAACACATAGCCTGTGGGTACTGTTTGGTTGGAGATAGGGAAGTTTTGCTGCCGCAGAATTGGTTGAGTGAGAATTTGGTCAAATATTTTTGGACGCAAATGTATGTGGAGGTGGGTTTGGGTAATAAAAGCGGAGTGAAATTGACATCAGGAAAAGTGCTTTTTTTAACCTACTGCGTTTGAGACTGACCGGGAGTCTGTCTTCTACCTTCATTTTTGCCCATAAGAGCTGCTGTGCTGGCAGAGCCTCGGCGTAGGGAAATTTACATTGGCAAAAGGGCTTTTGTTACCCATGGCGTTTGAGACTGACCGGAGCCTGTCTTCTACCTTCATTTTTGCCAATAAGAGTTCCTGTGCTGGCGGAGCCTCAGCTGAGAGAAGCTCAGTGTTCATTGTGTTCCTTGTGTGCCGAGGATGCCGGACGCTGTAGACATTGGTACAAGTGTGCCTGGATTATCATCTGTTCTCCCCGCTCGTACTCGGCTGCAACGGCAGAGGTCACTCGGCCCTTCCCCACTTGGAACTACCCTACTTTCATCGTGAACAATGCAACTCTGGCCTGTACGGTGATAAAGTACAAGTAAGTGAAAAGGATGTTAGAAAAGCATTGTGTGACTCACATGACTTGCATGGTAAAACAACTCCTGCTGATCCACACATTGGGAATAGTGTTTTTGCTGAATCTACAATGGAGGTGAACATACAGCAGCACAATTACATATACTCATTAAAGCAAACAAATACCTGTAACAGTCATTCACTTCAGAACAGTTGTATGCCCATGGCTTGTGTAAATTGGGTGTTTTCTGCTCGTACATACGATCAAATTGAATCTAGAGGGTCTATAACTCCGGCGTATGTAATCGGAGTGGGGAACAGGCACGAACTGTGTAATGATTCTAATAACACATCCCGGTGAGTGGGCATTGTGCTGTGCAACAATGTCATTCCACATTTGCGTGTTCTGGCCTGGCACGTAGTGGACCGACATAGGCTTGACGAAAACCAAGCTACTAAACAAGGGATGTTAGATTGCTGTGCGATAAGACAGGATGCAAATACATATACTATCGATACCTGTTTGTGTGAAGAGTTGCCAGTACCCAAATTCTATCCTGCCTCCTTGTCGGCTACGACGATTGCTGGTTGCGCGGTGCCTCTGGATAGCCCTATGAATCTGCACCTCAGTTCAACAGCACAAGATCCTTTTGATGTGAAATTATCAGATGATATTACAGATTCAGCAGGGAACCCGGAGATGGCTATAATGATTGATATGAATAACAGGATGGACTTGGACTTTCTTTCTGTTGCTGTCAACGAGAGTCCTAAAAAACGGCGTAGCTCTTTAGCCGTAGCTGATGAACTCTTAAAACACCAGAATTTCTTGAATGAAAAAAATCAGCGTGTCTAGTACTTTGGAAATGAGATCCAGTTTTCTTTAGAAAGATCAATAAGTCTCCAGTTACCCTGAGAAAGATCTGTTCAAAGATGGAACCCTCAGGGTTGGAGGGTGGGATCTTCATAATCATCATTCAGTGAAACTTCCTCATAAACGAAGGAGGGTTGATTCAAGCTCTGCCTCTGAGTTATTGTGCTCCCAAAGACGAGCTCACATGCCTTCGTTAGGACTTGCTACAGAAATCGTTAATGCAAACACTGAATCGATGACCATACCCAAGTCCATTGCTCAATGTCCTCCTAGGAGCAAATCTTCCTATGACTCTTATTCATATTCCTCCTTCATAGAACTACCCTATCCGAAAACAAGAAGAACTGTACCTATTCGAAATTCCTTAAATATGCAAAATGCCACAAAAGAAATGGCTGACAAACTGTATCAAGAGATTAGTTCAAAGATCATGTCAGCCATGACCATTTCGGTCACACCGTTTCTAAAGATGTATGAAGAACTACACAATAGCGCCAATGATCAAAACACTTTAATAGCCCTCATAAACTCTAAAATGAAATGCATCGAGACAGGGCTAAACGATATGATAAAACAGATAGCTAATGACACCCAAAAATCTGAACTAGCAGCTAATATGTTAAGAGATCAATTGAAGAACAACAGTGAGGACAAGAGACTCCTAGTTGAAGTAGCTATAGAAGCCATAAGCATCTTGAAGCGAGATAAAACAGAGACCAGGTGGTGTTGTACAAAAGCGGTTGGGGTCAATGCAGCCACACTTCCTACTACCAATCACATTCACACAGCTTCACAATACGGGTCTCCTGAGACCTGTCACGACTTTGTTACACCTTTGCAACAAATAAATCAGGGTCGGATTGGGTCGGATTGGCGCCTCTGCGTTTTGGCCCGTGGCTGGGCCAAAATCGTCCCTGGAGAGTGGGGGCCATGCCTGGGCCGGTTTGGAAAACAAATGTGAAAAAAAGAGTTGTTTTAAAAAAATATATATTTTTCCCAAAATGCCTTTCATCCTTCTTAGGTCGATAAATGAGTACCAACACGGGTTGGGTGATATTGTATGCATATTTGTTCTATGAAAAAGAGTTTAAGCTTAAGTGCTATACAATAACATATTATTTGGCCATGGACGTCTGCTTGGATTCACAGTAATTTAGTGTACTTAGGAACAATGCTATTTGATGCCACTTCCTGTTTTGTCAAGGGGTGAAAGGTCGTGTTTCATCGCTCCCCAGGATGTCACTTTGGGGTGGGGTCAAATGACTTCTGGTGATGTCATCAGAGGTCGAGGGTCATGAGGCGAGCGGTGTGCCACTTTTTTTTGGGTGACCGGACCTATTTCTTGACCCAGTCCGACCCTGCAAAAAATTGTTACCGATGATGTCATAGTGCTTACGTCCAATGCTGACCCCTTGAGTAAGTCTTACAACAATCAGCTTGACAATTGCAGTTTCAGAAAAAAAAAGGAAAAAAAGTGCCTCATATGATAAGGAATGCTGAATCAGGGGAGATAGATGCACAACCATCTACCTCAGCTGATGCTGCGGGGCTGATTGGTAATCCTTCTTGTACTGATGTTCAGGCTAAAGTCTCTACCACAAATAATGGTGGGGACACCTATGCAATATTCAAAGGACCTTTAAATACAAATGTGAAAAAATTCAAACAGGATATAAAGAAGCCGAAAGATTTGCTGAGAGCCAAGTATCAGAAAAGTAATGGATCTCGGAAATGTTTGTGAAATATAAAATCTCTAAATGTCACAATTCAATCATCTATATTACAAAATACATCTAAGCAAGTGACTGCTGAGAACATACTTGTATCTGACAAAACAACAGATGCATTGAAGACCACTGGGTCCCAGTCACCTGGCGAGCATGAACTGAGTCAAGCTGAAGCTATGGTTGAAATGCTAAACTTCTCAACGCACGACCATAAGTCAGATAATGACTCAGCTGACGAATCATCAGCTCAAAGCCAAAGAAAAATGATATGCATACCATCTAATGATGAGTCTGACCAGGTGGACAATGTCCCAATAGAAGAAACGTCACCAGTAGTGCAAAAGAGAGTCTGCACCATTATTCTAACGCCTGATGATAAATCAAAAAACTAGAGTGGACCACCCAGAGGAGTTCCTGCTCCTTGTATCTTTCGCACTATCGATGAAAGAAGACAACTAAGCAAATAAGCGTATGGCCTTAGTGCAAGATAGTTTGATCCTAAACAGAAAAAATGTGTTGCTTTTATTGTGCTCTTTTCCTTATCTAAGATGGATTTCTTCTAAGGATCTAAAAACGGTTGAATTTGTTGATGATAGAACATGTGACAGGGTTCTATTACATTTTGAATCTAAGGACATGAGAGATACTATTCTTAATTCTTTACCTGAAATAAATTCCATGGGATTTGACGTGTTTCTGGTCAATGTGCCAAAAATAGAGGAAAAACAGAAAAATTCCTTCCGACAGGACCAACTTGCTTGATCTAAAATAAATGTGGTAACAAGATTTGAATCTACTCAGCCTTCGTCAGCTATTAGCTCTATCATTAAAAACATTGAGACATCATCTGCAGAAAGTGGATCTTTTGGATCAGAGGACGGACCGGTACACTCACAAAAACAAATTAAAATCACGTTCAATTGTCATAACAAAAAAGAAAAACTCAGTGATAATTTGCAACAAAAGAAAACGCAAAAGAATACCGATGAGTGGAGTTGGATTGCCGGTTCACTCATTCAAAATCTGCGTAGCTAATGCCAAGTGAGCAGTTCAGGTCTTCCGTTGGTGATGGGGTCATCGAACACCAGAGGATTTGTCCATCTATTACATAATCCCTCGCACACTTTACTGTCAATGCACATTGTGTGCTTACAAGAAACATGGCTCTATTCCTTGCCAATTGTTGAGGGCTATGAATCATGATCAACCCAGCCAGTAAACAAAAAAAGGGTAATCCGATGGTTGGGCTTTTAACATTGATCAAGAAGCAAAGTGGGTGTCAGATATCATATTCAAAGAACTACTCCCCTTACATACAAGTATCGGTAAATTAATTCCCAACTAAGTCAGGCCACGCTCAAGAAGTCTTGCATGTAATCAACATATATTGGCAACATCGTGCAGTAGGCGGGTTGCCTTTCGTTGATCAAATCTGTGACATTATTGACGACATAATGTCCACCGAAGTGGACCAGAACATTGTCATATATGGTGATCTGACAACGTGGAGTGTCTTGACCTGAAATCTGACAACACAAAGAACAAAGATAGTAAAATCTTACTTCAAACTAAGAACACTTGAATGCAAGAGATGGAAAGTTGATCCTTACACCTGCTTAATGGAAATATGTTGGGCGACATTCCTCCACGGGCTATGTGGAGTCATGGACCCCATCAATCTATTCTTGATTACATTTTTGCATCTGAGCACATGGCGCAGAAAGTTATTGGGTTGCAGGTTATTAACTCACCACAAAGTGATCACAATCTTGTAGAACTGAAGTTCCGTGGCCCATCCTGCTCTGTTGCTGAAATCTGGAATGAAAGTGTCACCGTGGTCCCTGGCCACAATAGACTGAGACTCAATTCAGGAAAAATCAATACCATTACGCATATATTGGAATCTGCATCGGTTACTGAGGATGGCAATAGCATTGAGTACAACCCCTTGTTGTAAATCTTCACAGAAAATTATCAAGGAGTCAAAAATACAGGATTCAAGCGTAAGCATGTTTTTGACATGCAAATCGTCAAAAAAAAGCAAGAACTGCGTAAGACCATCCGAACGCTTATGAGCACTGGCATGTGACGCAGAACAAATCATGGAAGCTATTGCACGCAAAAATTCATGTGACTTTTGGTCGATAATTAACAACACAGGCTTTGCAAAGATCAATTTCATGTAACATGGTATCCGAGGCCCAGTGGTCTTCGCATTACACAAATCTATAAAACAAAATGGTTTCCTAAAGAACCCAAAATTCCCAAAGCTAACACAGTGGGATATTGAAATTAGTGAAGAGAACATTTTGGACAATATCAAGCAAATCAGTGCCTCACGGGCACCAGGCCCAGATGGGTTTACCAACAAAATGCTCAAGGAATATCCTGAGGAATGGGCCAGGTTTTGTTATAGACTGTTCAAAAACATATTGGCAGAACTGGCGATAGCTGTAACTTGGAAAAGAGTGATCGTTGTACCTGTCTTTAAAAAGGGCATAAGACCCGACCCTAAAAAGTATAGACCTATAGCGTTGCTAGATGTGGCGGGCAAAATATTTGCAATGCAATTACAACAACAGCTACTTACCTGCATAAAAACATCTGGTAGATATGACCTTCGGCAAACTGGGTTTGTCAGGGGCATGGGGTGTGGTCTAAATTTACTGATTATCAACTTGTTAAAAATTGAGGCGATAAAACATAAAAGCAAAGTTTATTTGGCCTTCATTGACTTGGCCCACACTTTGACAGCCTTGACCGTGAACTTCTGTGGACAAAACTGCTGGAGTGGAAGTGCCCGGAGAGTCTTACCATGGCCATAAAAGAACCCCATTCGGAAACTGAAATTCAAATCTGATTGGATCAAAGAGGAACCTTGTCAGCCCTGATACGCACAGAGCGGGGAGTCAATCAGGGGTGTCCCCTAGCTTCGATTATATTTAACTTGTTTATTTCCGATATTGGGATCACACTAAGTGACATTCATGCATTTGCCCCCAAAATCAATGGCTAACACATAAATTGGATGCTATGTGCGGATGATATAGTTCTCTTAGACGTCACGCCAATCGGACTTCAGCGCAAATTGGTTGCTTTTGAAAAGTATGTAAATGCAAATGTCTTGAAAATGAACCCAGCAAAATCAGAAGTTCTGGTATTACAAGATCTAAAGGGCAAATGAGTAGTACATAAAAAGCATTTCCAGTGGGAACTACAAGGCGAGAATTTAAAATGTATTACCCAGACACAAAATTTAGGTATGAACATCAACTCTAATATTAATGATTTGCGTAAATGTAAACAACTAGCGACACAGGGTATGTGTCATGATGCCTACCCCCGGGCATCCAGACCAAGTTTGTTTGTTTGTTTGTTTGTTTATTTATTTGGTAATGCGCTCCGAGCCCGTGGGCATCTGGGCGCAGCAGTACAAGAGGACTCGAAACTTAGTTACAAAGCCTGACACAGGCTGTTACAGAAAAACAGTGGTTGGTTACAGTAGGTGATACAATGCATATAGAATATCAAGTTTAAACGCAAAGAGAGTAGCATTATAACAGGTTGTGCCGTTACCACTAGGGTGAGGGACGTTGCATGTCGTTGTTGTGCAGCCATTTGAGAGCGTAGGATCTGAATCTTGTGTAGGGTAAAGGGCATCTAAGGTCGGGTGGGAGTGTGTTCTATGATTGTGCAGCTCTAACTGGGAAACTTGCACCGCCCGCTGTGGTAAGTTTGAATCTGGAGACTTCCAGTAGGAAGGTATTGGCAGATCTCATCAGTCGGTTAGAGGGTCTCCAGTTGATTCTTTCCGCTAGGTAGGGGGGTGCTTGATTGTTGAGGCATTTAGAAGTGAGGGAAATAGTTTTAAGAAGGATTCTGTCCTTTATCTTTAGCCAATGGGCTTCAATCCGATGTTTGGAGATATGTTCTCTGCGTGGGATGTTCAGAGCTGCTCTAAGAGCGTTATTTTGCAATCTCTGGAGTTTGTCAGTGACCGACTTGTTGGCACCTTAGTATAAGGCGTTGCAATAGTCGAGTCTAGACATGACAAGGGCATTGGCCAAGGTGAGGCAGCTGGCACTGGACAGGAAGGGTCTGGCGGCACGGATGAGTTTACACGTGTAGGTGGTTGAGGAGGTGAGGGAATTCACTTGCTTTTTGAGGGTGAGAGCTGAGTCAAGGTAAAAACCCAACGTTTTGACCTCGCGCATAACCTTAATAGTATTGTTATCAATGTTAAATGAGGTGTAGTCCGGGGTGAGTTTGGATAGTTTGTGGTCTGAACCGAGGAGCAGGATTTCAGTTTTATCGTCGTTCAGGCAGAGGCCATGTGTGGCCATCCATGCTTGAATGAGGATGTAAATTTTGTTCACCAGAGCCAGGTCCACTTCGTAGTTGCCCGAAAGGGGTATGAGGATCTGGGTGTCATCTGCGTAATTAGTGTAGGTGACGCCCAGACTGTCCAACTTGTCGAACAATGGCTTGGTGAAGATATTGTACATAGTGGGTGAGACACAGGAACCCTGTGGGACTCCACATGTGATTTGGATGGGGTCAGCACAGGTAGTGGAGGAGAACACTCTCATAGTCCGGTTGGCTAGAAAAGATTGGACCCAAGCTATAGCGTCTCCTGTGAAGTTGGCAGCCAGCTTGAGGTGGTTGCATAAGACTGCATGGTCCACCAGATCAAAAGCTGCTGACAAGTCCAGTAAGAGTAGCAACGCTGTTTTCCCATTATCCTTAAATTCCTCAATTTTGGTTTTGAGGTCTATCAGGGCAGTTTCCGTGCCATGGAGCAGGCGGAAGCCCGATTGGCGCGAGCCTAGTAGATGATAAGCTTCTAGGTACTCTTGAATTTGGAGATAGGCTACTCTGTCGATAATTTTTAGTAGGAAGGGCACTGTGGTAATGGGCCTATAGTTAGTCGGGATAGAAGGATCGAGGGTTTGTTTTTTGAGAAGGGGGAGGACCCAGGATTCTTTTAAGTTGGCTGGCACTGTGTTAGATTTGAAGGATGAGTTAATAAGCTTTGAGATGAAAGGGGCTAAGTCTCTGGCAGCGTCCTTTATTATTTGAGCTGGGCAGCTGTCGCCCTTACAGTTAGAGGGCTTCAGTGAGAGGATGGCCTTTTCAGTGTCGATGATGGAGATCGGTTTAAAGCTAAAAGGGGGGATAGTGGTAGGTTCAGTTACTGGAGGCAGTTGTTGATCAGTAAGAGAGAGGGCGTCTTTTTTGTTCGTTATTTTAAGTTGGAGGGTGGAGATTTTGTTTGATAGGGCATTCTGTATGTTAGTGCACCATATCTTGTCCTTTGGGACCGTGTCAGATGGTTGGAAAGGGGATTCCATTTCCCGGAGGATGGCAAATAGTTCCTTGGTATTCGATTTGGCATTGGTAATTCTGTCATTGAATACATTTCTTTTGGTGTTGATGATTTCAGACTTGTAGTGTTTTGTAGCTTGGGTTAACTTGGCTTTGTTGTCGTTAGTGGGCGAATTACGCCAGATGGTTTGGAGTTTTCGTTTCTGCTTTCTAAGGTCCTTAAGGTGGGGGGTGAACCAGGCGTTGAGGTGGGCTTCTTGCTTAGCTTTGCGTAATTTTGCAGGTGCAGTGGTGTCTAGTGCGTGAGACATAGCTTTGTTAAAGGTGTCTACTAGTGTATCTGGGTCAGTGTTGTCCTTCAGACCGTTAATAGTGGGGAGGAGGAGGGGGATAAGTTTTTCTGTAGTAATATCTTTTTTATTTCTGGTGGGGAGTGGTGGTATCATTTTGATAGTCTTGGGGCTGGGGAGGTCAAGTGTGGCAGTGAAATTTATTAGAAAGTGGTCGGTCCATAGTTGAGGGGTGATGGAGGTGATGACTATGTTACAGTTGAGTTCTGAGACCCAGTCAAGGGTTCTGCCTTTAGCATGTGTGGGGGAGAGAATTTTTTGGGTAAGGCCTTGGTCGTTTAGGAAAGCTGTTATAGAAACGGCATTTTTATTGCCTGGTTCATTGAAGCCGATGTTGAAGTCGCCCATCAGCAACGTTTGCGAGTGTTGCAAGTCCATCAACCCGGAAGCCGGCATCATGTTACCTAGAGAAAGCCCAGCAACCTTTGTTAGGGGCTATCTGGGTAGAGTCCTGGCGCCTATGGCGCCAGGCTCATATGGGGCATCAGTCCTGGCACCACAGGCGCCAGGCTCATATGTTAAAACTTACCTGATGCAGACCATGCTGCAAGGGATCCAAGCCCATGTGAGGTCTGGAAGGGACTACTTTACCTTAGGGACTAATTTGTTACTCGGGTGTGGTTGTGGAGGAATACTTACCTGGGACTACTTTGGTGGCTATTTAAACCACGCCCAAAGAGCAGCACACGCTTTGCGTTATTCTACATCCTGCAGCCTAACGCTCACCGTGCCTGCAGTCAGCATCCAGCCTCCTACCACGCCCGCCTCGAGTCCAGAGAGCCTAGAAAGAAGGAAAAGAAGAAGAAAGGTTAGAACAAAAACATTACTGGATTTCTTACCTGATTCCGGATTCAGTTCATATTCAAACCAGAAACAGACTTCATTTTAAACACGTTGCATCGCCAGCAGCAGCGCCGCGCCATACTCACCGTTCCTCGCAGCATCTATACGATCCGGCGCTGTCTCCATCATTATGTTGCCGCATTCCAGCACCTAAGGGGGACAAGAAAACAACAAGGTGAGCCGAGGGAACAAACAAGGATAATCTCTTTGCCACCATACACTTACCTGATTTTACCGCCGGAGGTATTATCCACCAGCACGCCAATCTTCCTACACCGCACCTGCAAGAAAATCGAAAGCAGTGAGTTAAACCTTGGCATTATTTACCGGACAGTGTTGGATAACACAGACTCTTACCTGAACGCTTTCAGCTTCCACAAGACGATCTTCTTTTGGGTCTAAGCTGCAAGAGAAACAAAGGAATTGGACAAGAGTGATTATTCAGACATTTTTGAACACTTAAGAATTATATACTTACGGCCCTTCGCCAGGAGATTTGGAGCCAAGATTTGTCTGGAACTCTTTCAATATCCTCAAGCCAGTGAAGTAACTGGCCATCAACGCGCCCCTGCGTTCCTCACAGGATGGAGAGCTCATCATACAAAACTATAAGGTGAGCTTTGTGAAAGGGAATATCAGAGGTGATAAGTGGGGATGCAGTGAGGTGCTAATACTCAAATCCACGGGTGGCTAATTCCCTTTCTCCACCTTTAGGAGACTACTTCTATGGGTCAAGCAGACAAAGCTAGGTGGGCCAGTCCAGTCGGTCATCTCTGCACTACGCATCACGGTGGTGGAGACCGTGGCTGTCCAGTTCCACTCGACACCCCTGTGGGTGTAACGCTCACCTGACTCCCAGGGAGGCGCTGGCCTGGTTTGGATTGCTGTGACCTCTTCTAGGGTGATGCGCAGGACTCGGAAGATGGAATGGACCGGACCCCCAAATCTGGCTTGTCTGGCTCGTAGAAATATCCTTCTGTGTGTGAAAAGGGAGTATTAACAATCTGCGGGATAATGCGTAGGCCTCCCACTCCCCTTCTCACCCTCCACGAAACCCTTCTGCGATTCCCTGTGAAGTCTCACCTTAGGGTCTGAAAGGACGAGCTCTCCATCCTGCTTCTGATGCAGGGGCGCGTTGTTATCCAGTTACTTCACTGGATCTCGGATTGGTGAGAGTTCAAGTTCGCTTGACTTTTCCGGTAAGGTATCATAAGAATTCTGTTGCAAGTTCAAGCTTTAAATAACCATTGTCTGTTTTCTCTATTTCAGGTGCTGAATGAAGATTCCGAGTTAGGGAATGGAACCGTCGAAGAAAACTTCTGGTGAGTTTTTGATGAGTGGTTCCTCTAGTGTTCTTGCATTAATGCACTAATGCTTGTGTCTTTTTCCCCTTAGGGGCCGGGGTTCGGAAATGCCGAAGGAACGGCGCCGATCCGAAGTGAAGAGGGATTGACCCAACAGGTAAGTCTTATGGTGGAAATTAAGCCTTTCTTTTTCTCTTCCCTAGCTCACCTTTGTTCTTGTCTTTTTCTCCTGTAGGCGCTGAAATGCGGCGGAAGATCGAGATGGTCGCTGATGGGCAAAAAGGCACCTAGTAAAGGTGAGTGGAATGCTGCGCTGCAGCGAGCTATGCAATGTGCTTTTAAAAATGAATGTCTTCCCTTTAGGATCGTCGGCGAGATGACTCTGGAATGCGGATTAAGCAGGTAATGTCTCTTCTTTCTCCTGTTCTCCTCTCTTCTCCCTTTACAGGTGTTCAAGGATGCTGTCGGGCGTGGCTGGAGTCCGGATGCAGGAGCAGACACGGTGAGCATCCAGCTGCTAGGTGCAGAACAACGCGAAGCGTGAGTTGCTGCTTGGGTGTGGTTTAAATAGCCTTCAAAGTAGTTCCAGGTATGTATTCTTCCTCTAAGGTATGTATTCTTCCTCCGGCCACACCCGTGTGGTTAAGTAGTCCCATAGGTAAAATAGTCCCATTCAGGCCTCTAGGTGGCCTGGATGTTGCAGCACGGTCTGCATCAGGTAAGTTCACACCAAGCACTTCTTAACACAAAGTCATCCTTTATGAGCCTGGCGCCTATGGCGCCTGGACTGTTGTCCAACATGAGCCTGGCGCAAAAGGCTCCAGGACTGAGTCCAAAGGGCCCCTACCTGGGGCCGCTGGGACTTCCCTCGGGAACATGATGTCTGCCTCTGGGGTTGCTGGGCCCGGTCTGGCTCCTTGGGGGTAGGCATCATGACAGTACCCCCTCCCAAGGCCCCTCCCAAGGTTGTTCTCTCCGGAGGTTTCGGCTTGTTTGGGAATTTCCGGTGGAATTTCTGTATTAACCGAGGTGCATGTACCTGGTCGCTTGGTTCCCAAGACCTTTCCTGAGGCCCATATCCTTTCCAATCAATTAAATAGAAGAGTTTTGACTTTGACACCTTGGAATCTAATATGTCTTTAACTTCGAATTCCAGCTCCCCATCTACTTGAATTGGTTCTGGTGGTTTAATTAGTCTGGTTCCAGGTTGTACTGGTTTCAACAGTGATACGTGAAAAACGGGATGGATTCGCATGTTAGCTGGTAGATCGAGTTTGAAGGCCACCGGGTTGATTATAGCTTTGATTGGGTAGGGCCCTACATATCTTGGATTGAAAGTTCGCGGTCCTTTGAGTGGTAAATGTCTAGTCGCTAGCCACACTTGGTCCCCTATTTGGTACGGAGGTGCTTCACTATGATGTAAATCAGCATTTTCTTTGTACTTTTTCCTGGCTTGCTGTAAATGAGTTGTTGCTTCTTTGAAGGCTCGAGTTATCGTGGAATACAAATGATCTACAGCGGGCATTTCAAGGCTTTGAGGGGAGTCAAGGTCAGAGGTTTGGGGGTGATGGCCATATAAGGTATAAAAAGGGGTTTGTCCCGTTCCAGAATGTACAGAATTGTTATATGCATATTCTGCGATCCAAAGAATGTCTTTTCCAATTACATTCAGATTGGTGCAACATACACCGAAGATACTGTTCAAGGGTCTGGTTTGTTCTCTCGGTTTTACCCTCGGTCTGGGGGTGGTGACTAGTGGATAGTCGTACATCGATTTGTGCCAGTTGACAACACTTTCTCCAAAAATGGGAAATAAATTGGCTTCCTCGATCAGAGACCAGTATGGATGGAAAACCATGTAAACGAACGACATTCTCAAGAAATTCCTTGGCCAGGATGGAGGCTGAAGGTAACCCCTTTAATGGGATAAAATGGGCCATTTTGGAGAAGAGGTCCACAATCACCAGGATAGTGTTGTATCCATAGCAAGGAGGCAGGTCTGTAATAAAGTCCAGCGACAAGGTGTGCCAAGGTGCCGGTGGGATGTCCAAGGGTTGTAAAAGGCCGGCTGGTCTTTTCTTTTGACCTTTATTTTGGGCGCAAACTCCGCAGGACATCACAAAGGATTTTATATCTTTTCACCAGGAGGGCCACCAGAATTGCCTTTTGATCTTGTCTTCAGTTTTAGCAATACCAGGATGTCCTTCCATTAATGTGTCATGATAATGGGCAATAACGAGTTCTTGCAATTCCTTATGAGGCAGAAATAATCGCCCCTGGAAGTAGGGTAGATCATTATTGACGGAAAAGTGTGACCCTTTTGACTCCATTCTTGCAAGGCTGTAGGGTCTAAAGGTTGTTTAACTCTAGTTTGAATGTCCTCAATAGTTTGTAAAGAGGTCAACCCCAAAATTCTCTGTTCAGATATAATCGGTACTGGTTCTAAGCTTGAATTTGTTTCTCCCATCCCAATCCGAGATAAAGCATCCGCTTTGCCATTCTTGCAGCCAGGGCGGTATGTGATTACAAAATTAAACTCCGCAAAGAATAAAGCCCATCGGAGTTGACGTGATGATTGAGCTTCGACCGTTTTTAAATATTGCAAATTTCTGTGATCTGTAATCACTGTGATGGTGTGTCTTGCGCCGAGAAGGTAATGACGCCAAGCCTTGAAGGCGGACTTAATAGCTAATAACTCCTTGTCGGTGATTGCATAATTAACTTCAGGAGCCGAGAATTTTCTGGACCAAAAGGCTACAGGGTGCAATTGGTTAGTTACGGGATCCCTTTGAGACAGGACAGCTCCCATGGCTAAGCTGGATGCGTCGGTTTCAACAATGTAAGGGAGATCTGGGCGCGGATGTTTCAGTACAGGTGCGGAGGTGAATTTAGTTTTTAGTTCCTGAAAGGCCTGTTCTGCCTCATTAGCGTTTATTTTTCCGTAAGAGTGCAGTGATGGGTTGAACCACCCGAGAAAATTCCGGGATAAATCTTTGATAAAAATTGGCAAAACCAAGCATGCTCTGAACACCCTTCACAGAGCTAGGAGATGGCCATTTGAGGATGGCGTCCACTTTTCGTGAGTCCATTCGGACTCCCTTTGGTGTCAGGATGAATCCAAGAAACTCGACTTCTGTGGCATGAAAAACACATTTTTCGAGTTTTGCAAACAGTTTGTGCTGGCGCAATTTCTCAAGAACTGCCTTGACATGTTTTCTGTGATCGGATTCCGAAGAGGAGTACACCAGAATGTCGTTGATATATACGATGACACAAACATCGATAAGTTCCCGAAGAACATCATTCATAAAGTATTGAAAGGCAGCAGGTGCGTTGCACAATCCAAAAGGCATCACCTGGTATTCGAAGAGTCCATATTTGGTGAGGAAAGCAGTCTTCCATTCGTCACCTTCTTTTACACGCACCAGGTGATAAGCTCCCCGAAGATCTAACTTGGTGTATATACAAGCATCTTTTACCTGGTCGAGAAGTTCAGGGATCAGGGTCAGAGGATAACGATTCTTAATCGTTATTTGATTTAGGGCGCAGTAGTCAATACAAGTTCTAAGGTCGCCTTCTTTTTTCGGCACGAAGAACAGAGCTGAGGAAACAGGAGACTTTGACGGGCGAATAAAACCATTGGCAAGGTACTGATCTAAATACTGTCGCAAATGAAGATTCTCAGGTTCAGTAAGGGCATAGATCCTACTACAAGGCAGTTGAGCATTGGGTACCAGATCGATTTGACAATCGTACGACCGGTGGGGAGGTAACGTGTTGGCCTGTTCTTTTTGGAAAACGTCTTGGAATTCTTGGTACTCAGGCGGTAGTTGTATTGTGGCGGAGGTTACTGTGGCCAGGCCCATGTTTGGATTTCTTGGATAGCAAGTTTGTGTACAATCAGGAAAGGTTATTCTCTTTGCTTGCCAGTCAATTTCAGGATTATGTGTTTCTAACCAAGGAATTCCTAGAATTACTTGAAACTGTGGGGCCTTGATTACGTCAAACACAATAGCTTCCCGATGTCCATCCTGACCCACTAGTGTCATTTCTGTAGTAGAATGTGTTACCGGCCCTGAGGCAATTTCGGTTCCATCAACTGTGGTAATGACATCCTTGTTGGTTTTCGGACGGAGAGGGAGATTAATCCTGGAGGCCAATTCACGATCAACATAGTTTCCGATAGCTCCACTGTCGATGTATGCCTTTATAGCATGCAACCGCCGAGGCTGTCTCGGATCCACATGGACCATTGGCATGATGAAAAGCGAGGTCAAAGAGTTTGTTTTCAAGCTCGGCATGCGGACCTCTACGCTTGCCGGGCTTGGTCGTTTCGCGAATCAGGTTCCGTTAGATTGTTGTCAGTGGCTCCAAACACCTTCTTGGGTGGTTTTACCGGACAATCTCGTAAAAAGTGGCCAGAAGCCCCACAATAAAGACATAATTGCTTCTGCCGCCTTCTTTCTCGTTCCTTCTGAGTTAACGGTCCTTTAACTCCACCGATTTGCATAGGTTCTGAAACGTCGGTACCCTTGGGGTTAGCGTGAGTTTTGATCAACACTCGGGTTTCAAACTTAGACCGATCTGCTTTTCTATTCTGAAGTCTGTGATCAAGTTGGACCACTAAGTCTATGTATTCCGCGCAGGCTTGGGGCGGATTTACAATTTGAGCTAGAACGTCTTTAAGTTCTCCGCGCAGGCCTCAATGAAATAATGTGATCCTTTTATTTTCTGGCCACCCTGTTTCCACAATCAACCTATTAAAGGTGGTGATGTAGGATAAGAGATCCTGGTTACCTTGTCGTAAGGATAGCAGTTCGTTGTCCAGGGCCTGTCCCTGGGAGTGTCGAGCGAATAATCTTTCCATGCTTGCCTGGAAGCCTTGAAAATCCTGGAGAATTGGGTCATCTTGACTTACCAAAGGAACTGACCAATCGGCAGCACAGCCGCTGAGATAAGATAATACAAAAGCTACCTTGGTTTGGTCATAAGGGAAGGCCCCATGTCTGCATAGAAAGTGTCATGATCTCTGCTTCCAAAAGATCAGGACTTGCCCGACTCCCTTGGAAGCAGACCCATAACCCCGGTTCCGAGTGCCAGCCAGTCCCAATTGGGACCTTTTGGACCCTGTCCTGGCGCCAGTGGCACCAGGCTCATAAAGATGCCCAGTCCCAGCGCTGGAAGCGCCGGGCACATAATGCTTGGGTGGACTTACCTGCAGCAGACCATGCTGCTTACTTACCTGCCAGTTGAACCCCTGATCCTCTTCTGTTTGGGACTACTTTTCCTGTTGGTTGGGGCAGGAGCCACTCCCTAGGTTCAGAACACTGGAACTCTTCTGGAAAGCAGGAACTCTTTTCTTACCTAGGCATGGCTGTGGAAGGAGACACCTAAGCACTACAGGAGGCTATTTAAACCACACCCGATGGATGAATCTTGCTTTGCGTTATTCTGCATTCTCTGCAGCAGAACGCTCATCGTGTCTTCTGCTTCTGATCCTGGGCCTAAGGGAACAAAGGCTTACCATCCTGGAATCCAGTCTTCAGCAGCACCTGTAAAGACAAAGAAAGAACAGGTTAGCACTACGGTCTTCAGTGGCAGCGCATCTCTTACCTGGTCCATCGGCTGTCACCAACGCCTCGCGCTGCATTTGGGCATCTGAAAGACAAAGGCTTACCTACTCTTCGCATGCTCCAGAGGTCTTCGCACTGCATTCCGGCATCTGAACGACAAAAGCTTACCAGCTCTTCGCACGCTCCGGAGGCCTTCGGCGCTGCATCCCACATCTGAAAGACAAAAGAAGGTGCGTTTAAAGACATTGGGCAACTTTATTACTCACGTGCCATTACTCCTTCCCACGCCGAATCCAGTGGGTATTCCAGCACCCTTCAGCTTCTCTAAAGCTCCGAACTTGTACCTGCAAGATAAAAGGGACAGTTAGTGCACATCGTGAAGCAGGCTACAAGCGCTTACTTACGTGCTTCCAGGCGCTTCTATTCCTCACGCGGGTTCGATCCTCAACTCTCATCAGCCCGCCATCCGCCATCGCCGGAACCCTGCAAAACAAGGGATATCATTACAAAAGACTTTTAAGACATTTGAAGTGCCCAGAACTTACCGTTCGTGCAGTTAACGACGGACAGCAGTCCTCTGAGGTCAAGAGGCCTGCACCCTTATCCAGTGAAGAAACTGGTTACGGCACCCTGCCCCGAGGCAGATGGAGAGCTCGGCGTTCACTTACCTAAGGTGAGGGTGTTAACCTTTGGGGTTCTACAGGAGAAGAGAAAGGGAAGAGGAGAGAGGCACCCAATAACCCCAGTTCATTAATCCCATATTTTCTATATGCAGACATCTTACTCTTCGAGTCAGACATACAGTGCACAGAGGTCCAGCCCAAAGAGCCAACCGTGTGTTACACATCACCTCTGAAGATACGGCATTCACCCAGTCAAGACCGGCGCCTCTGCGGGAATCAGGTGAGCGTTACAGAACGCAAAGCCTACCGCAAAACTCCCGCCCAGGCGCTATGGAAACCTCGGATACCGACCAGCTAGCCCAGTTACTTGGGGAACTAAGAGCAGAAGTGCATGCAGCCCATCAGGAAACGAATGCTCTAAGAAGGGAACTGATTATTTCCAAGGAGCGAACAGACGATCTCGCTAGACAATTGCTACAGTCACAAGCCGGACAAACCCCGTTACCCGCATCAGGGGCAAATCTTCCTTCAACATCCTCTACGAACCCAGTGCAGATCAACCTACCTGGGAATGTACCTCTGGCTCCGCCCGAACGATTTTCTGGTGACCCAAAGAGGTTTGCAGTATTTATTAATCAGTGCCGGTTGCACTTCTTATGCCGGCCAGCAGCCTTTCCAACTGATCAAGCTAAGGTAGCTTTCGTGCTTTCGTACCTTAGTGGCAATGCGGCAGACTGGTCGATCCCTCTAGTTAATCAAGATGATCCGGTTCTCCATGATTTTCAAGCTTTTCAGCTCAGTATGGAAAAACTGTTTGCAAGACATTCACAGGGGCAGGCCTTGGACAATGAGCTCCTTTCATTGCGACAGGGTAATCAAGACCTTTTGGCTTATATTGCGTCTTTCAACAGACTGATAGTGGAAACTCGATGGCCTGAGGACAAAAGGATTACGCTGTTTTATAGAGGTCTACGTGGAGAGCTCAAAGATGTGTTAGCCCAGTAGTAGACTGTTCGGACTATATTGACTTAGTCGTTCAAATTGACCACAGACTGCAGAACAGGAAGGCCGATCGTTCCAAGTTTGATGCTCGAGTATTTTCCAAACCATCAACTCCTACCAAAGGAGTAGACTCCGGGGAACCCATGCAAATAGGGGGCCTGAAAGGACCACTAACACAAAAGGAGCGGGAAAGGAGAAAACAGCTGCAATTATGCCTCTATTGCGGAAACTCGGGGCACTTTCTTCGAGACTGTCCGGTGAAACCAGCCAAGAAGGCAGTAGGAGCTGCAGTTACCAGGGTCACAAACTCTGAGCAGGGAAACAACCTCGCCCGACAAGAATAGAGGTCCTCTTGCCGAGCGTTAAAACCAGTTCCGTGACCTCGCATTTCGTGATACCTATGGTCCTCATTAGCCCTGAACATCCGGATCGATTACATGCGATTGAAGCTTACGTCGACAGCGGTGCCATCGGCAATTATGTGGATCATGAAATGGTTATGAGGATGAATCTGACTCTTTGTCCAAAGGCTGTAAAGGACGTCATTACTACGGTGGATGGTACGGAGATAGCCTCCGGACCAGTAACGCATAACACCCAAGAAGTGACGCTAGTAAGTCAAGATGGACACAATGAGAAGATCGTGTTCGATGTGATCAAGGCCCCTCAGTTCCAGATTATTCTAGGAATTCCTTGGTTAGAGAAGCACAATCCTCAGATCGAATGGCGAGCAAGAACGGTTCAGTTTCCAGAATGTGTCTCTACTTGTCACCCTCGACCTGGTGTTGCACTGGCAGCAATTTCCTCGGAGGCTTCCCAGTTACCTCCTGAATACCTAGAATTCCAAGATGTTTTCCAGAAGGATCAGGCTAACTCTCTACCTCCTCATAGGTCTTATGACTGCCAGATAGACCTGATACCTGGATCTACTCCTCCTTGTAGTAGAATTTATGCCCTCACCGAGCCTGAGAATCTTCACCTCCGACAATACCTGGATCAATACCTAGCGAATGGGTTTATTCGCCCTTCCAAGTCCCCTGCTTCCTCAGCTTTGTTCTTCGTTCCAAAAAAAGAAGGGGACCTTAGAACTTGTATAGATTATCGCGCCCTGAACCAGATCACCGTTAAAAATAGATATCCGTTACCTTTGATCCCTGAACTCCTGGACCAAGTCAGAAAAGCATGCATATATACAAAGCTGGATCTTAGAGGAGCCTACCACTTGGTACGAGTAAAAGAGGGCGATGAATGGAAGACGGCCTTCCGCACCAAGTATGGGCTATTTGAATATCAGGTCATGCCCTTCGGACTTTGCAATGCCCCGGCCGCCTTTCAATATTTTATGAACGATGTCCTCAGAGAGCTCATAGATGTGTGTGTTGTTGTTTACATTGACGACATCCTCGTTTATTCTTCATCGGAAACTGAACATCGGAAACACGTGAAAATGGTCCTCGAGAGATTGCGGCAACACAAACTTTTCGCTAAGTTGGAAAAATGTGTTTTCAACGTGACTGAAGTTGAATTCTTGGGATTCATATTATCACCTAGCGGAGTACGTATGGATTCAAAGAAGGTCGATGCAATTCTCAAATGGCCATCGCCATCCTCCGTAAAAGGTGTTCAAAGCATGTTAGGCTTCGCTAACTTTTACCGCAGGTTTATCCCCGAATTCTCTCGAATAGTCCAGCCCATCACCGCCTTGTTAAAGAAAAACAAACGTTTTGAATGGTCTACCGAGGCGGAACAAGCTTTCCAGGATTTGAAGACTAGATTTATCTCTGCACCGATCTTAAAACATCCTCGCCCAGAACTCCCCTACATCGTTGAAACTGATGCTTCGAGCCTTGCCATGGGGGCAGTTCTATCACAAAAGGACCCAGTAACCAATCAGTTGCATCCCGTGGCATTTTGGTCCCGCAAATTCTCGCCTCCTGAAATCAATTACACTATTACTGATAAGGAACTTCTAGCTATCAAGTCCGCCTTTAAGGCTTGGCGGCATTATCTTCTGGGGGCCCCGACACACCGTTACTGTGATTACAGATCACCGAAATCTGCAATATTTGAAAACCGCAAAAGCTCAATCCTCTAGGCAACTCCGTTGGGCACTATTCTTTGCCGAGTTTGACTTCATAATTACCTATCGACCTGGTACAAAAAACGGTAAAGCTCATGCCCTTTCTCGGATGGGAGTGGAAGAACATTTGATCAATCCTAAACCTGTACCTATCATTCCCGAACAAAGAATTCTAGGTGTAATCGCCACACAATCCATAGAGGAAGTTAAGGATAAAGCCAGGCTACTGGTAACTCCAGCAGACATACAGAATTGGCATCTGCAGGGAAAGGACTCTACGGTGAAGGACAACCTATTATATTTCCAAGAACGGTTATACCTGCCCAGCACAGATTTACAGAAAAAGGTAATCTCTTGTTATCACGATTCTTTAATGGAAGGACATCCCGGTATGACCAAGACCTCGGAAAAGATCAAGCGCTACTTCTGGTGGCCGTCTTGGAAAAAAGATATCAGAGACTTTATAATGTCCTGTGGAGTATGCGCCCAAAACAAGAGTCAAAAGGAAAAACCAGCCGGCCTCTTACGCCCTATTGACATCCCGCCTCGCCCTTGGCATACGCTTTCTATGGACTTCATCACCGATCTACCTCCATGCGCCGGGTACAGTACGATCCTAGTAATCGTGGGCCTATTGTCCAAGATGGCGCATTTCATTCCACTCAAAGGCTTACCAACAGCAGCAACTCTGGCCCGAGAATTTCTCGAAAACATCGTCCGACTGCACGGTTTTCCTTCAGTTCTAATGTCGGATCGAGGTAGTCAATTTATTTCTCATTTTTGGCGAAGTTGCTGTCGGTCGGCTCAAATTGATGTGAGACTTTCGACCAGCCACCACCCTCAAACCGACGGACAAACCGAGAGGACCAATCAAACTCTGGAACAGTATTTGCGCTGCATGCTACAACAAACTGAAAAAACTTGGAAAGATATCCTTTGGATAGCCGAATATGCCTACAATAACTCTGTCCACTCGGGAACTGGGAAGACCCCGTTTTTTCTGTTATACGGTAGTCACCCTCGAACCTCGGAGTTGGATCCACTCCAAGATCTTGGAACACCAGCAGTAGACCACCTGCATTCTACAATCACCCAAGCCTTTAAGGAAGCCGTTTCTCACCTTCAAAGGGCTAAAGAACAATACAAGAAAGGATCAGACCAACATCGGAAGGAAGCCCCCCAATATCAAGTAGGAGATCACGTCTGGTTATCCACCAAATATCTACCTCTAAAAGGACCACGCACATTTAACCCAAGATACCGTGGTCCCTATTCCATCACTACCATAGTAAATCCAGTAGCGGTCAAGTTGGACTTGCCCCCTCACATGAAGATACATCCGGTCTTCCACGTCTCTCTATTAAAACCCGTGCAACCTCAAACCCGACTAACTACATCTCCAAAACCTATTCTAGTTGATGGAGAACTCGAGTTTGAAGTCAAAAGCATCCTGGATTCCAAGATCTCCAAATCTAAACTATTTTACCTGATTGACTGGAAAGGCTACGGTCCCCAAGAAAGATCCTGGGAACCTGCAGAATATGTCCATGCGCCTCGTCTAATCAAAAGATTTCATCGAACATTTCCTAACAAGCCCAAACCCCCGGAGAAGCCCGGTTTGGGAGGGGCCTTGAGGGGGGTTGCTGTCATGATCTCTGCTTCCAAAAGATCAGGACTTGCCCGACTCCCTTGGAAGCAGACCCATAACCCCGGTTCCGAGTGCCAGCCAGTCCCAATTGGGACCTTTTGGACCCTGTCCTGGCGCCAGTGGCACCAGGCTCATAAAGATGCCCAGTCCCAGCGCTGGAAGCGCCGGGCACATAATGCTTGGGTGGACTTACCTGCAGCAGACCATGCTGCTTACTTACCTGCCAGTTGAACCCCTGATCCTCTTCTCTTTGGGACTACTTTTCCTGTTGGGTGGGGCAGGAGCCACTCCCTAGGTTCAGAACACTGGAACTCCTCTGGAAAGCAGGAACTCTTTTCTTACCTAGGCGTGGCTGTGGAAGGAGACACCTAAGCACTACAGGAGGCTATTTAAACCACACCCGATGGATGAATCTTGCTTTGCGTTATTCTGCATTCTCTGCAGCAGAACGCTCATCGTGTCTTCTGCTTCTGATCCTGGGCCTAAGGGAACAAAGGCTTACCATCCTGGAATCCAGTCTTCAGCAGCACCTGTAAAGACAAAGAAAGAACAGGTTAGCACTACGGTCTTCAGTGGCAGCGCATCTCTTACCTGGTCCATCGGCTGTCACCAACGCCTCGTGCTGCATTTCGGCATCTGAAAGACAAAGGCTTACCTACTCTTCGCATGCTCCGGAGGTCTTCGCACTGCATTCCGGCATCTGAAAGACAAAAGCTTACCAGCTCTTCGCACGCTCCGGAGGCCTTCGGCGCTGCATCCCGCATCTGAAAGACAAAAGAAGGTGCGTTTAAAGACATTGGGCAACTTTATTACTCACGTGCCATTACTCCTTCCCACGCCGAATCCAGTGGGTATTCCAGCACACTTCAGCTTCTCTAAAGCTCCAAACTTGTACCTGCAAGATAAAAGGGACAATTAGTGCGCATCGTGAAGCAGGCTACAAGCGCTTACTTACGTGCTTCCAGGCGCTTCTATTCCTCACGCGGGTTTGATCCTCAACTCTCATCAGCCCGCCATCCGCCATCGCCGGAACCCTGCAAAACAAGGGATATCATTACAAAAGACTTTTAAGACATTTGAAGTGCCCAGAACTTACCGTTCGTGCAGTTAACGACGGACAGCAGTCCTCTGAGGTCAAGAGGCCTGCACCCTTATCCAGTGAAGAAACTGGTTACGGCACCCTGCCCCGAGGCAGATGGAGAGCTCGGCGTTCACTTACCTAAGGTGAGGGCGTTAACCTTTGGGGTTCTACAGGAGAAGAGAAAGGGAAGAGGAGGGAGGCACCCAATAACCCCAGTTCATTAATCCCATATTTTCTATCTGCAGACATTTTACTCTTCGAGTCAGACATACAGTGCACAGAGGTCCAGCCCAAAGAGCCAACCGTGTGTTACACATCACCTCTGAAGATACGGCATTCACCCAGTCAAGACCGGCGCCTCTGCGGGAATCAGGTGAGCGTTACAGAAAGTGTAAGCGACATTGGTTCATGAAAACGGCATATTTCTTGGGGTCCCCATCAAAACGTTCAGGCGGGGCCAGTGGCATATTTCCAGGTAGATTGATTTGTACCGGGTTATTCGAAACCACAGGAGTGGGATTACCCCCCGGAACCAGGTAACGGAGTTTGTCCTGCCTGACCTTGCAACAGCTGTTTGGCCAGGTCATCAGTTCGTTCCTTGGATAGGATCAGTTCTCTCCTGAGAGCGTTAGTCTCCTGGAAGGCGGAATGTACTTCTGCCCGTAATTCCCCCAAAAGTTGGGCCAGCTGGTCTGTCTCGGAAGTATCCATAGCGCCCGGGTAGGAAATTGTAGGTAGGCTTCGCGTTCTGTAACGCTCACCTGACTCCCACGGAGGCGCTGGCCTGGTTTGGATTGCTGTGGCCTTTTCTAGGGTGATGCGCAGGACTCGGAAGATGGAATGGACCGGACCCCCAAATCTGGCTTGTCTGGCTCGTAGAAATATCCTTCTGTGTGTGAAAAGGGAGTATTAACAATCTGCGGGATAATGCGTAGGCCTCCCACTCCCCTTCTCACCCTCCACGAAACCCTTCTGCGATTCCCCGTGAAGTCTCACCTTAGGGTCTGAAAGGACGAGCTCTCCATCCTACTTCTGATGCAGGGGCGCGTTGTTATCCAGTTACTTCACTGGATCTCGGATTGGTGAGAGTTCAAGTTAGCTTGACTTTTCCGGTAAGGTATCGTAAGAATTCTGTTGCAAGTTCAAGCTTTAAATAACCATTGTCTGTTTTCTCTATTTCAGGTGCTGAATGAAGATTCCGAGTTAGGGAATGGAACCGTCAAAGGAAACTTCTGGTGAGTTTTTGATGAGTGGTTCCTCTAGTGTTCTTGCATTAATGCACTAATGCTTGTGTCTTTTTCCCCTTAGGGGCCGGGGTTCGGAAATGCCGAAGATACGGCGCCGACCCGAAGTGAGAAGAGATGTCCCAGTAAATATCAGGTAAGTCTTTGATGAGCGTTCCGCTAATGTCCTTGCATTCGCTCACTAATGCTAATGTCTTTTTCCCCTTAGGGGCCGGGGTTCGGAAATGCCGAAGAAACGGCGCCGACCCGAAGTGAAGAGGGATTGACCCAACAGGTAAGTCTTATGGTGGAAATTAAGCCTTTCTTTTTCTCTTCCCTAGCTCACCTTTGTTCTTGTCTTTTTCTCCTTTAGGCGCTGAAATGCGGCGGAAGATCCAGATGGTCGCTGATGGGCAAAAAGGTACCTAGTAAAGGTGAGTGGAATGCTGCGCTGCAGCGAGCTATGCGATGTGCTTTTGAAAATGAATGTCTTCCCTGTAGGATCGTCGGCGAGATGACTCTGGAATGCGGATTAAGCAGGTAATGTCTCTTCTTTCTCCTGTTCTCCTCTCTTCTCCCTTTACAGGTGTTCCAGGATGCTGTCGGGCATGGCTGGAGTCCGGATGCAGGAGCAGGCACGGTGAGCGTCCAGCTGCTAGGTGCAGAACAACGCAAAGCTTGAGTTGCTGCTTGGGCGTGGCTTAAATAGCCTTCAAAGTAGTTCCAGGTATGTATTCTTCCTCTAAGGTATATATTCTTCCTCCGGCCACACCCGTGTGGTTAAGTAGTCCCATAGGTAAAATAGTCCCATTCAGGCCTCTAGGTGGCCTGGATGTTGCAGCACGGTCTGCATCAGGTAAGTTCACACCAAGCACTTCTTAACACAAAGTCATCCTTTATGAGCCTGGCGCCTATGGCGCCTGGACTGTTGTCCAACATGAGCCTGGCGCCAAAGGCGCTAGGACTGAGTCCAAAGGGCCCCTACCTGGGGCCGCTGGGACTTCCCTCGGGAACATGATGTCTGCCTCTGGGGTTGCTGGGCCCGGTCTGGCTCCTTGGGGGTAGGCATCATGACAGTGGGAACCAGGTGAGCGTAACAGAACGCGAAGCCATCCTACAAATCCCCACCCAGTTGTCATGGAGACCTCAGAAACTGACCAACTGGCCCAATTACTAGGGGAACTTAGGGCTGAAGTACATGCCGCTCGCCAAGAAACTAATACCCTCAGGAGAGAGCTGATTGTTTCTAAGGAACACACTGATGATCTTGCTAGACAATTATTGCAAAACCAAGCTGGGCAAACACCCTTACCTGGACACAGGGGGATTCCAACCCCTGTTTCACCAAGCAACCCTGTGCAAGTGATTTTACCAGGAACTATCCCTTTAGCCCCGCCAGAACGCTTTGCGGGGGACCCGAAAAGATTTGCCGTGTTTATAATCCAATGCCGTTTGCACTTTTTATGCAGACTTGGAGCCTTTCCAAACGATTAAGCCAAAGTAGCCTTCGTATTATCATATCTCAGCGGCAGTGCAGCGGATTGGTCAATTCCACTAGTCAATCAGGATGACCCTATTCTTCGGGATTTTCAGGGTTTTCAAATGAGCATGGAAAGACTATTTGCCCGGCACTCCCAAGGACAGGCCCTGGATAACGAACTGTTGTCCCTACGACAGGGTAACCAGGACCTTCTAACATACATCGCAACCTTCAATAGGTTGGTGGTGGAAACTGGATGGCCCAAGGTAAAACGGGTTATGTTATTTCATCATGGACTTCGAGGAGAACTCAAAGATGTTTTGGCTCAAGTTGTGAACCCACCTATAGACTGTTCTGAATATATAGACTTAGTGGTCAAGTTAGTTCACAGACTTCAGAATAGAAAGGCTGACAGAGCCAAGTTCCAGAACCGGGTGTTGGTTAAATCCAACGCTACCCCCAAAGGAACAGATGCCTCAGAACCCATGCAAATCGGAGGAGTCAAAGGACCATTGACTCAAAAGGAAAGAGAAAAGAGACGGCAAATGCAATTGTGTCTGTACTGTGGAACTTCGGGACATTTTCTACGGGATTGCCCTGTAAAACCACCCAAAAAAGTGGTTGGAGTCGCTGATAAAAGCCATATGGAGTCTGACTCGCGAAACGACTACGCCCGACAAGCGTAGAGGTCCGTTTGCCGAGCTTGAAGAAGGATACTCTGACCTCGCACTTCATCATATCAATGGTCCTTATAGATCCAAGGCAGCCATCACGTATGCACGCAGTAAGGGGATACATTGATAGCGGGGCCATAGGAAACTATGTGGACTACGAATTGGCTTCTAGGATGAATCTACCTCTCTGCAAAAAGACCACTTTGGATGTCATCACCACAGTCGATGGAACTGAAATTGCCTCTGGACCTGTAACTCATTCCACCGCAGAGATTACACTATTGGGTCAGGATGGGCATCGAGAGACTATTGTGTTTGATTTAATCAAAGCCCCGAAGTTCCAAATAATACTGGGGATACCTTGGTTGGAAACACATAATCCTTGTATTGATTGGCGAGAGAAGAGAATAACCTTCCCGGATTGTGCACATACTTGTTACCCGAAAAAACTCTTGAACAAAGGCCTGGCCACCGTCACTACTCCAGTCGTGCAGTTACCTCAGGAATATCAAGAATTCCAGGATGTTTTCCAAAAAGAACAGGCAAACACGTTACCACCTCACAGATCATACGATTGTCAAATCGATCTCATACCCGGTGCATAACCTCCATGTAGTAGGATCTACGCCCTTACAGAACCCAAAAACCTTCACCTACGACAATACTTGGACCAATACCTTGCTAATGGCTTCATTTGTCCATCCAAGTCCCCTGCATCTTCAGCTTTGTTCTTCGTGCCAAAAAAGGAAGGTGACCTCAGAACGTGCATAGACTACCACGCATTAAATCAAATCACGGTTAAGAACCGGTACACATTAGCCTTTGATCCCCGAATTACTAGACCAAGTAAAGGACACTTGCATCGACACTAAATTAGATCTCCGAGGGGCATACCATCTGGTACGTGTAAAGAAAGGCGACGAATGGAAGACTGCTTTTCGCACTAAGTATGGGTTATTCGAATACCAGGTGATGCCCTTCGGGTTGTGCAATGCACCAGCAGCCTTCCAGTATTTTATGAACGATGTCCTTCGTGAACTCATTGACGTCTGTGTTGTCGTATACATAGACGATATTCTAGTGTACTCCTCTTCAGAATCAGACCATGTGAAGCACGTTCGTGCAGCCCTTGAGAAACTACGCCAGCACAAGTTATATGCAAAATTGGAAAAATGCGTTTTTCATGCTATGGAAGTTGAATTCCTTGGCTTTATCCTGACTCCAAAAGGGGTCCGAATGGACTCTCGAAAGGTGGACGCAATTCTCAAGTGGCCATCACCCAGTTCAGTTAAAGGGGTACAAAGCATGCTCGGATTTGCTAATTTCTACCGCAGATTCATTCCAGACTTCTCACATGTTGTACACCCTCTCACAGCACTTTTGCGAAAAAACAAACGCTTCTTGAGGACCGAAGAAGCTGAAAAGGCCTTCCAAGAGCTGAAAGCGAAATTCACGTCTGCATCTGTCTTAAAGCATCCACGCCCTGAACTTCCATACATAGTTGAAACTGATGCATCCAGTTTAGTCATGGAAGCTGTCCTGTCCCAGAAGGATCCTGAAACCGGTCAACTTCACCCAGTAGCATTTTGGTCCAGAAAGTTCTCAGCACCCGAGTTAAACTCTGCGGTTACCGATAAAGAGTTTTTAGCCATCAAATCTGCCTTCAAGGCTTGGCGGCATTATCTTCTCGGTGCCAGGCATACCATTACTGTAATCACTGATCACCGGAACTTGCAGTATTTAAAAACAGCCAAGGCCCAATCGTCGCGCCAACTTCGATGGGCATTGTTTTTTGCCGAGTTCGATTTTGTGATCACTTATCGACCAGGCTGTAAAAATGGCAAGGCAGATGCCTTATCCCCAATAGGGTTGGGAGAGGCATATGCGAGCCCAGAACCGGTGCCTATAATTTCAGAACAAAGAATTCTTGGCATAACTACTCTACAGACACTAGAGGATATTCAGGTAAAGATCCAACAACTCTTCGATCCAACAGCCCTGCAGGACTGGGTAAAGAAAGGCCCAGACTACTCAGTCGTCAATGACCTACCTTACTATCAAGGATGACTATTTCTACCACACAAGGAAATACAAGAACTAGTCATCTCCAATTATCATGACACCGTGATGGAAGGGCACCCAGGTATTGCAAAAACTGAAGCTAAAATTAAGAGACAATTCTGGTGGCCCACCTGGCGAAAAGATGTAACGTCATTTGTAATGTCTTGTGGCATTTGTGCCTAAAACAAAAGTCAGAAGAAAAAAACCGCTGGCCTTTTACAACCTTTGGATATTCCACCTACACCATGGCACACCTTTTCGTTAGACTTTATTACCGATCTACCTCCATGTAACGGATTTAACACCATTCTAGTTATTGTGGATCTTTTTTCCAAGATGGCCCACTTTATTCCTTTAAAGGGATTACCTTCCGCTTCAATTCTGGCCAAGGAGTTCCTCGAAAACATTGTTCGAATACTCAGATTTCCTTCCGTATTGGTCTCTGACCGAAGTGGTCAATTCATTTCACATTTTTGGAAGAAATGTTGTCAATTGGCGCAAATCGACCTGAGGCTATCAACCAGTCACCATACCCAGACCGATGGTCCGACAGAGAGGACCAACCAGACTCTTGAGCAGTACCTGCGTTGTATGTTACACTAGACTGAAGGTAATTGGAAGGACATTCTATGGATTTCCAAATACGCTTACAATAACTCTGTACATTCTGGAACTGGACAAAGCCCCTTTTATACCATATACGGGCACCATCTTCGAACCTCAGAACTTGACTCGCCCCAACACTTAGAAATGCCCGCAGTGAACCATCTGCACACTACTATTACACAAGCCTTTAAGGAAGCAACTGAACATTTGAAGCAAGCGAAAGAAAAATACAAGAAAAATGCTGATCAGCATAGAAGTGTTGCTCCACAATACCAGATGGGGGATCAAGTTTGGTTGGCCACAAAACACATACCTCTAAAAGGAACGCAGACTTTTAACCCTAGATATTTGGGACCTTACACTATTAAGGCCATTATCAACCCGGTGGCCGTCAAATTGGAATTACCTACTAGTATGCGAATTCACCCCAACTTCCATGTGTCACTTCTGAAGCCAGTACAACCTGGGACAAGACTAACCAAGCCACCTGACCCCATCCTTATAGACAGGGAACCCAAATTTGAAGTTAAAAGTATCCTGGACTCCAAAATGGTTAAGTCAAGACTTTTTTATTTAATTGACTGGAAAGGTTACGGACCACAAGAAAGGTCATGGGAACCTAGTGACCACGTTCATGCACCTCGGTTGGTGAGAAGATTCCACCGGAATTTCCCAGACAAACCAAGACCAAGGGGAAGAACGACTTTAGGAGGGGCCTTGGGGGGGGGGGGGTGCTGTCATGATGCCTACCCCCAGGCATCCAGACCAAGTCCATCAACCCCGGAAGCAGGCATCATGTTACCTAGAGAAAGCCCAGCAACCTTTGTTAGGGGCTATCTGGGTACAGTCCTAGCGCCTATGGTGCCAGGCTCATATGGGGCATCAGTCCTGGCACCATAGGCGCCAGGCTCATATGTTAAAACTTACCTGATGCAGACCATGCTGCAAGGGATCCAAGCCCATGTGAGGCCTGGAAGGGACTACTTTACCTTAGGGACTATTTTGTTACTCGGTTGTGGTTGTGGAGGAATACTTAACTGGGACTACTTTGGAGGCTATTTAAACCACGCCCGAAGAGCAGCACACGCTTCGCATCATTCTGCATCCTCCAGCGTAACGCTTACCGTGCCTGCAGTCAGCATCCAGCCTCCTGCCACCCCCGCCTCGAGTCCAGAGAGCCTAGAAAGAAGGAAAAGAAGAAGAAAGGTTAGAACAAGAACATTACTGGATTTCTTACCTGATTCCGGATTCAGCTCATATTCGAACCAGAAACAGACTTCATTTTAAACACGTCGCATCGCCAGCAGCAGCGCCGCGCCATACGCACCGTTCCTCGCAGCCTCTATACGATCCGGCGCTGTCTCCATCATTATGTTGCCGCATTCCAGCACCTAAGGGGGACAAGAAAACACAAGGTGAGCCGAGGGAACAAACAAGGACAATCTCTTTGCCACCATACACTTACCTGATTTTACTGCCGGAGGTTTTATCCACCAGCACGCCAATCTTCCTACACCGCACCTGCAAGAAAAGAGAAAGCAGAGAGTTAAACCTTGGCATTATTTACCAGACAGTGTTGGATAACACAGATTCTTACCTGAACACTTTCAGCTTCCACAAGACAATCTTCTTTTGGGTCTAAGCTGCAAGAGAAACAAAGGAATTGGACAAAAGTGATTATTCAGACATTTTTGAACTCTTAAGAACTATATACGTTTGGCCCTTCGCCAGGAGATTTGGAGCCAAGATTTGTCTGGAACTCTTTCAATATCCTCAAGCCAGTGAAGTAACTGGCCATCAACGCGCCCCTGCGTTCCTCGCAGGATGGAGAGCTCATCATACAAAACTATAAGGTGAGCTTTGTGAAAGGGAATATCAGAGGTGATAAGTGGGGATGCAGTGAGGTGCTAATACTCAAATCCACGGATGGCTAATTCCCTTTCTCTGCCTTTAGGAGACTACTTCTACGGGTCAAGCAGACGAAGCTAGGTGGGCCAGTCCAGTCGGTCATCTCTGCACTACGCATCACGTTGGTAGAGACCGTGGCTGTCCAGTTCCGCTCGACACCCCTGTGGGAACCAGGTGAGCGTAACAGTATGTTGTTAAATAAGAGGTATGGCAAATTTACTCTTAAACCTGTTGTTGACTTTTATAAAACTAAGGTCGTACCGGTGCTGATTTATGGCGCAGAAGCAGTCCTTGGATGCCCAAACTCAATTTGGGCCACATGTGAAAACACGTTCTGGCGGAAAATCTTACTCTTGCCACAAGGTACGCCAACTGCATGTATTAGATATGAACTTGGACTCATATCTATAGATGCAAGAGTAATATGGAACACACTCAACTTGTACCGAGAACTGATATGCTCTGACACTCCAGCCCAATTTCACACCCTAAAGAAAGAAGCAAGTGGCTGTAAAGACTCTGTTCTGGAGGAATGGGTGAAACCCTGTGAGGAGTTATTAACACAACTAAACTCTGATAATCTGGCTCTTAGAAGGAATCCTAATCGGGTGAAAAAAAAGTTATGGCAGTTGAATTGGATTCAGACTTTAGAAGAAAGATCGCAGCATAAGTGTATGTATGCAATTGGTGGCGCCTGAATCCAAGGTGTATAATAACCTGCAAAACTATTTATCAAAATGTCCTGATAAATGCTGCAGACGTTTTTCCTGCTGTTCCGGTTGAATTTGTATGACACAAAGAAAACACTAAAGCTCAGATCTAACTGCTTATCTTTTAACTGGAATTGTAGATTGTGACACAGCTAAAGAAACTTTAAAACATCTGACAATTTTTTGCCCTGGTATCAGAGATCTACGAACTAAATATCTTGGCCTAGAAATAACAAAAAGACCTTCGCTATGCCGAGATGATTGGTGGACATTATTAGCAGAAGGCAGTGATAGAAAATTGACATTCGCTCTTACTTTCTATTTAGAGCAAATGAGCAAACTGCTCGTCGAGTCTTTAAATAATTGCTGACAAATTTCAGTGTGGTTTGTGGTTGAAAGTGCAACGGCCGTTAAAAGAATCATATGTTGGGCCAATGTTTTTTTTAATTATTATTTCCTATTAACTCTACTTTTTTGTTCATGAGATGTATGTTATTTATTGTAATACATTGTCTTCTTTTTTTTAAAGTTTGTAATAAACTAAAAAAATAAAGAAACAGTGGAGAGTAGGCTGTGGGGTGTGTGTTGGGGGGGGGGGGTCCAGCTTACATTTGCACTGAAATGTCTCAACACCAAACGAAATAAATGCAGTTTTACAAAATCTCCCTCAACCAATTGTTTTTGAGGAAATCACATACAACCTTTTGGTTCTTCCCCTGCCCATTCCATCCCATGGCCATGATAATGCCTATGCTACCTCCCTCCCAGCCCCTGCCCAAAACACACCCATGGGGAACTCTCCTTTGATTCCACTTGCACTCCAGACCTACAAATAGTAAGCCTATTTTGAAATGGTAAAATACTGCTGCTTTTCACAACACTCTTGGCAGGTTAAGCCAAATTGAGCACTTTATTGCCATTTACATTTAATTTGACTATAAAAGGGACATGGCATTTTCTTATTTTGCATTCATTTTCTTTTTTTAATGTTTAAAAAATACTTATTTACAACACCATATTGTTAATAAACATGGCCACGTAAGAAATGATTTTGTCTTTCTCTAGATTTTTACATCACTTTAGTTGCAGGATTGACGGGGAGACTTTGTTATAAGATGGCGCTTATGGTGGTTTTATTTTCAGAGGCCTTGAATTTACGTGCACACAGCCTCGTGATCTAAAATGTCATGAGAGCGCGAGGGAGGGTTGCAGTTTGGGATATTTTCCTGCACAATTGGTTGTAATTCAAAGCATTGGTAAAAGCTGGTATTTCTTTGTGCGCGTTTTCTTTCTACCTTGCCATATTTAGAATCGGCTCGGCTGGGACGAGCGAGCACTGCCCATTTGCCAGTCACGGCCTGGTGGAGACAGACACACACACACTGGATAGTCAAAGGCTCTGCAGCTAGCACCTTAAGACCTGCAATCACATTCCTTTGGTTCAGCAGAGCCATGTTGCTGAAGTTAGTTTCTTTTCACAGAGCCTTTCTTATGCAGACGAGTAATTTACAACTGAACGACCCAAAACAGCACCAGTTCAGTGTTCACTTCAAATTCAATTAAAGTGCAGTAAAAGCTGTTACCCATTTTAAAGATTTGTTTGTAGCCACGATGTTTATGTTTAATCATTTTTATTGTGCACTGAATTCTTGTTTTTTGTTCTCTTGTGCAAGTTCTGCCTGTATCTTTTGTTGCTGTTTGTATGCGCCCTTAAGGCTTAAGGGCGCATACAAACAGCGACAAAAGATACAGGCAGAACTTGCACAAGAGAACAAAAAACAAGAATCCAGGTATATAAGACATCCAAAGTGCAAATACAAACCAACAACATAAAAGAGAAGAGAATGTGGGAGACCAAAAAACACAATTAATACATCAAAAAAGGCAAAGAAAAAGACTCCTTAAACAACAAGGGACGTCAGATAATCAAGTTACAGCTAGAGGACCCTCTGGGAAGGTATTTACATCAACTTAAAAATGCAGGTAACGTACTAGACCCCCAGCCCACTGGGACACAGACATTATTAGATTGCGAACACCAATCCTTGAGGTCTAGCCTGCGGAGGATCTTCAGGTCCGATAGCCTGACCACACCCGGGCCAGTTCTTTGTTTTTAGCCAGGCTAAGACCTTATACCGCAATGCTTCTCTAGGCTCCCGACCAACGACCTTACCAATATTGGTGATGACAAAGTTTCTCTGGTCCATAACAAAGTCATGTATGCTCATGTCATCTACTTTGGGCATTTGACACTTTTTTAGACCTACTTTGTCATCTACTTTGGGCAGTTTATGAGGCCTAATCTAACAGCTCACTTTGCAAGTTAGCTTGGCATGCCTTGTCCCATTTGTCCAGTTTACACAACTGAGTCCCATCACTTGCACTGGGGGGCACATTTGTTTGTGAAACAATGTTCACTCTCAGTGAACGTAGATCCACAGCCCAATTCCTCAGTGAATCAGCCAGTATGTCAAGATCAAAGGGTCTAGTACATAGGAGTAACTCCTGGCCTGGTCAGTGAACAGGAGCTGATTGTTCTGATAGGGAGGGAATGGGCCCAACCTGCTCTTGCGGGGCAACTTTAGATGGCATAAAATGATCCATGTTATTGCCTGTGTGTTTTCGCAAACCCTTCGGAGGAAAAGTAAACAACAGGAATAGGGGCACACTCTATGGTATCACTATTATCAGCTCCTAGATCGCAACCCGATGATACGAGAGCTGCGAAGTTAGATATCGGTAGGAAGTTGTCAGAATCTTGGGCTGAACAATTAAGAGAGGAGGCATCGTCCTCGGTTTTAGGCAATTCCGATTCCGAGAGGCCACTCTGCACTCTCTATCTCCTGGATGTGCTAAGAGACAAGACCTCAAGGACTCGGTCTCTAGTAAGCGCAGGAGCAGGGATAGCTAAGCCTGCTGATCCCACTACCCCCAATCTTGTAATGGCCTTTCCACTTTCCTTTTTTGCTGACGGCCAAAGTGTCAACCATCTGTAGCAAGACCTTAGAAACAGTCACTGAACTGGGCATACAAGCAGCTCCTTTCACCAAGGGAGGGCTGCAGCTGAGCAGATAACACACCCCCGCTCACCAAAAGGGCTGTTTCAATTCAGGATCCACAGAGGAAAAACAAGCGCTTACCGCTTTGGTGAGAGCCAACTCAGCTGACACAGACCTCTCGAGCGTCAGCCTGAGTGCCAAGCCTCTCAGGTGCTCACCGCCTCAGGAGGTCAAAGAGACAGCTGAGTGACACAGGGAACACGGATAACAAGAACGATCCGGTACTGAGCTCTGTGTCCCAGCGCTGCAAGCTATGGAGGCGAAAGCCGCAGAGGCTGAGGAGCTGCAGGGATCTGCAGCCAACACGCTGACACGCCGTCATGACCAGCCTAATAGAGGAAAGGACCTAAACTGGCAGTGAGCGTCAGTAAGCGTCAAGCCGCACGGCAGCGCCGCCGCTTCTGACTTGTTGACCACCTTAACATACACAAAATTGTTATATTTATGTAGATAGCGAAATGGCCTCATCATTAACACATGTGCACAACGACGAGGTGAAAGTTTGTGACACAATCTTCATATCCAAGTAACAATTGATTGAAAGGAGAATGCAGAGGACATCATATTTTTATAAAGGTATCAAAAATATTTATTTAAATTGATACAAAATCATTAGACACAAGAAATTATGAATGAACTAAAGAGCAGCAATTCAATGCAGTTAAAATCACAACTGACAAAACACAAAGAAATAGGTAACAACTCATTTGCACCCATCTATCCTAATACACTCATCCATATACAATTCAACATTCATATTTGCACAACATGCTAAATAAAGATACACTTGTGTATAGGCGCGTTACAAATGCATTATCATATCATATCATACACAAAACATTTCATTAATGAAAGACAATATTCCACAATTTTGTGTGTATTTCTTTTTTTTCTTTTCCTCTGTCTTGCAGTCAGTCTAAGTTGTTATCCAATGTAATACAGGCACAGCTTCCAAGACACTAACAGGACCAACCTTTTTCATTGTGTAGGTGTTGTTTCACCACAGCTTCATCAGGGGACTAAAGGACATTCTACAACAACAAAATATATATAACCACATAAGTCAGGTGTGATTGAACAATAATTAATGTAAACTGCAAATGCCATATGGCAATACTGTCCATTCACATACATGAGTGACAACAATTACCATAATGAATTTGCCACATGCAGGGGACACATCCAAGACTGGCAGGTCATCTCACAATCATTCTGGTGCCCTGAATCCCTGTGCCTTCAGTGAGTCAATGGTGGTGCAAGATGGATAGAGACCAACCCCATACTTTTAGTCGTGGTGGGTGGTAACCTGGGGGGAAAGGGGAACAGGGAAGGGGAAGATCTATCTGCAGTGCTGGGCAGTATCTTCCTCTGAGTCAATGGAGCCTCAGAGGAGGCATGCATAAAAAAATCTTTGCATGAGGATTGCTCTGCAGCTAGTGGCCTACAAAGACCACAGCACACTGTGTGCTATAAGTTGCGCAAGAAGGCAGACCTAATCTTAAGGAATAGAAAATTAATAATTGAAATGTGCGTATCTGCACGCATATTGGAATGAGTGACAGTAACTTTAAACAAACAAATGCAGTTCAAGTGACTCACTTTAATTCATTAATTGCCAGGTCTCGCTGCCACCGTAATCGTAATCGTTGGGAGAAAGCGCAGCAGTAATGGAGGAGTCAATAACGTGACTCAATGATCCTGAAAACACCAAATTGTGACAATGTTTAAAAAACACCTGCTACTGATCGACTGACACACAATATAATATCGATAAAAGACTGAATGGGCCAACCCAGCTGATGCAAAGAAGTGAACACGTGACTGCAATTAGTACATTAAGTGCGTTGGGGCCTGAGATTTCTGAGATCTTAATAGCAGAACGTTGGGAAGCAAGTCAACAGAGTCAAGTAGGTCATTACCTGGAATTAACCATCGCAGTTTCTAACGTGCTGCTGGTGGCATCGGGCAAAAGTCCTAAACCGGAAGTAGAACAGCCCTAGTTTTAAGGGCTGTCCAAAAGGTCATGTGCTCAGTGACGTGGTACATGTAGGCGGAGTCATTACCGCGGGAGGCCTCTGGGGCAAGGAAAAATACAGTACACGTTCTACTCAGTGTGTGAAGCAGTTTCCATTTAGAACGCAGAAACGCAACTGGGCCCACATTTAGAAACAAACATTGAAGCCGACAGAAGATATATTGTGTAGTATATTAGCGTGCTCAGGCTGCGTAAAAACAATCCACAAAATAATTCAGAAAACCATGGGGCCTGTGTTGGGGCGCAGGCATGGTGCCAATGAGTAATGTGGGTTAAATCTGATCGAGAAAGCACAAAATCATTTATAAACCCATAAGGCCTATGTAGGTGCACTGGAATGATGCCTATAAGTAATAGAGGCCACACCTGATCAAGAATGCACAATGTCGGGTGTACAGGGTGAATCGAGATGGGGAATAGGGTCACATTAGTGCTCCCTCTTGGTGTAACAGCACGGTCCAGGCAGCTGCCTGTCAGCCAGTTTGTAAGATACTTAAAAAGAGTCAGCCATTGTCGAGGGACTGCGGAAGCTAGTCACTGAGCAAGGCAAGCCCTCATGATTTGAAGTCCCATTGCTCCATGGAATTGAGCCCTCCCTCAAATGTTTTAAGATTAAATATCCATATCTGCTCTTTATTGGATAGTTTGTTGGCTTCCTGAATGCTATTGAAATCATGGATTTTTTCTATGCAGAACCAGGCAAGATCTTCCAGGGAGTGCCCCATTTCCAGATAGTGTAGGACTAATAGAGCATTCAATGTACGGTTGTGGATTTTTGGACCGATGTTCATTGATCCTAAGGTGAACCTCCCTCGAAGTCTTCCCAATGTAAAGCTTTTTACAGGGACATTGTATGGCATAAATGACATTCTTGCTTTTGCAAGTGTTGAATGTATGCAAATTCCAAGACCTGCCTTCATGATTGAATCTTAATGTCTTTCTGGACTACTTACATGCCACACATTAAATGCAGGGGTAATGGCCCACTACTGGGGTCAGGTGGATGCTCTGAGTGATCATTCCTTTAACCGGTGTACGACTCGCTCTGGTTAGTATTGGTTTTAAATGTTTGCTTTTTTTTAATGCAAATAATGGTTTCTCCAATTTCACCTCTGATATATTCAGGATTCTCCAATTCTTTAGAATGGACACTTTAATGGCTTCACTATGTTGACCAAAAGTGGATGCACAGACTAAGCGATCGCCTGAGTCGGATTTTGTTTTTGGCATCAGTAGGCTATCCCGGTTGGTGAATCTCACTCTCTTCCTGCAGCGTTTGATTCATTTTTTCAGGAACCATGTTATAGCAATCTAGTTTGCAAAATGTCTTCATGTATATTGACTCTAGCAAGGTCAGTGCAGTTACGGCGTTATCGTAGAAACATCGCATAGGGTAGATTCTCAAGGAGACTTTTAGGATGTTGACTTTCAAAATGTAAGGTTGTTTCTCTTTCGGTTTCTTCCTGAATAATCCTACCTGCAGATGGCCTGTGACATTGAAATTAGATAAATCCAACAATGGAATTCTTATGGCAGAATTGATAAAGTGAAATTCCTTTTGTGACAAATGGCCTTCCTTCATAACAGCTATCTTCGTATAGTGGCCTGGTATATCCAACAGTCTGTTGATCTCTTGATCATAGGAGTTGGCGTACATGACTACAATCCCTCCCCCCTTGTCAACAACCTTAATGACTATAGACTGATCCTGCCCCAAAGTATTTACTGCCTGAAACTCAGCAAAGGCAAGGTTGGGGTGGAACGAATGATGGTGGTCATTGATGATTTTGTCAAGTTCCGCAAGTACCATTTTTTCAAAGGTCAACACTTCAGCAGGTACATCTGAAGTATTTGAAGTAAACGACGACCGAACGTGTAGTCCTGTGACATTCTCTTCTAAGTTGATCTCTTTATTGGCAAACAAGAACTTAAGTTTTATTTTGTGTAAGAAGTGTTTAATTTCGCTAGTGAGAAGAAGGGCATTAGGCGTTTGCCTGGGTTCAAAGGACAATACACGTTGTATTCAGTTCACATGCTGATAGATATATTTACCACTGCATGTCTGGAGATCCCAGACGTCGGTATTCTGTAGTTGCACATTCTGCATCTGCATGGTGTGCATGCCCGACATTGTTGGAAATTTCTGCGACCTTGGCGGCCGCCCCTTCCTCGAAAAGGTTGCCCTCCTGATTCAAAACTGGGGCCAGCATGGTTATTGGCTCCATCATTCCCTGAATTACTGGATGAAGGTTCTGAAAAAGTTACCCATCTTTTCTTTCCCATGTTGGAATGGGTATCGTGATTGGGTTTCCATAAAGACTGAAAGTTGAAGTCATCAGCCAAATAAGGATAAACTAAATATTTTTTTTCAAGAAAAATGTCTTTCAGTTTATTTGTTTCTTTTAGGACAGTTGCAGTCTACACAAATTGTTTATTGACTTGTTCAGGTTTTTGTTTAGCCCAAGTGTCTGCAATTTTGGCACTTACCCTGTGGGCCATTGTTATTGTCAACACTAACAAATCGCGACTACATTTAGTGGCCACTTGGCTAAATGAGATTTTATATTCAGGGTTATCTAAAAAATAATGGAATCATTTTGACCTGTAGCGCCTGAGATTTGAGGTATTCTTTAAGGACATGACTATGGAGTTCAGTGCAGAATTGTTTTTTCTTAAGCCTGAGCAAAGCCTCACTGGAGAAACTGCCATTTTCATTAGTAGGTAACAACGTTTTCAAAGAACGAAGGACCCTCAATAAGTTGTGCTATTTGGGCTTCTGTAAAGGATATGGTCTCGGACTCAGCCATCCCAGACCCAATTGATCACTGTGGGAGTGCACGTGGGGGACACTGGAGTGTGACAAATATGCAAACCTAGTCTAGAGGGATGCGTAATTCAAACAATTAAACAAGCACCTGCAAAGCCACGGGCTGAATTAACTTTTATGCTGAAAAGCAGGGAATCCCTACTCTCTGGAGTGGGGACTAGCCAAGTAACAATTTACTGAAAGGAGAATCCAGAGGACATATTTTTTTATAAAGGGATCAAAAATATTTATTTCAATTGATACAAAATCATTAGACGCAAGAAATCATGAATGAATCTAAAGAGCAACAATTCAATGCAGGTAAAATCACAACTGTGACAAAACACAAAGAAATAGGTGACAGCTCATTCGCACCCATCAACAGACAATCTATACTAATCTCTCCTAATACACTCATCCATATACAATTCAAAATTCATATCCAACTTAGTTTATTACACAACTTCTTTCAGTATGTGTCTGAAAGTGCACAAAATGTACAGTGGTGTTAAAAGGACATAGTTTAGGCCTTTATTATTTTGCGTTCTGGGACTTTGTTTTCCTTTCAGGATGTGAACAATAATGCTATGGTGGTATTTTTTTTAGCTTAAGATGTTTCTACAAAGATGTACATGTCAGGTTGCCCCAATTTCTGAATTCTGCAAGTAAACCATATACAACAGTATTATTGTAGGCCTTCAAATCCAAAAGTAAAATATTTGTACCAAATAAAGCATGGTAGGTGTGTGGCCAAGTGCTTGAATAGCAGAGTGGATTAAAATCCATGCTTCACCGTTTAGCCAAAGCATGTGATCCTGGACGAATAAATGAATCTCAATTTGACATAACAGAACACACTGGAGTCCTTATAAAAGATTACGTTTACACTATTTTAAAAAAGACACCCCGACAATGAGGTGGGTTTAATGATTTTAGGGACAACATCCTCTTGCTCCTCTGTTAGTGCCCCGTAATACCATGACCTACTCTTGAATTATTGTTGCATTGGCGCTCACAGAGTATCATATCAATACAATTGACAGGCAGCTAGTCTCACCAGTCATTTGGTGCACCAGAGATTTGGGCGGAACCAGCATTGATTTCTTCCCCTGCTGCCAGTCACTGAAGTTGCTTGGGTCATCCAGAATTGTTTCCCAAAAAAGTATGAGTGAAAACTTAGACCCCGAACAACAGAGATCTTATTTGCAGGCCACTCCCCTACCACAGATTATGGAACAGGACAGACAGGCACTGTGGGGCCCGATTATAGCGCAGGAGGTCAGCGATGCTATCGCAGCATTGCCTGCAAATAAGGCCCCAGGCCCGGACGGCCTTGGGTCTGGCTATTACAAAACATTTCGCTCACAGTTACTGGGCCTGCTGACATGCCTCTTTAGCGTAATCAGGGAAAAAGGATCGGTCACGGCCGATATGGGTAGATCCACAACCATATTAATCCTAAAACCTGGGAAGGATCCCTCAGAATGTGAAAGCTACCGTCCCATAGCACTACTTAACACAGACGCAAAGATCTACGCTAAAATACTGGCGACTAGATTGATGACAGTCCTCCCTGGTATCATACATAACGACCAGGCAGGATTCATTGCGGGGAGGCATACACAGGACAACGTGAAGCAGGCAACAGATATAGATATAGGAGTGTGCACAGAGCAAGGGGTTTCGGTGGCCGCACTGGATGCCAGACAGGCTTTCGACAGTCTGAATTGGGAATACCTCAGGCTGGTACTTAAGGGCTTCGGGTGCGGTTAGGAATTCTCCAAGATGGTGCTTGCTAATTTTCAAGTCCCGTCAACGAGATTTATAGTTAACGGCCAGAATTCGGAACAAATCAAAATTAGGCGAGGCACAAGGCAGGGATGCCCCCTCTCTCCCCTAATTTTCAGGATGGATATGGAACCTTTTGCAATCCGAATCAGGCAGGACACAGGGTTCATAGGGGTAGAATGTGGTCAGGTGGCCCACAAAATCGCATTATATGCGGATGATATAATGCTCTTTATGAAAGATACTAAAAACACAATGCACAGGGCCATGGTAAAATTGCAGGGGTTCGAGAGGTCATCTGGGTTCTCCATTAACTTCTCCAAGTCCAAAGCAATGAATATAACGGAAAGAAGGGAGGAGATAGAGATTTTGGAGAAGACATTTCCCCTAACTTGGGAAAGGGATTCCCTGGAATATCTAGGAATACACCTAACAAATAGGCTAGGCAAACTGTACAGAGCAAACCTCACACCGCTCTGGAAACAGTTACAAGAGGGTATGCGTAGATGGGATATCCAAGAACTGTCATGGTTCGCACGTATCACTGCGGTTTTTTGGAGAAGACATTTCCCCTAACTTGGGAAAGGGATTCCCTGGAATATCTAGGAATACACCTAACAAATAGGCTAGCCAAACTGTACAGAACAAACCTCACACCGCTCTGGAAACAGTTACAAGAGGATATGCGTAGATGGGATATCCAAGAACTGTCATGGTTCGCACGTATCACTGCGGTTAAGATGACCATCCTTCCCTGGTTACTCTGTGGTGGGCTCACTGCCGGTAGCTATTCCCCCAGCAGCGATCAGGGAGCTTCAAAAAGCAATATTCAAGTTTATATGGCAAGGCAAGCGGCCCAGGGTACAAAAACGTATTCTGATGCGCCCTCCACTCCTGGGCGTACTGGGAGTCCCAGATGTTGGGAGATAGATAATGGCGGCGCACCTGACGCCAATGTTGAGATGGGCGAGATAGGAAGACTTAATAGGGTGGTGCCAGATTGAACAATCAGCTAGCACGAACCCCCTGAGGGTATTGCAGGCACTAAAACCGGCGTGCTGAGAAAAGGGGGGGCTCTGCTGGAAGCAAGCCAGATATCTTTAAACAGCTGGGATAAAGCATTGGGGCGGAAAAATATCCAGAGTGGGTTGGGACCATTTACCCCTTTGAAATACAACCCAGACTTTACACCAGGACTTCAGCAGAAATTCTGGGAGGGTTGGTCGGGAGCAGAATCATTGATCCTAAAAGATATGCACACAGACGGGTCGCCCCTGCTCTTTGCTGACTGCCAACAGAAATTTGGAATCGGGGAATAATAGAGATATAGATATACATAGATTAGGCACTGGATCACGCACCCAGGGGTGAAAAGGGCAGGCACTAGGCCCCCGGTCAGGCTGGAGTTAACCATGCAGGAAGGGTCGACAGCGAGAAGGGTGACTAGGGTGTATAAACTATTGAGCAATGCACAACCAGAGGATAATCTCCCATACAAGAAAAGTTGGGAGCGAGACATGGGGGAATCGATAACAGATGAGGAGTGGAGTCAGATATGGTCAAGAGCGCACAGCTCATCCAAATGTACCTCGATCAAAGAATCAGCCTACAAGATATGTTTTAGGTGGTTCAGGTCCCCCCATCGTTTACACAAAATCAACATGAACTACCCCTCTACATGTTGGCGGAACTGCAGGGAGAGGGAAGACCTATTCCACATGTGGTGGTCGTGTCCAAAAGCAGTGACATATTGGAAAGAAGTGCTGGGGCACATAAGAGACATTGTGAGTGTGGAGCTTCCTATGTCGCCCAAGACGATCTTATTAGGAGCGGATATCGAAGACACTTAAGCAATGTCTGGTCCCAAGGCCACCTTAATCACGCATCTACTTTCAGCTGCGAGAATGACCCTGGCTCAGAGATGCAAATGCGAATCGGGTCCGACGACCGCCTGGTGGTGGGTAAAGATCTGGCGGCTAAAAAACTTGCAAAAGGACTAGGGTTTTTTTTTAAAAAGGAGAGGCTTAAGACAGTGCCCTATACAAAGTGTTTAAGTTACAACAAAATGGTCTTAACGCCTCTCAAAGGTTTACCCTTACAGATCTAAATTCATCTACGGGGAGGTACTATGAACTGGACTCCTCAATTGCAACAAATGATACTTCAATCATGTTTTGGAAAAATATATATATCTTTTTATTAAATGCATACAATTAGATTAAAAAACAGTTTATTGAGAAAAAAATTATTTTTTTAAAATATTCATAAAAAGACGGTGAACAAGCCGTCAAACTTTCTAATATGCTGATCAAACACAATGATACATAAACAATAAGACAAGTGTGTCAACCAAGTTTATGCTAGACAACCAATTCTAGACAAAAAACTCGATGAGAAAACTGTGGAAGGAAAAAAGTGAAACCTTATACCAATACACAACAAAAACCGAATACCACAGGAAAAAAAGGGGGGAAGACTGTTAGAATTACAGAACAAAACTAATAAGTATATACCAGAACGACCATATGACATGAAAAAAATGTGTGCAACAATAACATATAAGATGAGACACACCTTTGGTGTCAAATCTAAAAAATCGTTTCTACACTGAAACGCTTATTATGGTTCTAAGTTCAGAACAGCTGTGAATGCCTTATTAAACTTGTGATAGCAATCTCACAATGAAAACATTAGCCCGACATGTTTCATTCCCATTGACCTTGGATAGGATAGGTGGCGGGAAATTCTTCAGGGGTGAAGTTACAAACATCAGATAGCATGTCAATTACTAAATAAGATGTCGTATACAATCTGTGCCACTTGAAGCAAAGAGGAGAGCAGTTCATGTGGAGTGACTTCTCTTGTTTGTGAAGTAGCAACCTAATGAATGGGAGGGAAAACAACAGGCCAAATCAGTTGTGTTCCTTCTCATAAACACTGTAAATAGTATTTTATGGGCCTTTAGAATTAATTTACAACTTAAAGGTTTACCTGACTGCCAACTTGTAAATAGTAGCAGGGGTAGTCACGCGGTTTGTTTGGATGGAGGGTTTTCTCTCTAAAAGAAAGTTTAGGAAAAGGGCGATTTTTTAAAACATGATAGAAAATGACTAGTTATATTATAGCTGTATAACTGGTTTTATTAAAATAGTAGAAAGCAGAGTTAGCAACACTCTACTTCGATATTGTGTATCGCGGTAAACCCAACAGGATTTTATAACTTAAAGATCTGGCGGGTCATAGCTATGGAAAAGATATGGGCCCTTCGAGCTGGGAAGTACTGGAAGTTCTTGGTGACCTGGACCCTCTTCCATGAGTTTGTGAAAGACAGGGAAGCCCACTCCTATAAACCACAAATACTTAAAAACATGCATGTCACTTGAGAGGCCAAGAATGGACAATAGTCGGCTCTCACAACCCTGAAAGAACTCAATAGCTTCTGAAGACTCTGTACACCATAGTATTGGGGTTATAGGGAGGGTGGACTGGGGGGGGCGTGGCCTAGGTCCATGGACTGAGGACGTGCTTGCCTTGAGCTCCTGCCCCGATCCTGAAACAGATCCTTCAAAAGAACACTCAACCTAACCCGACGACGCAAATAAATATATGCCCAGCTGCCCCAATCGATCCTGCACCGCCTGAAGGTGAATTCCGAATAAAACGGAACCGGCAGCACACAAACGCGACCTCCGCGCTCCGGCCCCCTGGAATCAAAGATGGCGCCCGCGACTCCGCCTGGAGCCCCGAGACGAGGAGAGGCTGAGAACTGAGGGAGGCGGCGTCTGCGGCCCCGGAGAGCGCCGAGTCGCTAGACACCTGCGCCACCGACGGCGCTCAGACATCTGCACCCCCCCCTGTGCCGAGACTATCGCGCAGCGCCTGCCACCAGGGGTGCACCGCTTCCGAGCGGTGAAGGGGAGCAGGCGGAGACTGGAGGCCTGGGCCGTTGTGGGCCCCTAGGAGAGCTGGGAACGCTGCACGGAGCGGCGCATTGAGCCTTCCGGGGACATCGGGGCTCTACCTGGAACCCGGCGGCTGGAGGATTTCGCCGCCGGGCAACATCCATCCTCGGCGGACAATTCGGTCCGCGGCGATCCGACCCGGGCAACCTGGACCACCTCTGAACCCCAACAAATGCCTCGCAGACAGCGACCGCCATACGGCACAACATTTCTCCACCTTCTGCATATAGGGAAAAAAGCAGCACAGCACCATAAATCCTGCAGCGCTGGGAGGGGGAACTGGTCTCCGACCTCAGACACTGCCCTCTGGAAAGAATCGCATCAGCACACCACGAAAACGGGGTGAGTAACGCGAGGTCCCTGCTGCACGCAAGATGGCTGCGCCCGCAATGAATTAGCGCCCTGCACCCTTTTATATAAAACAGTTGAAGGCCCCCCGAACGGACCAACTCCCCGGGCCCACGCAGCCACCGGAGCGGCCTGAATAGCCACTGGGCCACACGGCCCAAGGATAGGCAAAGACACCCTGCATGCCGGACAATTAGAGGCCCAGGGAAAAGAGGCGCTGCGGAACGTAAGGTGCAGTGACAACCGAATGCCCAAGAGACGCCACAGGCCCGCAAGGGGGGAAGGCACACCGGCCACAGTGCCCCACACCCGATACAGCTGAGATCACACCGGCGGGGGGCCAACACCACGACTGCACAACCACCAAATAATAGAAGCCACCAACGGCCCAGCACCACCGGCGCAGGAGAATAAGACTGCTAGGAGGGGCCGCACCACCGTAGGCTCCAGCGAAGAAAGCCACTGACCCTATAGCCTGAGAACAAGCGAGTGAGTCCCGAGGCGGAGTGAAGAACCGGGTACCCAGAAGCAGGGGATGTCACCTCCCAAGGGCAAACTGAAAGCCGCAACAATGGACTCCTTTACAACAGACAGGCCCAAGCAGCAACAAGAAACAGGGACAACAGCAGCACAAACGACTCAAGAGGGAGACCCAACAAACATGCAGTTACTACAGGCAATAACGGCACTACGGACATCACTTGAAACCAAATTCGATGAGGTTAAAACAGACATACAATTGATCAGGCAAGATGCCCGCAACCTCACTGAAAGAGTGACCTCAGTGGAAGCTACTCTACAGGACAATGTAGACAGCACGACGGAACTCAAATCCAGGGTCCAGGACCTTGAACTAAAGGTGGCAAGGCTGGAGGCAAGGTCGGAGGATGCGGAGGGGAGGGCCCGCCGTAACAACATCGGACTCCTTGGGGTCCCGGAAGGCATGGAAGGCCCGGACCCAACAGAATTCATAGAGACGATGCTACAGCAGGAAATCGGGGCAGGCAATTTGTCTCAAGGATTCTCTATAGAGCGAGCCCACAGGTCCCTACAAAAAAGACCTCCGCCGGGCTCACACCCACGCCCAATGATCGCCAAAGTCCTAAACTTTAGAGACAGAGAGACAATACTAAGATTCTCCATAGAAGGAGGGGAAATTAGGAGACAAGATGCTAAAATAGTGGTGTACCCGGACTACACCCCCACTGTACAACGCACGAGAAACTCCTTCATCCCGGTGAAGGCAAGACTACGTGAGCTCAACTTGAAGTATATGTTGATGTACCCATTGAGCCTTAAAGTGATACACAAAGGTAAAGCGGTCTTCCTGGACACCCCGGCGGCAGAAAATATGTGGCTTGAACACGACAACCTTGCAGACGGTAAGGAAGGAATGGCAAGAGGAACCACAGGACATTGAACGCCCGATGAAATGGGCGGAAAGGACTGATGTCAGCACAACAGGTTGATAAATAAACCAAGGCACGGCATTACAAACTACAGCATCAAGGAAGCAATAATGGGCAGGAACACACCAACCTACACGACAAGACATCAACGCACCCCCTCAAGACACGTGTAGGCATACCGCCGACACAACACCCGCACCAGGAGGCCTGGAAAGGCCCAGAAGGCTCGGGAGCCCCTGAGCGCTGCAAGCTGGAAGCAACTGCTGGGGGCAGTTCAAAGTTGCACTGTTTGATGTTCTCATTCACCAGAATGAACGTTACTACTGTTGGTAAGTCTCCAAAGGGAAAGAAAAGAGGGGGAGGAGGGGCTGACCGAAGGGAAAGGGAAACCAGTGCCTTGGCCCACACAGGGAAGGGACCTTCGACATCAGGCCCACAACCACGGACATTTAAGAGAGAGAAGCAGAATAAATACCATACCCACCTTAAACCACCATGACCACTACGACAATTAAGATATTGACATGGAATGTGAGAGGCCTGGGGACATATCTCCGCAGAAACAGAATTAAGACCTAACTGCACAGGAAGGGGGTGATGATAGCACTCTTGCAGGAGACCCACTGCTCCGCGGACTCAATGGCCAAACTCCAAACACATTGGGGAGGGCAGGGATTCGGCACTGCTTATTCCAGATATGCTAGAGGAGTATATACTTGGATACACCCACAGCTCCCTTTCCGCTTGACCAAATCAGAAATAGACCCGGAAGGCAGGTTCGTATGCTATGGGGACATATAGAGCAGACGGAAATATGCATCTTGAACTCCTATTTTCCTAATAGCAATATACCAGCCCACCTGAACTCGTTATACCCCAAAATTGCACAATACAGAGACGGTCTGTTCATCTGGGGGGGGGCGACCTCAATTGCATATGCGACCCGAAACTAGATAGATCTACCCCCCTCCTGAAAGGTCCGTCAGCAGCAACAACAGCTCTGACTGCAATGATAGACAGACTGGACCTGGCAGACATATGGCGAGAAATGCACCCAGCTGTAAGAGGATATTCATACTATTCATCCCCGCACAACCTACACACGAGGTTAGATCATATCCTCATTGGCAGGGAACACCTACCGCAGGTGGAAGGAGCGCAGTACCTAGGAAGGACCATCTCTGATCACTCCCCTCTCCTAGTAACATGGAACTACAATGGCCCCAGGCCCCCAATTCCCATGTGGAAAATGCCGGCAGAGGCTCTTAAAGACCCTGCCTTTAGAGAGGAACTGCAAGAATCCATAGATAGCTACATAGAAATAAACGTGGGAAGCGTGGAACACAGTAGCACAGTATGGGATGCCCTAAAAACGGTGATAAGAGGGGAGACCATTGCAAAGGCCGGTGGAATCAGGAAATTGCTCAGGAAGGACTTAGACCAGCTGGAAAGGGAGATCAGAGAACTGGAAGCGGCCCCAACAGACACCCGGGAAAGGGAATCAGAACTTCGGAGGCTCAGGGGGGAGAATGAAACAGCATGGTGCAGACTAGAAAAGTTTGACCACACGGCCAAAACAAACAGAGCACATATAGAGGCGGACAGACCTGGCAGGCTGCTGGCCTGGGTATGCCGCAGGGAACACCCTAGACACCCCACCACCTCGTTGCGAGACGAAGCAGGGAACATACACCACACACAGCAGGGCATCAATGAAGTCTTCAAAAAATATTATACACGCCTATATTCACATACAGAAGAGGTCCCCCAAGAACTGATCATGGACACGCTGGATGAGATTGGGCTCCACAAAATGCCTACTGAACAGGCCATGGCACTAGATACAGAAATCACACCTGAAGACATAACCGAAGCGATTAGGTCCCTAGCCACGTGTAAGGCACCTGGCACTGACGGGCTGCCCTCAGAGTTTTATAAAGCTTACGAACCCTCCCTCACACCCCTGCTACATAAAGTATACCAAGAGGCATATAAGAGGGGGATACTGCCGGAAAGCATGAGAGAAATACTTGTGGTCCCAATCCTGAAGCCAAACAAACCGGCAGACCTGTGCGACTCCTACCGCCCACTGGCAATGCTAAACTATGATGTGAAAATTTTAACCACCATATTGGCCAAGCGCCTGTCTAGAATAATAGGCGACATAATACATCCTGATCAGAACGGCTTTATACCGGGGCGCAACACGTCAATGAACCTGCACAGACTGCAACACATTATAGTGCAAACTAGCGAAGATGAGAGTCCCAGCGCATTACTATCCCTCGATGCCATAAAAGCTTTCGACTCCATTTATTGGGAGTGGCTTGTGGCTGTGCTCAAGGAATTTGGCTTCGGACCCGGATTCATTAGATGGGTTAAGATACTATACGCCAGACCAAGAGCAAGAGTAAAGTCATGGAAGCCTGTGTCAGACTCCTGGGACATACAAAGAGGGACTAGACAAGGTTGCCCACTATCCCCAATGCTGTACGTATTGGGGCTGGAACCCATAGCTATTTATTTCCGGAAACAGTTCTTCGATGCCGACATAAGACTGGGAGGGGTGGGCCACATCATTTCGCTCTATGCAGATGACGTCCTTATATACGTCAGGGACCCACACCTCAACGTGCCAACTATACTAGAAGTCCTGGACAATTACCCCAGAGTCTCTGGGATCCAATTCAGCAAGGCAAAATCCTGCTTGTTCCCTCAAGCGGCCCTAAAAAATGAGGACGTGGAAACACTCCCGGAGGTTGGGATAAGATGGCAGACCACCACTTTCCGATATCTAGGAATCCAAATAATGCATACCCCCGCACTGATGCATGAACATAACACAAAAGCAGCGCTCCCGGCTCTGCACAGATCCATGAACTTTTGGTCGAGACTCCCCTTATCTATGATGGGAAGGGCATCCATAGTTAAAATGATTGTTTTACCGCGATTCCTATATGGGTTCCAGAATGTACACTACTATATTAATAAACCCTTCTTCCGGCTGCTCGAGACGCTAATAAGAGAGTTCATATGGGGGAAAAACAGACACAAGATAGCGCTGTCGACATTGACCCTACCATACACACAAGGCAGCATCCAACTCCCAAATATAGAAAAATACTACCTAGCAGCTCAGCTTAGCTTTGTAATTAAATGGTTATCCGATGAGCCCACAGATGAAACACCCCTGCTACAGACCATGAGCCTCCCGCTCACTCTGAAAGAACTGGTCTGGGTACCTACGAAACTGCTGGGAGCGGCACCCTTCATAGTCACCTTGGGGAGGGAAATCTGGCGTAGAACAAGGACACTTACCCGCCCGCAGAACGCTTATGCACCAGAAATACCCTTGCTCGCAGACCTGTACACAATGGTCACTGACCTAAAACAAATCAGATTATGGGAAAGCGGAGGGGTTTACACTTGGGGAGACCTTTACGAAGAGGGCATCTTTAAAGAATTTGCCATACTACAGGACAGAGAGGGCATCCACACGGGCCAGTTCCTCTGATACCAGAGGGTCCACTCCACAGCACGACGTAAATGGGAAGCATGGCCTGCGGAACCGGACCCGGAACCATTACTTACGCTGCTATACAATATGGGGGAGGGCAGCAGACCAATATCTCAAATATACAGACACCTGAGCGACATACCTAACCCCCGGAGCACGGAAATGAAGGGTAAATGGGAAACGGATGTAGGCAGAGAAATGACAGAGGGGGAGTGGAATAGGGCGCTTGCATTCCCCAAAGAGGTGTCCAGAAATCATAGATTCCGACAAATACAGATGAATGTGTTGCACCAAACCTACCTAACCCCGAAACGAATAGCTAAGTTTAACAAACAAGCACAGTCACACTGCACCTGGTGCATGAGGGAGGAAGCGGACCTAATCCACATGATGTGGGAATGCCCCAAGTCTAGGACGCTGTGGGATAGGGTAAAACAGACATGCGAGAAAACAGGCATGACCAACTACAAATGGACACCTGAGGAATGCCTACTCGGAACCTATCCTAGGCTAGCCAAACTGAAACACATAGTCAGGCTTATGGACATAACGTGCATACTGGCCAAAAGAACCATAGCCATGTCCTGGAAAAGACCCGCAAGACCACAATACAAAGCATGGCACAGTGAAACAGAGCGATGGGTGTCGGCTGAGAACAAGGCCTGGGAAGAAAGTGTCACTAGATCTACGGATGAGTCCAGCAGAGCTCTTGAGGCATGGAAAGAACTTACTAGACACATGTTTCTCCCCTCGGACGACAAGCCCCCATGAGCCCATGACCCGAAACGAACATACCTGCAAGACAGGAAAGGGCAACCCCAGATAAATGTCTGGAGACAACCCTGGCCCTGGGAAGGTATCCCCCCTGCACCCTCCCTGAGTATGCTACCCAACTTCCCTACACCCCCTCCCCCCGAAACAAGAGACGCTGAAACATATGGACATGGCAAGGAGACATTTATTGTTATTCGTTATTTGTTGCTTGTTATATTGTTAAGGCTAAACCGAAAAGCATTGTAAAAGGGTATGCACAAGACGCATTTGCAAATCTTGTAAGTGATATTACTGAAAATGCCAATAAACAAATTTAAAAATAAATAGGGAGGGGGGAGAGGACGGGGACCAGTTCGGGGATATTGAAAATAATCTGAGACAATCGAAAAAGAAGTGACCAGATGTAATACAGCTGGATTGTTGAAGTTGCATATGTGATGTATTGTTCGTCTCCGATTAATAAATAAAATGGTTTAATAAAAAAGGAAAAAAAAAGAATGAGTGAAACATTTTTCTTGACCTATTATGACATGTTATTGACTCTTGACAAGCATGCCTTCTTCCTTTTTCTCGGATTCTAGGTGTTTCAGCATCTGCAAGAGGTAGGATAGGGAACTAATTTGGTACCAGGGGAGCGGGACAAGATTGCTTTGTTACAATGTTAATGTGTGCAGATATGAAAAAATAAGGCTCTCTGTGGGGTGTGCGGTTTTTAATCTTTTTGTAAGCGGTATGTGGCAGTGTTTAATATTCATTACAGGTTGTTGAAGTAATTGTGTGGTTGTCTGTGGTGTCTGTCTGAACATTGCTTAAGGAGTGTGGAAAGTTAAGTTGGTGCATCTGTGGTGGGTTAGTGTAGCGTTTTGGAGTACACCTCATGGTGGTGTGCGTTTGGTGTGATCATTTTATCTCAGTGGCAAGATTGTTTGTCTAAGCATTAATGGCAAACATTTTTGGATGAGCCTACTTTTATACACAGTCAACTATATATCTACAATTATTTTGGTTTTATTTGACAAATTTCATACATACTAATGTGCCCAAATATTCTAGCACACAATACACATATCGACTATGCTGTACCTACATGGCAATTGAACACCCACCCAACAGACATCAAACATCAGAAAGCTACACCTCTGAAACCAACATATTTTTTTATTTGTCAGTTTAAATCGTGCTGGAGCCCGGATGCATCAGGGCGCAGAAGAAAAGAAGAAACAGAAGCGGATGCTAGAGTACAGCCAAGCAGGTTACTCAAAAGAGTTTTCAGACGTTTTCTAAAATTTTACAAATTTGTTTCTGTACGAATATCCATTGGTAGTTTATTCCATGCCGTAGAAGCCTGCATGGGGGAGGATCTACCAGCTCCTCTAACCCGCCTGCTCTGTGGCACAATCATTTGTACTTCCTCGCTAAGTCTGGTGGCTCTTTTAGCAGTATGCACTCTCATGCGATTTTTCTGATATCTAGGTACTTGTCCATAACAGCACCTATGTACAAGAGTCAAGGCTTTAAACTGGATCCTGGCCTTTACCGGGAGACGTGATATGATATGGCCTTTATAGTGACGACTTCTCCTATGCTCCGAAATAGGCTGTCGTCTGTCCACATTTCTTATCAGACGGACAGCGTCATTTTGCAGAACTAGAAGAGTGCCTAAACTACCTTAGTTTGCGCCAAGATGGAGGGCGCTACAATAGTTTATTCTCGGCATGATCATAGCTCTTACAAGAGTTTCACAGTTTGATTCTGAAACATATGGTTTAATTAAATGTAACAGCCTCAGATGCTACTGAGTTTTATTAACCACATGTTGAATGTGAGCCTCTGAACTAAGAGCAGCTTCAAGAATAACTACCAAGGTTTTGACCTTGGGGGTGACAAGAATATGGTGATTATCAACGGAAAAACCAGCATACAAATTCTCAAGTTTCTCTCTAGCTTGAGATGATCTGAAGATCATGAGCTCTGTCTTCGCCGCATTTAAACACGTATGGTTATGTGTCATCTAATCATAGATTTGCGTATATACATCACAGTTGTGATCAATGCATGCTCACAATTTTTTTTAGTTTTTATTTAATTGTAAAACTACAGTTTTATACAAAATTATATTAAACTTTTGTTCCAATTTCCAGTTTTGTCAGCAAATCTTCATGTCCTTGTTTCTTCAATGCCTGTGTTGCCAGCACTCTAATTCACTTCAGAAGTTCCTGCTTCAGTAACATGTCCATATAGTCTACTACCGTGCAGACTAATTGTATGTTTTGGCCCACTAAAAGATATTTCCACCACCCTTCAATGTCATTGTTCAATGAGGTAAACTTTCCCAAATGGATTTTGTGCTGAGAAATAGTACCTATACACTCTGTTATTAGATGTTTGCTTGTTTCGATCTCAAAGTTACAGAATCTGCAGGTGCTGTCCTTTGTTGCTTTATCTTTTATTTGCCATAATGTTTCTTTGGTGCTTAGTGCATTCAATTTCAGTCTCAAGAACTGCATACGGTGATGTTTTGAAGGGCATTGTATCAAGAAACTTGGTGGCGCATTTAGTTTCTTTTCACTGGACTCTAGACTTGACAATGATTTAAATGTGTCCCGTGTTTCCTTGTTGACAATCCAGGTCCACTGTTCAAACTTTTTTTTTGCGATTTGAGGTGTAATTTGCAATTCTGATTCTTTGATGGCCGCTGCTGCTAGAATTTCCATTAGTTTTGAATTCCATTCAGTTAGTAAGGTCGTTTGATTTCCACTTTTCCGCTCGAAAATCTTGTATGCTGGAATTGGAGGGCTTAAATTCATTTTCCTCTACGTTGTAAGCGATTTCCATATGACTTTAGAATGTAGCGAGTTCAATGATAGTTCGTGTCTCACTGCAGCCATTGGGACATGTCTGGGTAAATTCAGTACTCTGCGCCAGAAGATGCCCTCCAGCAAGTGCCATGTTGATTCAGGGATGCACCACCCAGCCTCGGCACCAAACGTTATTGTCGGCACTACTTTTTGATCATAGAAAAGTACGACTGGTGCCAACGAGAATTTCCATATTCTTTCTCTATTTTTACTCTTTGGAGCGCAAGCTTCTTCATCCGGTTTTTTAACACTTCAATCCAGGATCTTTCACTAATTGAATTGTTATAGTGAATGCCTAGATATTTTATAGAGTCTACCTTTTCTATCCTTTCACCATTAATTTCCCATTGAAAGTCCCGATCTTTCTTGTTTCCCTTTGAGCCAATTGCCAGTATCTTTGTTTTGGCCGTATTTATTTCGAGTTCATTAGTGGTCAAATATTCATACAGTTTGCTTAGCAGCCGTTGCAACCCGACTTGTGTACGATCTAGTACTACCAAGTCGCCGGCATATGTTATGCAGGATATTGGGACATTGTTCAATTTTGGTGGAAATGAGTTTACATCATTCAATTTTGTTGGCAGGTCGGCTATGAACAGTTGGGGGCACCCTTGCTTTACTCCTTTTTCAGTTTTGATAGTTTCAGACATTTCTCCACTGTTGTGGGGCGAACACATATTGATGTGTTGGTGTGAAAAGCTATGATTAGTTCGAGTAAATTTGCAGGGGATCCCCATGATGTTAGGTTGAGCCATAACCTGCCACGAAAAAATCCTGTTTCATGTCTATAAATGCTAGAAACAACCGTTGACCTGCCTTGATAGTTTCCATTTTTTAGGATGCTTAGTATACAGAGGTTTACATCAACTCCAACACCAGCAGTAAATCCTGTTTGTCTCGAATCTACAATCATTGCTGAGTTTGCCCATTTCGCGAGCTTCTTCCTCAAGAAGGATCCACAGACCTTGCCTATGGTATCTAGGAGGGCGATTGGTCGATAATTGTTAGGATTGTCCTGATCGCCCTTCTTATAAATCGGCACCACAACGGCCTTTAGCCATGACTCCGGTATTTGTTTAGTTGGGGCTAATCGAGTAAAGAGGATCTCAATGAAGATAGACCACTCCGCAACGTTTTGTTTTAACAAGACGTTTGTGATCTGTCTGGTCCCGGACCTCGTGAATTTTTTAGTTGAGTTATTGCTTGAGCAATCTCGTGTGCATCTATTTTTATGTCCCAGTCCATAGTACCTGTTTCAATTTTTATTACTGGTTCCAATTGTTTTTTTATATATACATTTGCAAAGTGTTTGACCCAGATGTTACTTGCTAGATCATTAATGATTATTGGCTGACATTTCAGGTTTCCAGCATTTAGTATTGCCCGTATGTCTCTAGAATTTTTCTTTATCATGTATTTCATGATGATTTCCGCACGACCTTGCTCAATAATAACATTCTGGGATTTTGCCCAATTCCTGTATTGTTGGCGCCATATTCTGACCCTTCGTAGTGCATCGTCTGCCATAAAGCTTTTCTTCAGGCGTCCCACATCCCGTCTTAGTTCTTTTTTTGCGTCATGGAGAAGCTTGCTATAGTTGTGCTTGTGAGTTTTGCTCGGTGCAATCGGGTGGTTTTTTATAAGATTCGTTAACAACGGAGCATAGTCAGTTATTCTCTGATGATCTCTTTCAGAGAATTTTGAAGTAAGTTGCTGTATCTGAGTGCCTTTTATTCTCAATCTGTTTCCAGCAGAATTTACTGTCACGAGAGGCATTGTGCTTGAATCACTGTGGTTCCAATACAGCAACCAATTCAGATGTATCAATTCATGAACACTACTATCTGTTTTAATAACTTCCATGTCGATTGCTTTCCCATACATCTCTCCAGACGACCAAATATAGTCTAGTATTTTGGCTTCGCCTTTGCCAATACCTCTCCAGGTACTTTTTGCCGGCATGTCTCCCTTGATATTACCATTGTTCATGCAAAGGTTTTTATTTGCCATCATTCTCTGCCAAGAGTTTGCTCTTCTACGCAACTGGTTTTTCGGAATTTTTAGGTTTGTTTCCAAAGTTGAATCCCATTTAAACCATGAGCAATTTAGGTCACCACAGCATACGATCCACAAGTTGTTGTAAGTTAGCATGGCGCTATCTATAAGGTCCATCACTGCTTTTGTGAAGTTGTCTGTTGCGATCTTTGCTGGGTTCCAATAGCAATTCATTATTAACATGTATTCACAATATCCTTTAATCAGCTGATGACATTTTATTAGCGTTCCTTGCACAAAAGGGTTTGGATTTTGTGATTCTACCGGTGGCCACCCTTCGTTAATTCTGATCATCGTTATTAAGCCCGAAAAGGGGTGACCTGTTATATTTCTTTCGGCAGGGTTGAGGAAAACGCTAGAACCATCTTTTGATGGTTTTTTGCATAGCCAGGTTTCTTGCAAGCAAATGACTAAGGTGTTTTCAAGAGGGACAGGACATTTTTTAAACAAATGTGAGAATCCACGAGTATTCCAGGACAACAGATCACACTGTCCTTCTTGTCTTCTCAGTCATTGCTAGTAGGGCCTTCCTTGTGTTCCTAGCTCTTCATGGGTGTTAGCCAGCGAATGCCGCAGTGTATTGATTTTGAACTCTATTGATTGGGCGGCCAGTCAGTCGTGTGGGGTCCTTCCATCTTCAGATCTTTCTGGAGGTTCTACCATCAGGTCGAATCCATATGCTAACAACTCATCTGTTGCACGCAGAATTGTGGCTCGCACCACATTTGAGGTTATGTGTAATAGCACCTGGTCTGTCGCATTTTCAGATGCATATTCTACGATTTTAATTTAATATCGTCGGTGTTAATGGTCCATAAAGATGGAACGCATTTAAATAATTTCAACACATTTGAACAGTTTAAATTCATCTCATGTTCATTTGTGTGAATATTTTGGAGACGTAGCTTTGTGATTTGTTTTACAAGTTCCTTTTTCAGATACTGTTGTGTTTTGGACATTTAGTGGACTGCTTGTTTCCTTTGATTTGCTGTTAATTTGGAATTTAATTTTGTTACTGCTTGTGCTCGACTACTTTCCTTCCCTAAGTTTGTATGTCTTGTCATTTGTGACTTTTTATCGTTTTCATTTGACTTTGGCTTTTGAACACTGATTGGCAGATTTTGTGTTTTTTTAGTCTCATCTTGCAGTTCACTATCAGAAACGACCTCTTCATCTTCATCACTGTCATTGATATGCGAATATGTTGACAGATTGCAAAGCTTTATTGATGAGGCTGTGGTGGAGAGCGTAGAGCTCATGTCCAAGGTGTCTCGCCTCATTCGTTTCCTATTATGTTTCCTAATTTCAGTATTTTTGCTGGATATTTGATTAGCTGAGATTGTTGGTTTATGATTTACTTTTTCTGTTTGAATGAACATTGCCGGTCGTGTTGGCAATGGCAGGTTCCTTATACATTTTTTTAAGTTTGCCGTTCTTTTCCTCTTGTTTCTGCCTGAGCCAGTTATGGTCAAAAAGGGTTCTTTAAATCCATCATTAGTTACACATTCTTTGAGTTGTCCTTTTGGTGCTTTTGGTTTGTCTTTGCTTCCACCAGTGAAGATTTGAAATGCAGCTTGCTTAGCGACTTCTCCTAAATTGGTTCGGGGATTAACAGAGGATGTCGCTGCCGTTGATTCTTCAAGGCTTTGTGGTAACCTATCTGTTGTTTGTTTATGTATATTTTCAGCCTTGTCTCTGTCCTGCGTCGTCTGCACAGGTACTTGCTTCTCAGATGATTCTGGTACCGTGCCTTGATTTGCTCTTGTACCTTCAGCTTTATTTCCATTCTGCTTGTTCGTTTGCGGACCGTTGTGGTCATTTTGAGTTGTTTCTAGAATCAGGATCTCCAAACTCGGTGCACAGGGATTCAACTGAATCCTGTCATTTTTTGCTTTTGTAACTTGAGCCTTCCTATGACTTTCATTTGGATATGCTGATACAGGTTGTCGACCCTCACCTCTCATCCATTTCACTGCTTCCAGTAAGCCTATAGATAGGCTGTCGTTTTCACAATGATACCTTGCAGCTAAATCACCAAGATGCATTTTCCAGCCAGCTGATACATCCGCTTCTTTCTCCAGTTGATTCTGGAGAAAAATCATAAACGTGTCTAGTTTGTCCATTTTTTGCATTAGATTGTTTAGCATTGCACCCTGGTCTTTGATTGTTTCATTAAGTGCTTTGTACAGTTTGACGAAGGGAATCATTACTAGGGATGACGCTGCTAGTACATTGTTATGTATTTGCATTGCTGCAACTGCTTAGAGGCTTGATTTCATTGCCGCCTCACTTGGGCCTCTCTCTGCCGTTGTATGGAGGTTTGGCGAGTCTTTGCTCGTGTGTCCAACTGGAGTATTCAGTCCAGTGAGTTGTCGTTGTCTCGGTCTTTCAAGAACAGGAGTTCTCGCATGCCATCTTGGTGTGTTCACTTTATTTCCTAGATTCTCATTGTTAGCTGAGACAGCTGGGCACTGTTTTGTTTTTGATGACATTCCATTCGGCGTAGAGCTCTCCTTATTATATATGTTTTTTGTTCCCACTAGGCTTGACCTTTGTGAACATGTTTTACCTAGACATGCTGCAGATTGTGGAGCTTCGTCCAGTGTTGTTTCATCCATGATTACTGATGATTGTTCAACACAATTTTTCAAACCGCTTTTTGAGATAGTGCCTTCTTGTGTGAAACTTTCCTTTGCAGTTAATACTGTTTTTCCATTAGGTTGGTTTGAAAATTGGTCAAGTGTTCTTCGAATGCTATGGTTGTTGCATTCTGGGATCGGATCTAACATGTCAGGTAATTGCAATGTTTGCGTTGTATTCATTGGTTGGGCGCCTTCAATGGGCTGCGCTGTTGATTCAGCATGTAGTACTCCTAGTAGTACCACATTAGTTATTTCAAAGGGTGTAAAGAATTCCTCCGGACAGTCTGTACTTTGAGCTTTGTCTGCCCCGCTAGGATCTTGTGGAATCTGCGCCAGGTTCGACAGCAATAGCAATGCCTTGGGTTTATTCACACCTCCCTTTAGCAATTCTAATTCGGTGGCTTCCTGAGATTGTGACTTATTTTCCTGATTTTCTTGCTCTGTTGCTTGGTTCTCCCTTTCATTTGTTTTGCTCTTTGGTGATTCTTCATGTGGCTCAGTAAATCCAGTTAAAACCATGTCAGCTGGCGAAACAGAGTCTAATTGTGATGGCTGGACATGTCCAGTATTTTCATCACTTATCTTCGTGGGGTCTATTTCAATATTTACCACCACACCTCCTTGTACTCCGTTCTTGAGGTTTTGATTAGCTGCGCCTGCCTTTGCAAACGTCCATGATTTGATAAACAACGTTGTTGTAACGTCTTTGTCCTAGTCTGCGGACCTGGTTTGGCTGTCATCGTGATAGACTCAAAGCTCACTCTAATGTTTCTCTGTGCTTTTATGTCGATGACTATGACTTGTTGAGTCTAATATGTCTGTTGTCTTACTCTGTAATTTGCTAGATTTCGGTCTCAGAGACTATTGAGTTTTAGTTTTTACTACAAAAGCTTCCTTCACGTTTCCCTTACAGATTGTGCTTCTGTTGCAGTATTTATTAAAGTTGTTTTACTGTTTTCCGTGCAGTACGGAGTGCAATAGGGAATATGCAATGGTTGTGGTGTTCACAGTGACATACGATCACAAAGTCTAATGTCTACTGCTCGCACAACCTAACACATGCTCGCCTCTATTTATCTCTGAGTATTCACTCAATTGCTTAAGCACTTACTTGTGAATTTTGGGCGGTCATCTCTGAACTGCGGGGACCAATGATTTCCCGCTCTTGCTCCGACGGCCGGTCGCGCCATTATTTTTAAATCTGCAAGTCTGCAGATCTTCCTCAGCGGATAAGGGGAGGCAGGCAGTCCTAGTCCCAAACCCAGGACCAACCGTCCCCCGTGGCACTCTGAGGAACACCGATGAACACTTCTGCTCACTTCTGTTTTATAGGGGGAGGATCAAACACACAGGCTCCATGCTTAAAGTAAACGCTGCCTCTTTCACCTCGACACTGAAGAACACTTCTGCATCCAAAGGTCCCCTCTGGAAAACAGATGCCCCAAGTGCCCTCAACACAAACCATCAAGAAACAGATCCATGCACAGTACCTGGTACATTCGAACTGCATACAGCATAGCAAATACATCTTGCATTTTCCCAACCCGTGCCCCCGCCAACATTTTCAGACCTGCCAGACTGTTAAGACATGCAAATGGAAGTGGAGCATGGTATAAAATCCAGTAATGTAATGTTTATTTTGTCAATTTAAACCAAAGGAAAGCCCCATAGTGTCTGATTTGAAAAGTAAACTAAATTAACTTAAACAAACAGTGTACATTTTCAGAAATACAGTCCTCAGCAAAAAGAAATAGGAGCATGCTTTTTATTTTTGCACATTCTGAATGTAAGACTACAGGTACCAGAGTGCAAAGAAATGCACACCTAAAAATATCTGAGTGTTGCATCTCTGTAATTTCAAGAAAGACAGCAACAGAAACTGATAAAGACACCTATGTATAGTCCTTGTTTTTCACAAACATGCAGTCCTACGTTGTAATACATGCCAGTTGAATGTGTGAGGTAGCGCACTGTGTTAATGTGCCTGCTACAGAAAAGAGCATGCAACTTGCCTGTTATAGACCCATACCAACTCATTGTTTATTACTTACTATATTAATAAAACAAGTAGAGAGTGAGGTAATATCAGCATCTGTTGTCTGTGCCATGTGAATGTTCTGACTTAACGCTCGGCTATACTATAAGATAGCTTGTCATTAGAAGTTTCAGCCTTCATCACTGGGACTAAAAAAGCATCCCTCATTGACCATGCTCCATCTATCTCTTAATTTTTCAATCCGATTTCCCATTTAAGACATGAACAAGTTCTACACGCACAAACTCACTTGTTCCCCTCATCCATGCTTTGAGCAGATTTGTCTTTTCCAGGCCATAGACCATACTTAGGTTGGGAGGCAGATGAATACGTCATCGATAGCTTCTGCCCCTCCCGTGGCCCAAACCCGCACAGGTGGAAAACTTTACTCACTAAGACAACATTCTGTCCTTATCCCATGCAGGGGCAGCAGGATATAAAGACAATTTAAACTGAAGATGGCAAAAGTAGTCAAACTCATTTGATAATCTTACATGTGCATGCATTAGACACAAAGCAAATGTGCACTCAACATGAAACACATCTACAATATGTAATATATGCATTTATTCATGAAGATACTAACATAGCATGCACTAGACATTAAGGGAGGATAAGAACGGCAGAGAGAAAGTGTGAGATGGCAATTCCTAGGATGCAAGCAGTATACTCCCAAATTAATTCAAGTTTATAAAAAGCACAACCGACATTTATTAGCCTGGTGTAGTCAAACTATAAGACAAAAGACTCCATGAAGAATAACTCAAGAGTGTGTCCAGTGGCAATAGTAAACACAAAACTTACATTAATATTAGCTGAATCCTCAATAAATACAGGATAAATCTATTCCCAACACGGTTCCATCGCATGTGATCCATAATTCGAGAACACCATCTGTTCATTGGAAGTGATTACAGATAGGACGCCTGCCATACTCCCCACATGTGTACACAGACACGAGACGTGGCACAAGGCCCAATATAAAGAGATCACGCTGGCTCATGGCCTTAGAATAAGGGATGGTAACTTTTTTTATTGAAAGAAAAGCAATCTGTGGACCTCTCTCTCCCCCACTCTGTTTGGCTCATGTCCTGACAACCTGTCAATTGTCCAAGATTGGTTATGTAGAGAAGCACCTCAGCACTCACACTAGAAAAAATACAACCCACTAAGGAAAAAAGGCCCAGCACACCTCTTGCAAGGAGAAAAAGGTTTATTCTCGCAAAAATACAAGTATGTGCCAGCAAGAAATTCTGCTGCCACGAAGCGCTCTGACAAAAACAGCATGAGCAATGGGTTATAAGGATACACAGTGTCAGTAGTGATATACATCACATAGGTTACAAATCCAGGTAACTGGTTGGTGCAGCCCTATACACATATAGTCTGCTCCATACGGGATGCCAGGCGATTGGACCCTGCATCTTCTGTCCATCTTCTTTCACGTGGGGATTTTCTTCCGTCATTGAGTACAAAGGCTCCAATTGCCAATTTGGTTACACAAATTTCACAGCTTTACAGTGCACCTGGTACCAAGGACATGAGCGAGGCGGCTACTTTCTAGGTTGTGATCACTTCTCAGAACTACATGAACCCATGCTCTTTCTCAGACACGCCGGCTCCTCCACAACATCCCCACCTGCAGTCTAAATTTGTTACCTTCTCCCCTGGCACCTCGCAGCACACATCACATAAACTGATGGCAGGGGCAGCCCATCCTTGCTCTCTGATCTTCCTGATCGATTGGCCACTTTACAACTTTATGGCCAGGGATTTTAGGCTGGTCAGTGTACTCAAGTTTTTGTGTGTCAGGCTTGGTGGTCTCGGGCCGCTATAACAACTTGTAGATCAGGCCTGAAGAAGGCCTAAAGCCATCACCCCCTTTCTTGTAGGATAACTCTTCAAAGATCCATTTGGGCCCTCTCTTGGCCTTGCAGGGCACATTCCTTCGGGTTACATGCACTGATGATAAGCAACAATGAAGAACTGTTTGTGTGTTTGTTCAAGAAATTAACCTTCTACAGGGCTGCCAGGGCCGCACGAAAATTCTTCTAACCCTCGGGATGAGATATAAGTGTACTGGCATAGCTATGGCGCTAGGCCTCAATTTCAAGATGGCGTCTAACTTCTAAAATGGAGTGTCAATACACATGTGATACTAACACTAACATTCACTACAATCCAGCTTCTATGGGTGATCCCCCTTCCATTCTCTTAGCTCTCAAAAAGCTTCTCCTTCTACAGCCGCCTTGTCCTAAATCACAGAGAGGCCTGGGATTTCCACCCCTGCTTCCCAACAGTTAGCAGAAAGCAAACCTATCAGAGTCCCTGGGGTTAGGCCACCCATCAGGTTATGAGCCAACCAACCCCTTGTTGTAGAAATGACAGTTTAACCTTTATGAATATAGGGGTGGTCTCAGAAGGAGCCATCAGACAAGTATAACCCAATTAGATGCTTGAACCCTATCAAGTGAATATGTAGCCACCACCACTAACCAATCCCTATTCCCGTAGGTTTTGGTAGACATAAAATGTGATGGCGTCATTTATGAAGTTGTACTACTTAAATCATTGTTTGTTATGGATGCGCCGAGAGCGGCAAGATTTTAATGCGTGTGTGCTGTCCCTGCTTTATTTGACTGGTAATAAAGCTGGATTTTGCCTTGCACTTTATATATGATATGGCATTTGTATCATGCCTATACACAAGTATTTCAAGGCGTGACGAGGCAAGAAAGGGGGTCCAGAGGGAGGACAGAGACTACGATCTTACTAGGCCAAGTGACAATGAGATCTTACAAGTGTAGTGGAGGGGGTCTACTTCGTCTGTGAGTCTGGTTTGGATTGACACCAGATCCTCTGGGTTATTAGGGACTATGTTGGGCCGTCTTAACAGATAGTAGCAGAGGAAGGCCAGCTAAGTGCTGTCAGATTGTCGAGGGGTCCCCGCTGTGTCCCCGAAGACTACAGAGGCAACCTGTGCAGAGTGGGATTACACGCAACAGAGAGGTTGACAGGAGCCCTCTTTGGAGAAAACAGGGCACCCTCTACCGCAGAGGGCAGGAGGCTGATAGGAGACTCAATGCCAAAGACTTTCAACAAATCTGTAGATGCAAGTATGACATAGGCATGGCAAATTTAAGAAAGTCATTTTGTATATTGTGAGTTTGTGAAGAAGTAAAAGATTGAGAAAGTTATCTTCCAACAAGGGTCGGAAAAGATCACGTAGTAAGCCTTGTTAAGGGGCAGTAATAAAAAGGGACGGTTACTTAACCAGGAGTTTGGAAACCAGCATATTTATTTGTGTAGTCATTGCTGGCACCAGCCTTATCTTGTGAGATAGTTTAGGCTTATAGTGGTTTTTTTGGTATATTTTGTAGAGGACGTAATGTGTGGTTGACCGAGGAGTGTGGTCCGGTGTGGGAGCAGCAAGGTGGGGCTGCTGTCATGGTCATGAAGTCAGGGGCGCAGCCTGCAGGGGTCGCATGCACAAGAGACCTGGGTGGACACTGTCCTGGCGGCTTTGGCGCCAGGCTCATGAACAAAAGTAAACAAGAACATCCATTTAACAACAAAAAGCTTTTATTATGGACATAGCACTTCAGATGCATTAACCTTGAACATTCCATCCATTAAGCAGCCCCAAGTGTATTCTTGGGTGTGGCTGCTAATGGATTGCCTTTGCACGTGCTCACTCTCTAGGAGTGGCAGGGTGTGGCTGGTAAGGCGGCCCTAATGGGCAGGTCCACGATCTCAGCTATATAAGCTGCCCCGATCCTCAAGACAGAAGCTTTGCGTTATTCTGCACTCACAAGCAGCATAACGCTCACCGTTGCATGAGGTCAGACTTACCTTTGAAGATCCTGCTTCCTGGACATCCTGCTTCCTGTCAGCATACTTACCAAATGGGGGAAGTTGTTCTTACCTGTACATCTCTTCGGCGAACCAAGTATTCATCTTTACACTTTTACACTTTCTGGAACGCCGAAATCTTCATCTTGGCACCGCAGCACGACACGCTCCATCGTCGACAGCAGCACCTGCAAGGAAAAACAGAAGACAAGGTTAGACATCGAAAAAACTGTCAGTTTAAGGTTGCGCTTCACCATACTTTGCACTTTTCCTTAAACCATCACTTACCTGCCGCCAAACATTGCGGCAGCATCCTGTCATGATCTCTGCTTCCAAAAGATCAGGACTTGCCCGACTCCCTTGGAAGCAGACCCATAACCCCGGTTCCGAGTGCCAGCCACCTTTTGGACCCTGTCCTGGCACCAGTGGCACCAGGCTCATAAAGATGCCCAGTCCCAGCGCTGGAAGCGCCGGGCTCATAATGCTTGGGTGGACTTACCTGCAGCAGACCATGCTGCTTACTTACCTGCCAGTTGAACCTCTTCTGTTTGGGACTACTTTTCCTGTTGGGTGGGGCAGGAGCCACTCCCTAGGTTCAGAACACTGGAACTCTTCTGGAAAGCAGGAACTCTTTTCTTAGGCGTGGTTGTGGAAGGAGACACCTAAGCACTACAGGAGGCTATTTAAACCACACCCGATGGATGAATCTTGCTTTGCGTTATTCTGCATTCTCTGCAGCAGAACGCTCATCGTGTCTTCTGCTTCTGATCCTGGGCCTAAGGGAACAAAGGCTTACCATCCTGGAATCCAGTCTTCAGCAGCACCTGTAAAGACAAAGAAAGAACAGGTTAGCACTACGGTCTTCAGTGGCAGCGCATCTCTTACCTGGTCCATCGGCTGTCACCAACGCCTCGCGCTGCATTCCGGCATCTGAAAGACAAAGGCTTACCTACTCTTCGCATGCTCCGGAGGTCTTCGCACTGCATTCCGGCATCTGAAAGACAAAAGCTTACCAGCTCTTCGCACGCTCCGGAGGCCTTCGGCGCTGAATCCCGCATCTGAAAGACAAAAGAAGGTGCGTTTAAAGACATTGGGCAACTTTATTACTCACGTGCCATTACTCCTTCCCACGCCGAATCCAGTGGGTATTCCAGCACCCTTCAGCTTCTCTAAAGCTCCGAACTTGTACCTGCAAGATAAAAGGGACAGTTAGTGTGCATCGTGAAGCAGGCTACAAGCGCTTACTTAAGTGCTTCCAGGCGCTTCTATTCCTCACGCGGGTTCGATCCTCAACTCTCATCAGCCCGCCATCCGCCATCACCGGAACCCTGCAAAACAAGAGATATCATTACAAAAGACTTTTAAGACATTTGAAGTGCCCAGAACTTACCGTTCGTGCAGTTAACGACGGACAGCAGTCCTCTGAGGTCAAGAGGCCTGCACCCTTATCCAGTGAAGAAACTGGTTACGGCACCCTGCCCCGAGGCAGATGGAGAGCTCGGCGTTCACTTACCTAAGGTGAGGGTGTTAACCTTTGGGGTTCTACAGGAGAAGAGAAAGGGAAGAGGAGAGAGACACCCAATGACCCCAGTTCATCAATCCAATATTTTCTATCTGCAGACATCTTACTCTTCGAGTCAGACATACAGTGCACAGAGGTCCAGCCCAAAGAGCCAACCGTGTGTTACACATCACCTTTGAAGATACGGCATTCACCCAGTCAAGACCGGCGCCTCTGCGGGAATCAGGTGAGCGTTACACATCCATCTTCCATCCGCCTGTGTCTTGCGTCTCACAGCTGCATTGAGGCCGCATTTCCATCTAAGGGAAGAAAACAGAAGAGAGACATTATTGCGGGCATAAATAGGAGCAACATATAAAGACATTAAACAGAACGAACAACATCACAAGAGCTCAAGAAAGACTTACCAATCATAAGGAGAAGCATAGTCGCAGCTGGACTGGACTAATCCTTATCAGGGATCAGTGAAGGAACTAGATCCCATTTGACACGCCCCTGCCAGAAGTAGCAGGACAGAGAGCTTATCTTCCATAATTCACAGGTGAGCTTTATGGGCCGGCGTATGCTCACAGAAACCGTACTATGGGGTGAAGGGTTCGAGAGGTACAACAATCACAGATTTGCGCACTCACACACTTATCTCCACGCAGGAGCAGTATCACCACGTACCACCGCTCACAGCTTTTCTACTGAGGGAGAGGCCTAAAGGTGGTGGTTCAAGTTGAGGGAGGGCTGCAACCATGCCCCAACACCTCCGCAGAGACCAGGTAAGCGTAACAGAACGTGAAGCCTCTAATATTCTCTGCCTGGGTATTATGGAAACTTCAGAAACAGATCGGTTAGCCCTCTTACTAGAGGAATTACGGGCTGAAGTACATGCTTCAAGACAGGAAACCAATGCATTACGGAGGGATCTTATTGTAACTCGAGAAAGAACTGACGAATTGGCAAGACAAATGCTACAAGCAGGACAGGTTCCACTACCTGGAGTGACCCATTCTTCTCATTCTTCCACACCACAACAATCAACATCGGTTCAGGTGGTTCTTCCAGGAGCAGTGTCTCTAGCCCCTCCCGAACGCTTCATCGGCGACCCAAACAAGTTTGCTGTATTTATGAACCAACGTCGCCTTTATTTCTTGTGCAGACCAGGAGCCTTTCCTAATTACAAAGCCAAAATGGCGTTTGTACTCTCGTATTTAGGAGGTAGTGCGGCGGACTGGTCTATACCTTTGGTAAACCAAGATGACCCTTTACTACGGAACTTTGGGAATTTCCAACATGAGATGGAGAAATTATTTGCCTGTCATACTCGAGGACAAGCTCTGGACAATGAGTTGTTGTCACTCAGACAAGGGAGTCAAGATCTATTAACTTATATTGCAACCTTCAATCATCTCATAGCCCAGACAAACTGGCCAGAAGAGAAGAGGACTACACTCTTTTACAGAGGGTTACATGGAGAACTTAAGGATGTGTTGGCGCAAGTGGTGAATCCCCCTGAGAGGTGTGCGGACTACATAGACCTGATGGTGCAACTCGATCATAGGTTGCAGAATCGGAAAATGGATCGAGCTAGATCAGAGGGACGGTCAGTTTACGTACGACCTCGTGAGAATCAGACTAAACCACACGAACAGTCTGAGACAATGCAAATTGGTGGATTACGAAGTCCCCTTACCAAAACAAAAAGGGAAAAAAGAAGACAACAACAGGTTTGCTTATATTGTGGACAAGCAGGTCACTTCCTCCGTGACTGCCCGGTAAAACCACCCAAGAAAACGGGTGGGGCAACAGACAAAACTGATGAAGAAGAAGAACAGAACTCGGGAAACTCCAATGCCCGGCAAGTGTAGGGGTCCGCTTGTCGAGCATGAAAAAGGAATCCGTACTGACCTCACATCTAGTACTTCCAGTGCTTTTGGTGAATCACAAGCAACCATCAGAAATACATGCCATCGAGGCATATATTGATTGTGAAGCTGTGGGTAACTACATTGACCAAGATTTGGCTCTCCGAATAGGCCTTCCTCTCCGACAGAAGCAGAAATCAGAAAACGTCACTACTGTGGATGGTTCTCAGCTATCATCCGGCCCGGTTACACAATACATCGAGAAAGTCAAGCTTCTGTGTTAGGACAGGCATCAAGACGTTACCTTCGATCTCATCGGTGCTCCCCAGTTCCAGATGATATTGGGAATGCCCTGGCTGGAGACCCACAATCCTAGGATCGACTGGCGAAAATGAGTCCTGACATCTCCTCATTATTGTGTTGACACATGTTACAAAAAAGATGACACCAATCTGAATCTGAAGAAAGGAATCGTGTTGGGCCTCATCAGCTCCTTACCGCTTGAATACCAAGATTACCAGGATTTCTACAAAAAAGAGCAAGCTAATTTTCTGCCCCCGCACAGACCATACGATTGTCAAATAGATCTTGTGCCCGGAGCACAGATCCCTTGCAGCAGAATTTACGCTCTGACAGAACAGGAAAATTAGCATATTAGAACTTACCTGGATCAGTACCTGGCGAACGGTTTTATTCGCCAGTCCAAGTCACCTCCCTCCTCGCCCTTATTCTTTGTGCCTAAAAAGGAGGGAGATTTAAGAACTTGCATCGAGTATAGAGCCATCAATCAGATCACAGTAAAAGAATCAATATCCTTTACCACTTATAGCAGAGCTCCTGGACCAAGTGAAACATGCTCAAATCTACACAAAACTGGATTTAAGAGGAGCATACCATCTTTTAAGAGTAAAAGAGGGAGATGAGTGAAAAACAGCCTTCCGCACAAAGTACGGCCTCTTTGAATACCAGGTCATGCCCTTCGGGCTATGGAATGCCCCGCGGCGTGCGTTCCAATTCTTTATGAATGATGTACTCCGTGAACTACTGGAAGTTTGCGCTCTTGTTTACATTGACAACATTCTTATCTACTCAAATTCCATGGAAGAACATGTAGGCCATGTGCGGGCAGTCTTAGAGTAGCTTTGACAACACCAATTGTATGCCAAATTGGAAAAATGTTTTTTCTATGTAACCGACGTCGAGTTTCTCGGTTTCATGCTCATACCACAAGGCGTACATATGGATATACGAAAGGTGGATGCAATCCTCCAATGGCCCTCCCCAACATCCACGAAAGGAGTGCAAAGCATTCTCACATACAGTTGAAATCCTGGGACAATGGGTGTGGCAACTTACAACTGAGAAGTCTGAACAAAATTTGAGTGTTTGGACTGGAAAAAAGGGACATAATGTTACAGGCAGTAAATAAAGATACCGTTGTAAACATAGCTTCCCTGAATGCACGCTCAGCAGTAGCACATGCTCTGGAAATTGGGGAATTTGTTTTGGAGCTGGATTTGGACCTCATCTGCTTGACAGAAACATGGTTTACAGATGAGTCTCAAACCATGTTCCATAAGCTTGTATCTGAAAACTATATGACTCAAGTGATTAACAGAGAGGATAGGAGAGGAGAGGAGGGGGTATAGCCATAATCTATAAAGCATCAATGAATATCTCACATTTGGAAAAATTAGAATGGAATGGCAATCTACAATTTGGAGATTTCTCTATTCTAATCTCCCACACTAGGGCTATAAAAGTGGTTTTGGGCTACAGACCACCAGGGTGATTGGGAGATTTTCTAGACAAACTAGATGCTTACCTCACCTTAACAGGAAGCAAATATAAAGAGCTCCTGTGTGTGGGGGACTGGAACATCTGGATGGATAATGATGTACATCCTAACTCTGTTGCCTTAAAAGAGATTCTGGATAATCATAGTTTAGAGATTATCACCAAAGAGTCCTCACACAAGAAGGGACACTGCTTAGATTTGCTAGCAGGAAGGGGGAATGTGATTCAATTCTTTAAATCCTTGCCACTTCTGTGGTCAGACCACTATGTACAAATATGTGAATTAGGGGGAAGGGAATTACTTGAGGGGAGAGGACGGGAAACCACCCCAGTTTGGAGCAGAAAATCAGAGGATCTGGATAATATCCCAGGAGAGGAAGTAGAATTAAGGTTGGAAAAGCTTTATGCAGAGCTTCACTGCAAAGAGTTTTTCAAGAAGGGATCACAGATCTTGGAAGAGATTTGTGAAAAGTATGCACCCCTAAAACTGAAAGTGATAAAAAAATCCAAATCGTGGTTTGGACCTGCACTAACTCTTATGCGTAAACAGTTACGCCAGGCAAACAAAAGGTGGAGGGTTTCCAAACAGGACGAAGATGCAGAGAGGGTGACAATCCTGTCCAAGGGATACAAACTATCTCTCTTCACAGCAAAAAAAGAGTTCCTCCAAAAACAAATTAAAATGGCAGGAAACCAAGCCAGAGCACTATTTGACGTAGTAGCAAAGTTCAGGGTTCCAAAATGTATGGCAGCCCCTACTATCGCGTCCCAGGAACAGGCTAACAAATTTAACACATTTTTTTAAGACTAAATCCTGGATATCCAGGAAAATATTTCCAAAGTTAAAAAGGAAGAAAACTGGGAGGAGCCCCCCAGAAGAGTTAAAAGTTCTAAGGGGGAAGTTGAGAGTTTCTATTTTAAAAGTGTTGATAAGGAAACGGTGCTGACCCAGATACTCCAACTGAAACCTACGAAGTATCTTGCATTCCCTATACCGGCGTGCATAGCTATTCGGTTGGCTGCAAATCTTGCGCCATTCCTTACAAAGTTTATAAACACATTTTTAATGGAGGGTTATGTTCCAAATACCCTGAAGGGAGCATTGGTAAAACCTCTATTGAAGAAGCCAAACTTAGATCCAACTGTCTTTAAAAATTACTGCCCAGTATCCAACCTATGTTGGCCGACTAAGATCTTGGAAAAACTGATTTGCGGTCAATTTCAGGACTTTGTGGACAATAAGAATATCTTGGATGAATGCCAGTTGGGGTTCCGGCCTAATCATGGAACCGAAACTGCTTTAATAGCAGTTCAGGACGATTTACTGGAAGCCGCGGATAGAGGTAGATCGACAATTTTGTTAATGCTGGATCTATCTGTGGCGTTCGATACAATCAACCATAAAATCGTCCTCCAGCGGATTGGGATGGTGGGAAGAGCCTCAGAAGTAGTGGTAAAATGGTTCAGTTCATTTCCGAAGGATATGACCCAGAGGGTAACACTGGGAGGGTTTCTATCAGAACTGTTGTGGCTAAAATGCGAAGTCCCACAGGGGTCAGCACTGTCACCATTGATCTTCAATCTATACATCCGGCCACTATTTGACATTTTACAGAAGTACGGATTGAGATTCCATTCGTATGCTGACAACACCCAGATTTACGTGGAAACAGAGAACATAGAGGAGGCCTTTGAAAAAATTGATCAGTGCATGCAGGAAATAAAAGAAATGGATGGCATGCAATCAGCTGCAGCTTAATGCGGCCAAAACAAAGGTAATCCTATTTAGTGCAGGAAGTAAGATGAGGGCGGAAAAACAAGAGATAACCCCACAAGTCCTAGGTGAAGATATCCAGTTCTCAAAGAAAGTAAAGAATCTGGGATGTATATGGCAGGAAAACCAGGGCAGTGAAGTCCAGGTAGGTGCCAAAGTGAAGGCTGTATATTATTCACTACGCATGCTTAGGAATGTGCTTCCGTACGTGGCAGTGGAAGACCGTGCAGTAGTCGTGGGGGCCTTAACCAACTCCCATCTTGATTACTGTAACAGTTTGTTGACAGGGATTCCCATCAAACAGATGATGAGACTTCAAAGGGCACAGAATGCAGCAGTTAGGGTGATAGCCCATTTGGGAAAAAGAGACCATGTGACGCCCTCACGGAGATCCTTTCACTGGCTGATGGTGTAGGATCGGGTCAAGTTTAAGATAGCATGTCTGATGCACAAGTGCTACTATGATAATGCACCAAAATATCTTAGTGCTAAGATCCACCATCTTCAGCCATCCAGAGACCTTAGATCAGGAGATAAAATGCTAATGTCCATACCTCGGACTAAGCAGGTCTCAAAGGGAGACAGGAGGTTTTCGGCCTTTGCACCAAAGGTATGGAATCATCTACCACTTACCATTCGTTCATGCCTATCACTGGAAAGCTTTAGAAAGGCATTAAAAACCTTCCTCTTTAAGTAAACCTAAGAACTCTATACGCCAGCCGCCACATTCTGAACAGTCTGAACATCCTGATTGTTCTGGTCACTTTGATCGATACAAACTTAGTAATCATCTGCGCCCGAACGTAGTTCAGTCTGCCTGGAACGCGGTTAAAAATGCTCAAAATCAAAAATCAAATTCGCCAACTTTTACTGTCGGTTTATACCTGGGTTTTCGCAATCACAGATAAGGAATTACTGCCGATTAAAGCAGCATTCAAGGCCTGGAGACATTACCTTCTTTGGGCGGGACATACGGTCACTGTCATCATGGACCACCGTAACTTGCAATACTTGAAAACCGCCAAAGCACAATCCTTGCATCAACTTTGTTGGGCTCTCTTTTTCGTGGAATACAATTTTATTATCACTTATAGTCCTGGAGTACGCAATGGGAAAGCAGACGCTCTATCACGCATGAGTGAAGAAAAAGAGGCTTTTACAGCATCTGACCGCGTGGCCATAATTCCTGAGGAAAGGATTCAAACCAGAATAGCTGCCACCACATGTGTGGATGACCAAAGAACCAGTTTGCAATCCCTGATGGATCAATCAACACAACAGGAATGGCTGTTAAAAGGTGACCAGTACACCATCAAAGACAATCTACCGTATTTCCAAGGACGATTATATGTCCAAGAACAGCAAAAGCAAACCATCACAAATTACCACGATTCATTAATGGAAGGACATCCAGTAATAGCCAAAACTCAGGCTAAGGTAAAACAAAACTACTGGTTGGCAACCTGGCAAAAAGACACAAGTCTCAGAAACAGAACCATGCTGTCTTACTACATCCGCTAACAGTACTGCCAGCACCTTGACATACCCTGTCGATGGACTTCATCACAGATCTTCCACCCTGCAATGGATACAACACCATATTAGTCGTTGTGGATTTATTCTCCAAATGGCCCATTTCATCCCTCTGAAGGGACTCCCAACTGCGTCAACTCTCGCTTCTGTGTTCCTAGAGCAAATTGTTCGATTACATGGATTTCCATCAATATTAGTATCTGATCGCGGAACTCAATTTGTTTCTGCCTTTTGGAGAAAGTGTTGTACGATTGCCAAAATCGATCTCCAGTTGTCCACAAGCCCTCACCCTCAAACTGATGGACAAACTGAACGAACCAACCAAACTGTAGAACAATATCTCAGGTGTATGTTGCAGCAGTCTCAGGATTCTTGGAAAAATATACTCTGGATAGCTGAGTATGCATACAACAACTCAGTTCACACAAGCACAGGGTAAACTCCATTCTACACTGTGCACGGAAGACATCCGAGGACGTCAGTATTTGATCCACCTGATACTTTGGAAATGCCAGACATAAAAAACTTGCATAAAACCATCACTCAGGTTCCTAAGGATGCGCCAGAGCATCTGACCAAGGCTAAGGAAAGACAAAAACTGTTTGCTGATCAACATCGGAAGGAAGCTCCCGCCTACCAGATTGGAGAAAAGGTGTGGTTAGCATCCAAGTATATTCCCCTGAAGGGGCCAAGAGCTTTCCGCCCAAGATACCTCGGCTCCTATATTATAAAGTCCATAATCAATCCTGTCGCCATGAAATTGGAGTTACCATCTCACATGAAAATTCACCAAGTATTTTATGTCTCTCTCCTCAAACGAATGAAATCCAATACACAGCTTAGTTCTCCGCCAGAGCCCGAAGTAATAGATGGAGAACCAGAATATGAAGTCAAATCCATCCTGGACTCCAAGGTGGTTCGATCAAAATTGTATTACCTAATTGACTGGAAAGGTTACGGACCACAAAACCAGGACCGGGAGGAGAACCACCCTTGAGAGGAGCCTTGAGGCAGAGTGTTGTCATGGTCATGAAGTCAGGGGCACAGGCATGCACGGGTCGCATGCACAGGAGACCTGAGTGGACACTGTCCTGGCGCCTTTGGCGCCAGACTCATGAACAAAAGTAAACAAGAACATCCATTTAACACCACAAAGCTTTTATTATGGACATAGCTCTTCAGATGCATTAACCTTAAACATTCAATCCATTAAGCAGGATGCATTAACCTTGAACATTCCATCCATTAAGCAGCCCCAAGTGTATTCTTGGGTGTGGCTGCTAATGGATTGCCTTTGCACGTGCTCAATCTCTAGGAGTGGCCGGGTGTGGCTGGTAAGCCGGCCCTAATGGGCGTGTCCTCGATCTCAGCTATATAAGCTGCCCCGATCCTCAAGACAGAAGCTTCGCGTTATTCTGCACTTGCAAGCAGCGTAACGCTCACCGTCTCCTGAGGTCAGACTTACCTTTGAAGATCCTGCTTCCGGCCAGCATACTTACCAATTGGGGGAAGCTGTTCTTACCTGTACATTCATCTTTACAATTTCCGGAACGCCGAAATCTTCATCTTGGCACCGCAGCACGACACGCTCCATCGTCGACAGCAGCGCCTCAAGGAAAAACAGAAGACAAGGTTAGACATCGAAAAAACAGTCAGTTTAAGGTTGCGCTTCGCCATACTTCAAGCTTTTCCTTAAACCATTGCTTACTTGCTGTCGAACATTGCGGTAGCATCCATCTTCCATCCGGCTGCGTCTCGCGTCTCAAAGCTTCATTGAGGCCGCATTTCCATCTAAGGGAAGAAAACCGAAAAGAGACATTATTGCATGCATTAATTGGAGCAACATATAAAGACATCAAACAGAACGAACAGCATCACAAGAGCTCAAGAAAGACTTACCAATCATAAGGAGAAGCATAGTCGCAGCTGGACTGGACTAATCCTTATCAGGGCTCAGTGAAGGAACTAGATCCCATTGGACGCGCCCCTGCCAGAAGTAGCAGGATGGAGAGCTTATCTTCCATAATTCACAGATGAGCTTTAAGGGCCGGCGTATGCTCACAGAAACCGTACTTTGGGGTGAAGGGTTCGAGAGGTACAACAATCACAGATTGGTGCATTCACACACTGTTATCTCCACGCAGGAGCAGTATCACCACGTACCACTGCTCACAGCTTTTCTACTGAGGGAGAGGCCTGAAGGGGGATGATTCACGTTCAGGGAGGGCTGCAACCGTGCCCCAACGCCTCTGCAGAGACCAGGTGAGCGCAACAGCTGCTCAGAGTGAGTGGCGTTTGTGGGGCAGCTCAGAAGGATTAAGAGAAACAGCGAGGCAGGGCTGTTTGGAGCATGAGTGGCTGTTGTGGTGCCACGCTAAGGGATTGGGTGATGCAGGAAGTCTGGTCTCAGAGAGAGATGCAAGGGTGTTGAGTTGTGGGTAAATATTGTTGGGGAGGGGTGAGGGAAGAGGAAAAGGTGAGCGAGAATCAAACTTGTGTTTTTCGATCATTGGTAGGTTAAATCTTTTTGTACCATTATCATAGGAGACATCCCGATAATTCACATGCGCATATCATTGTCCTGATATTTTTTATTTATTTATTTAACATTTGTATAGCGCAGAAACCACTGACCCGAAGGCTTAAGGGCACTGACAAACAAATGGTATAAATGATTGGGCAGAATACATAGGTGAGAAGAAGATCAACAGATTAGCATGCCAGTGGTAGATTATTTAAACTAATGTGTCTTCAGACATTTTCTAAATACATGAATGGAGTTTTCTGTTCTCAGTTTCAGGGGCAAATTGTTCCAGGCCACAGGAGCTGCAGAGAAAAAGGCACCAGCCTTAGTTTGCAATAGTTTACATACCGGAATCATAAAATGATATTGGTTGTTGGATCTAAGATTATGTTTACTCACTTTAGGTCGTAGTTCCTCACTGAGATAACTAGGGCCTGTGTGTTTCAGGCAATTAAAAGAGATGGATAGGAGCCGGAAGAGGATACGTCCCCTAATAGGGAGCCAGTGAAGTTCTCTTCTCGCCTCAGAAATATGATCAGACCTTTTCTTGTCCAAGACAACTCTTACAGCATTATTCTGCACAACCTGCAGTCTATTAAGCTCACCATTTGAGAGACCAATTAACAGGCTGCTGCAATAATCAAGCCTGGAGATAATCAATTCTCTGGCAAGTGTTTCCCTGCTAGTATGGGAGAGGAATGGTCGAGCATGTGAGAGCGACTTAATATAGTAAGTGGATGAAGCCACCAGACTACCGACCTGTGCTTTCATATTAAGATTACTGTCAAGATAAATGCCCAAAGTCTTGACTTTCTTCTTGACCACTATGACACATTCATCAATAACCAGTTTGGAGTATTGATCTTCCAGTTTACGGATCTTCGGGACAGTACCCACAAGCATAAGCTCTGTCTTGCTTGTGTTAAGGGCCAGGCCATTAGAGCACATCCAACTTTGAATAAGCAGGTAAATTCTGTTGATGTTAAGTTCATCATCTGAGAAGACACCAGAGATGGGTATGATGCACTGAGTATCATCAGCGTAGTTAGTAAACTCAATGTTGTTAGTATCCAGGAAATCAAGAAACGGTACCGTAGAGATTATAGAAAATCGGAGAGAGACAGGCTCCCTGAGGAACCCCTTGCGTCAACTCCTGGATATTGGCATCAGCTAAGTTGCTGCTCACTCTCCAGTGACGATCTTTCAGAAAAGAGGTGACCCAATCAGCCGCCGACGACGAGAAACCCACCACCTCCTTCAACCTGGAGACCAATAACGTATGGTCTACCAGGTCGAAGGCAGCAGAGAGTTCCAACAACATCAGCATGCTAGGGTCGCCTTGATCCATGTGTCTAAGGAGCCTAGATTTTAAATCCAACAAAGCGGACTCAGTGCCATGTTTTTCTCTAAAGCCATACTGTCTCTTATTCAGGATGTTACCATTTCTTAAGTGAGCCAGTAGTTGAACATAAGCCACTTTGTCGAGAATCTTAAGAAGAAATGGGGAGTTGGAGATAGGGCGATAGTTAAGGGGGTCATCGGGCGAAAGATCAGATTTTTTTAATAAGGGGGTCACCCAAGAGTGCTTGATGCATGTGGGAACCTCACAGTCCCTAAAAGATGCATTAACAAATTTACAAAGTATGGGGATAAGTGAGGTGGCACACGCTTTAATAGTTAAGGAAGGACAGACATCTGCCTTACAATTGGAAGGTTTGAGGAAACGATGGCAAAATATCACGCACAGTGGGTGAAAGACACTGCAGGCAAAATGTTTATGCACTGGCCACATGTGGGCACTCATTCGAGGACAGTACTGCAACACAAACACCTATTTGCATGTCGCTTATAAGAGAAGACAATTACAGAATAGACTGAGCATTTTGGAATGATGGAACATTTTCAAGGAACAGGAGGGCGAGCCAATTACGAAAGCATGACGAAGGGTGTATGCCGCCCGCGGCTCCTCCTCCGAGCACTTATCCGTCCTCAGCCGTACAAGGGTTATACCCATTAAAAGCAGCAGCAGCGTATACTAATCCCAAAAACGTGTGCCACGTGTATAGTAGTGAAGACTTTATAAATGGAGAGAAAACAAGCAATAATGTGCGCCCACGTAGAATATGGCGAGTGCCGCAGCTTACGAGCGAAGCTTGCAGAGGAAGAGGTTCAGAGAGACTGAGACAGGCAGAGCAACGAGGGATCAGACAGCGATTGTATCAATTGAATGGACAGGAGGACAAGTAATACTTAAATTAGACGGAAAGGGCATTGAGGATTCTAAAGAAAAGGAAAGAGAATTTAAAGAAAGACAAGAGAAAAGTGCAGAAGGACAGAGAAACGGAACAAAGAAGAGAGGAGAGAGACAAGGAAAGAAGGGATGAAGAAGAAAGGGAGAGGGAAAAGAAACAAGAGGCAGAAAGAAAGGAGGAGAGACAAGAAGAAGAACAGAGATATGAGAAACTAAGATGCAGAAAGAGAAAGGAAAACGGAGGAAGAAAGGGACAGAGGGACAACGAGATGCAGAAAAAAGTAGGGAGAGGCGCTGAACTCGGGGGCATGGCCAGCAGCCATGCAGCAAGGCTGCCTTCCTTGTGAGCTCCTGCCGGATCCTTTCAATATGCAGCTTTAGATTGCCAGCTTCCATGGTTTAGAGACAGCAGTTGGGGCTGGACAGTAGCTTGCCCTAAACTAGATTAAACGGCAGCGAAATCACTGTTAGAATCGGGCGCTAGTGAGCACGGCGACACATATCAGGAGCAACCCGAGCTCCCAAGAAGCCATCTGCTGTCTCTCGGCAGGCCGCCTGAGACACCCTGTTGCGGTGAGGGTACTGAGCAGCGATGGGCATGAGCTGCAGAGAGTGTGACTGGCCTGGGGTAAGCCGGCAATCGTTGTACCCTGGCTGCAGCGCTGATGACTCTGTGGGCTTGGCGGCGGCACCTCCTGCGGGGCTGCACTCACGGACGGTGCACCAGCATGGGAGAAGCAACAGCAGTGCCAATGGGTATGCAGCACCGCGGCCCAGGAGCGGGGCATATCGGTGGGAGTCTGCATTCTCAGTGGCCATAAGAGCCTGTGTGTCGTTCGGGGGGAATGGCGGTGTGGCGCTTGAGCACACGACACACACTGGCTCCGGTCGTGAAGTGCAGCCAGTTTCCCTGCTGAGAGATAGGACGCCCGGGAGACACTGAAGGAGCGGGGCCTGGAGAAGCGTGGGGAAGTGAGGGGTGTCCGCCACCCTGATTCTGCTGGAGCCCAGCTGAGATGGAGGCCTGATGGAGGCGGACAGCCCCTGAAGTTGCGGCACTGGGCAGAGGTGATACAAGCTAGGAAATTTTGGAGGTTTGGCCCTGCTGATGCTGGATTGTGGGCATCCCAGGAGTACCAGTGGTTTTTCTGCGCATGCTGAAACTGGAGCCATTTCAAGCAAGAAAGAAGAAAACAAATATATACAATTCAATTACATTACAATCAATTCATATGAATCCAATAAAACTCACAATAAAAATTCCCATTGTTGCATATCAAATAAAACATTTCATTTGGGAAAATAAATTGCCTTTATTACATAGCAAAATATAAAACATTTCATACTCTTACGTCCCGTCCCCTTTCCTCCATACTGCATGGGCGTCCCACCAAGGGACGGGAGACGGAACCTTTTTCACCAGAAAAAACCTTCTTCCCCTTTAAAATTAGAGGCGCATGGATGTGCGGCCCTGGGAGCATGTGCTGCCCTGACTCCGCCCTCCGGCACCACACCTCAGTCCCCTTTTCCACTTCAACGGGAACGGGCCATGTAATTTCAAGCGCGGATACTTCTTCTGTCTTTTTTGTCTTTTTATCATATAGGTACTCGGTCCTCAGGCGTCACACTCCTCCCCGGCGCTCGTCGCCTTCCACAGGGTTCAGCAGGTGTCCATCCTGCGACGGGCTCTTCCCAACTTCAGACCCCCACAAACTCTGCCTATGTTGCCTTTGCCCAGACCATGGTTGGCAAGCATGTATAGCGTGCAACGCCCTGTCATCGAGGTCTCTGAAGAACAGACTAGTCAAGTGGAGGGAGCTCTTCCATATGACCTCAAGGACTTCATTAAACACTGATCCAGGCCCAAGGTAGAACCTCTATTCTCCATCGCACCGCGCAAGGGAGACTCCTTCCCAAGGAATCGCCCGTGCGGGAGGGACCTCTCGTACCAGCACGTGCACCGAGGCTACTCCAGCTACCGGCCTACAGGCCGAAGGATCCTCTGATCCTCCCGCTGAAAGTGATGAGGGACCGGAAGGTTCTTGTACCGGGTCTTCACCCGAGGGGCTATGCCCTAGTACCGGCAATATGTCCGAGGGGGTGCCTAAACGCAGCTCTACTGGCCCCCGGGCTGAGGGTGCCACACCTACCGGGTCTAGGCCCGAGGAGCATGGTATGCCACGCGATCCACACTCAAGAGTCCTGGAGGAGGCTGGACACAGCGAGCCAAGCAACACGACGCAGGCACATGGCAGGAAGCTCGACAAAATGGCCACCGTGCCAGACATCAGCACCCGTCCGACGCCATTCCAAGAGTTCGCCGAAAAGCGAGTGTCAAGGTGGAACTGGCCTCACCCAGGTATGTGGCCTACAGCCTATCCTTCATTTGCGCAGGGCAGGCTCCCGTTGTGTCCATATGGGCAGGGTATGCAGCGGCTCCAGCAGTCACCCGCTACTCCGTCTATATCCCCTATGACCCCTCCAGCCTGTGAGGACAGGTTCTTTGAGAGGTTCCTCGGACTCATGAAGTCTCCTCGGATGGGGGTTATCCTCAGAGAGGCCATCAGGGACGTGCTCCCGCCTGTGCTTCCAGCACCTCAGGCTCCTCCGCGAGCGCTTCCAGCCCCGGCGCAGCCTTTGTCTCTGGTTCCGGCCCCCCAGTCGATTCCTCAGGATATGGACGAGGAGGACGAGCCTGACACACCCTCGTCAGCCAAGGCCTTCCACGACCGTCTTGCAGGACTGGCAGAGTACCTGGGCCTGCCCCAGCATGAGGCAGAGCAACCAGAAGAGGGGGTCCTCGCTGAAGTCCTCACGCAACACCCCTCTGTTAAAACAGGAATTCCACTGTAGACCAATGTGGTCTCCCTAGCCAAGTAGGGTTGGCTCAAGCCCCACTCTGTACAACGTGTAAATCGATGCCTGGACGCCAAGTACAGGCAGATGGAGGGGGATACACTCTTGCTATCGGCCCATCCTCAGCCACACTCCTCAGTGATTGCTGCTGCATCACTATATTCCAAACCTCAGTCATCCTCAGCCTCTTCCTCTGCGGCGCTGCTAGGCAAGGAGGAGAAGACCTTGGAGGTGTACGGGAAGAAGCTGTATTCTAACGTGTCTTTGCATTTTTGTCAGGCCAACGCCGACGTCATGTTGGCGGCCGCTAACCAGAGATTATGGCGGGAAATTACGGCTTTCCTCCCAGAACTCCCCACGCAGAGCACATCACGTTTAAAGGCGGGACTGGCTGAGGGCAAGCTGGTAGCGCAGGACATCATGGAGTTCACCTTGGCCCATATTGACACCTCTGGCCGTGCCTTCTGTATTGCCACGGATATGAAAAGGAGTGCCTGGCTCTGTGCAACTAAGTTCAATCCGGATGCCCAGGAACGCATATTAGACCTGCTGTTCGATGGGAGCAACCTCTTCCATTCCACCACGGACGAGGAGCTGGACAAAAAGAAAAACTGCTCACAAACGGCCACATCTTTATCCATTTTGACAAAGACCACGCCCAAATCGTACTCCCAGTCACAGCAGCGCTCCAACAAGTGGCGTACATTCGGAGAGTTCCACGGCTTCCAAGAATGGAGGTCCAGGCAGCCGGACCGCTAGCTGACACTACATCGGCGCAAGCAACAAAAAAGGGGGGGGGGGAAAGGGCTTCTTCCAGTCCCCCGCCTCCGCAACAGCCTCTGAGGGAAAGAAAGCATGACACGCCCCTCCGGGTACACACATCTCCAGTGGGGGGCAGGCTTGCTCTCTATGCACATTTTAGGTGCTAGAATTTCGCGGACCCCTGGATCCTCTCTGTAGTTTCTACGGGGTACTGCCTACCCATTACAGCCTCTCCTCCCTCCTCCACTCCACTCCCTCAAGTTGGGACAGCAACTCTTCTGGATGAGATTCGGTCGCTCGTAGAGAGCCGGGCCATGGAGGAAGTCCTAGCCTCCCAGCGAGGCTTGGGCTTTTACTCCAGGATTTTTGCCATTCCAAAAAAGAACTAGGCGGGCCTGAAAGTTGTGCTGGACCTTTACAGCCTCAACCTCTCATTACCTCTACAAAAATATCAAGATGGTTACGCCAGCTTTTATAGCTGAGACATTGTGTAGGGGAGACTGGATGTGCTCCCTGGATCTAAAGGACGCGTACTTATATGTCCCGATTTGGCAGCCCCATCGTTCTTTCCTCCTGTTCAGGATGGCCTACCATTTCAATACAAGTTCCTTCCTTTTGGCCTCAACTCGGCCCCCAGGGTCTTTACCAGACTCATGAATCCTGTGGTGGCCCTCCTCAGGGCCTCCACATCTACCCATACCTCGACGACTGGCATGTCAGGGCTACATCTCTCGAAGCGGTTCACCACTCTTCCCAGGCTCTTATGAACACACTGCACAAACTGGGCTTTTCACTCATTCTCAAAAAAGTCGCAGCTGCAGCCCACGCAGACTCTGAACTTCTTGAGCCTCATCTGGGACACATGCTCCGAGAAGGTGTTTCCGTCGGAGGACAAGATCACAGCCATCAAGAGGGCCACTACTCACTTCCTCAGCAGGGTGGTGACCTCGGTCTGGTGGTACCAGCATTTCCTGGGTCTCTTGGCAGCGGTCCTACTAGCCGTCCCCCACACAAGACTCAGGATGAGGAGGATACAGCTGCACTTCGCGGCATCATGGAACCAGGAGCGGGGCTCTCAATCAGAGATGATAACGTTCCTCCATCTCTCCACCCGGACCTCACATGGTGGTCAAGGGACTGCAACCTATGGTCGGGCAAGCCCTTCCGGCCTCCCACCCCGCAGGTCACCATCACTACAGATTCCTCGCTCAAGGGCTAGGGAGCCACACTGGACCAGCTCTCGGTCCATGGCACCTGGACCCGACAGGAGCAGGAGTACCACATCAATTGGCTGGAGCTGAACGTCATTGTCTATGTCAACAAGCAGGGAGGCACCAGATCCCCTCCACTGTACAGACTGGCAATCAGCATGTGGGAGTGGGCCCTGGAAAACGACATCTACCTCATGGCAGTTCACCTTCCGGGGGAATTCAACCTGGAGGCGGACAGGCTCAGCAGGTTGGAAGCGGACAACTGCTAAACGACCTTGTTACTCAAGAGATCAACAGATGGGGTCTTCCCCAGGTGGATTTCTTTGCCACCTGGCACAACAAGAAGTACCCCCAGTTCGCCTCCTGGCAGGGTCAGGGCCTCGGCTCCCTGGGTGACGCATTTTGAATTCAAGGGAACGGCAGGACAGCGTATGCCTTCCCACACACTCCGCAGATTCACAGAGTGATTTGCAAGATCAAGGAGTCTCGCCAGCTCAACATCATTCTAATAGCTCCATGGTGGCCGGCCAGGCCCTGGTTCTCGGAGCTGCTCAGCCTCTTGGAGATGCCACCTATTCATCTTCCGGCGGGCCCAGCACATCTTCTCTCACAGCAGGGGGCAAAGTCATCCACCCTGCGCCACAGAAACTAGCCCTCACAGCGTGGTTCCTGAGCAGGTAACGCTAAGGCACCTCAGCCTCTCCCAGGCTAATCTGTAGATGATACAGGGTACAAGGAGCAAGGCTACCAGGGCCCAGTATAAAAGCAAATAGACCACCAGGTTCTGCCACTGGGCAGACTCCAAGGAAATCGACCCCCTGGCATGTACTCTGGACGACGTGCTCTTCTTCTCGGTGCACCTCGGCCACTCAGGTGTGCAGGTGGACACCTGCCACACTTACCTCGCAGCCATCGGGGCTTACAGGAACTCGGAGGAGGGGGTCTTCTCCTCCTCCAATCCGATTGTCAAGAAACATTTGACGGGGCTTGCAAGGCTCTACCCACCCATCAAGAGGCCTCACCCCATGTGGGACCTAAACATATTCTTGGGCGCCCTGGCGCACAAACTGTTTGAGCCAATGGCGTCTGCGGACATCAGGCTGGTCACCATTAAGACGGCTTTACTAGTCGGCCTCACCTCAGCTTGTCGAGTCAGCGAAATCCAGGTGCTTGTCGCTTCAGAACCATATAATACTTTTCACAGGGATAAAGTAGTCCTGCGGACACACCCAGCATTTCTGCCGAAGGTGCCGCCTGCTTTCCATTTGAACGGGGAGATAGTCCTTCCTATGTTTTTTACCAATCCTAAGGACGAGGCACAGAGAGTTCTGCACTGCCTGGATGTCAGGCGTGCCCTGAAATTCTACCTGGACAGGACCAAGGGCTTCCGCAAGTCAGACGCCCTGTTCATCACTTTTGGAGGCGCAAGACCAGGCGACCAGGCTACCAAGCCTCCAAGGCCTCCATATCCCACTGGATGGTCTCGGCCATCAAAGAAGCATACGAGGGGCAGCACAAGCCACTTCCGGCAAACAAGCACGCCCACGCAATCAGGGCCAAGGCAACGACCATCGCATTCCAGCGTCATGTCCTTTGGCAAGTCATAAGCAGGGCGGCCACATGGGCCACACCTTCGGCTTTTTGCAAGCATTACTGTATGAATGCCGGTTTTAGATCTGATGTGGCTTTCGGACAGGCGGTTCTCAGGAACCTATTTGCTTAAGGAGGGTCTCCTCTCCACCGCAGGGCTACATTCAGTTGTAATCGCCCATGCAGTATGGAGGAAAGGGGACGGGACCTAAGAGTCATTATAAGGTACTCACTGTAGTGAATAACGTACTTAGTCCCCTTTCCTCCATACGTCCCACCATCCTCCCCCTTAATAATACTGGTGTCATTAGGCAATGTTAAATCTATTGTCGGCGCATCTATGGGGACTGAGGTGTGGCGCTGGAGGGTAGAGTCATGGCAGCGCATGCTCCTAGGGCTGCACCCCTGCGTGCCTCTAAATTTAAAGCGATCAAAGGTTTTTCTGGTTCATGCAGTATGGAGGAAAGGGATCTAGGACTAAGAGTACGTTAGTCACTACTGTGAGTAACTTATAATCTTAACACAATGCAAATTTAAAAACTTTAAAACCGGTATGTCCAATGAAAGCTCACAGCTATTTAAAATCCTTGCCCAGAACCACTCCGTATTGAACAAATCTACACCTAAAACAAAACGCCCAAAGAGATTAATACGGATTTCAGACAAAGCAGGGCTTTCTATTAGCAAATGTCAAATTGATTCAATTTGCATGGTGCAATATCTACAAAGCCGCAAAGGTCGATCAATGCCTTGTCTGGAACCCATAACTTCCCTAGTGGGGAATAGGTTCAGTTTAAAACACATAATTTCACATCGATGTTTCCTTGAGGTGTGCGGTTTCAAATAAATAGGCATCTCATTTAATGCTCTTACTTCATACTCCAAGTGATAGAACAAGTGGTACTCCAATTCTATCGCTCTATTCCTAATCCAGTCAAGTTCAAAGATAATCCTCTTTTTATGTTTGAAGCGAGTAGCTTCTCAAGGTCCAAATCATATTTGGCCAAAAGTTATAAACATGCTTGAAAACATTCGATCAGGACTGTGCGCAGTTCCGACAATACACAGTTTCCTGGGGGGAGCAGGCGCAATCTCAAGCGTTGCATCAGCTTCCAGGCTACACGCGCTTGCAACGACACCAGGCCCACCTCAAGTCTAAAAAACACCTTTTCCATGCTAATGACTCCACTATCCCCCAAATATAGAGCAATAAACCTGTTTCAGCACCGTATAACAGGCGTGGGATAATTGTTTGGTGATAGTACTTGACCAAAGGACTTGCTGAAAATCTGCCAAGTCAAAAGCTGCTTTCTGGTTTTCTTAATTAAACAATTGCAGCCAATTTGCTTAGTTCTCTTTGCGCTGATCTCAATACCCAAGTATTTAAAGCTTTGGACAACTTCCAATCGCTGTTTTGCAACAAACCAGTTGTACTTTTGTGTGTGTTATTTAGCATAATTTATCATTAAGACTTTGGATTTTTTTAAGTTCAGTTGTAAATCCAATGCTGCAAAATATGCATTGGTCAATGTCTGTGCCCTTTGCAGGCAGATAAAGGTAGGATCAAATAAGAATATGTCATCCGCGTATGCCAGGTAACAGATTGGCAGATTTCCTAGCTTGGGAGGGACATTTCAGATTTTATTAAAGATTTCACCAAAATCGCTGATATATAAACTAAACAAAAATGGTGCCACAACACACCCCTGGCGTAGCCCGTAATGGCTATTTATCCACCTCATATAATTCCCTTTTTGGTCGAGATGCACCCTCACTTTAGTGTCAGTATGCAAGGCAATCAGAATGTCTACCAATCCAGGAGGACAGTCCATCACCTTTAACTTATCCCAAAGGCGCCGACAATTAACGTAGTTGAAAGTCCCTTGGAGAAATATCCAAAAACGTGCAGTATAATGCCCTTTTCTCCTGGATGGCCTGATTTTGCAAAAGGTTAATTACAAAGCAATTATGAGCAGTATTGTATCCTGACCAAAAACCATACTGGAATTAATCGATAATGCTATTCTATCTACCCAAGCATATAGGTGATCCAAAATAATGGCCCCAAAGTTTTTTCTACAGGCATCCAGGAGGGAGATTGGATGGTTTTTGGATGGCTTAGACCCATTTCCCTTCTTATAGATCGCTACGATATTTGCTTTCTTCCAAGATGCTGCTAAATTATTGGCCTTCCCAATTTCACAAAATAAGACATACAAAGTTGCTGCCCAGAGGTTTCGATTCAACTTCAATGTAGCAGTTGCCAAACAATCTGGGCCCGGAGCATTTGAGGCCTTTCTTTGTGTAATAATATCCCTTATTACCCACAGGTCGATCTCAACCTGTTCCGACCACTTACCATTGTGTGTGCGAGACCCCCTCTTTTTCACTGTAAAGGTTGGAGAAGTGAGTCTCCCACACACCCGACGCAACAGGTTGGCATTGAAGGGAGCATTGCTCTGGGGGTTCTTTAATCAATCCCCCAAAAGGAAGAGGAATTTTTACGAATAGAGCAGAACATTGATTCCGCGTCATTAATATACAACAGCAACCGATGGCCCTTGACTCAATTATTATAATTGAGTCTCAAGGTTTTTGTCTTTGCCTCATAATCAGCTGGAGATTTTCTCTGCTTTATTACACTCCCTCTTTTTTTTCTACAAGACTGGTCTCATATTTGTGCCTATAGCTTTGATTCTTTGCTGACTTCTTTCCACTCCCTTCATTAGGGGAGTTTAGGCTACCCAAAACCTTTTGAATTGCCTTGTCATAAGTCTCTGGATTTAGAAGATGGCCATCTTTGTTGGCCCCCATAGAGAAAATACATTCATTGAAGGTTAAGGATAGTACTGGCTTCCAAGTCAGTGCTTTATTTTGTGGATTTACTTCCACAGTCACTAGGCTGTTTATGCTTTGTTGATGTCCCCATTTACACTTCAAGCTCAGTACTAGAATATGGTGGTTGCTGGATTTCATGGGTGTCACTTTTAGGCTATTACATTTCCAAAATAAGGATTTATATACAAGTGGATCTTAAAAGGCCATTTACCCAAGTAAACTCAGGGGGGACTATCATCCATGAGGTTTTCATTGGCCAGGATTAAATCCCAGCGTTTTAATTCTGATCTTATTAACCTCCCTCTTTTTCTCACCAGGGAAGCCACCCCGGTCCTATTTTTTTTCCACAATACCATTTGGGGTCCAAGCATTCACTATTAAAATCCCCCAATATGACGATTTCTGCATCTTCATTTACTAAAACATTTGGGGGCTGATTCATGGTAATGGTGCAATCCCATAGGAAAACATTCCATGAATCAGGCCCTTGATCAGGAGATCTAGTCAACGCATTCACCAGGGAGGAAATGGGTGAATATTTCTCCAAAATTATATTGGCCAGTTCACCTATACTCTCTATCTCCGAATACACAGACAAGATACTATGATCTAAGATTTTCAATCGTTTTGCCGTAGGCTTTACAAATGTATTTATGGGACCCTTTGTGCCTTTGATCACTCTTTTCTCAAGGTTATTTTGTTTCTTATTTGCCTTCCTTGGTAGTGTAGCTGATTCCTTACAAGGCAGCAACTTCCGCTCTTTCTGTTTAGGCAAACTAACACTCTGCACTTCTTCCTCACAATGGGAAAAAGACTCTGCCTCCGCCAAAGGTTCCTCATAAAGCTGTGAGAACTTTTCTGCCTTTGTTTGGAGGAGGTTTTCACCTTTTTAGTTTTTTTCCTTTCCAAGCTGGTTACGATAGCTGGCGTGTTGGTTGCCATATCTACCGTTGAGGGTTTCAGACCACTGTTTATTATATTGGCACTTTAGTTCTTGGCCATCAAGCCAGGGGGAGAGTTGACCGTTAATGGACCCAAGGAGCCTGGCTGGTCTCTTCCTGAGGCTTGGGTGGGCTCCCCCGAGCTCTGAACCCTCCCATAGATGAATCCCTATAGAAAAGCCATTGTAGAGGACATATTATTCAGAGGGCACATTGGTCACGGAACTCTTCCTCAATTAAATCATAAGAATTTGCCATTTGGGAGAGGGTAAAGTTCAGGGTACGAAGGGCTCACCCCAGAGTGTTTGGGACCTCATGTAGTGTTGTGTGCAATGTGGGAAAACCGCCCTCATCCTGCAGAAAGTCTCGCATGGAAAGATCCAATGAGGATGACGTGATTCTATAGCCGCAGGACACAGATGTAAATATTGAGGCTGATTGCAAACAATTTGTTTCTATGTTTGATCAAGGTTCCGGGGAGAAAGAGATAAGGCGGACTATAGTTGCAATCACTCTTAATTTTTGGCAATGAGCTGTCACTGTTACCTTTATCATTGGCCGGTTCATGAGCAACCTCAAGGAAGCCAGCATTGGTGTTTAAACAAGATGAGTTCAGTATAGCTGTGTCAGTCAATGTTGGACGTGGTGATTTCTAGGGAACAGGATTCATAGAAATCAAGAAAATCTGCTGGTGCTCCATCTCGCTCACAGAGCCCCAGCAGACTACTGCAGATCCCCTCTGCTCCTCCTCTCCGCTCCGCAGAGTTATAGGGTTTAAGAGTCTGTTATGGAGGAACGCTGCAGTTTGCCACTCTTCCGTACAGCAGGCACTGAAAAAATACTCTGTCCCGAGCACAGCACACAGTAGACCACCTCTGCTCCAACTCTCCGTTCCGCAGAGTTGTGGGATTAAAGAGTCTGTTATGGAGGAATGCTGCAGTTTGCCACTCCACCTTACAGCAGGCACTGAGAAAATACTTTGTCCCCAGCACACAGCAGACACCTCTCTGCTGGATGGACATTATGGTTATCGCACAGCTCCCGGAGAGAAGGAACAATTTAATTTGTAAATTGTCATCACTCACAAATGGATTTATGAATTAGAAAGAATGATGGCTGCGATGGCCTTAGCAGTAGGTGACATAAAAATCCTGCTATATTAGGAGAGCAATCAGACAATATTTGGAAACAAGCAGGGTATCCTGGGGTGACGGCTCAGAATACTAACCATGACAGGGCACCTTTTAACAATTGTCAAGCTGACTTATGGAGAGCACTAAGGGTACAACACCCAGATTCGTCAGTCAATTATGACTCGTAAAATAAGAGCAGACGAAGATTCCACTACTTATATACAGGATAGTCAAAAAAACATGGCAGCTGGAGACTAGAGAACCATGGGACAAAAACATATCTATTTTACTTCCCGAAGAAGTGCAAAGACAGTTGAGAAATATTGTGGGAAAGGAAGCAAAGCCATAGACAGAGATACAATTGACTATTCACCATTGTCGATTAAAACAAGAGAGACAAAAAGAAAGTTCAGGATGGAAAGATTGAGGAAGCAAAATGTGTCTAAATTGTCAGTGGAAGGATCAGTATTGACATGTGGGGGAGAAAGTTACCATGTACAAGGAGCACTGCCGGTGAAGCCAGTGTTGAACAGAAGTTTTGCAGGAAGAGGAAGTTATTGGAGGGCAACCAAGATTCGGAGGACCACCACAACAGTGTTGGACATTTGGGAAGAAGGGACACATTTCACGGGTATGCAGAAACAGGGGAGAAATGCAGCAGAACTGACATGCAACATACCCAAGAGCGGCAGGGGCAGCCTACCCCCCACCCTATAGGGCAGAACCACCAGAATATTATGCCCAAGATCACACACATTATCAGACACCAGCACCACAAATACAGCAAACGCAACAGGAGAGGCAACCCCAGATGCAGCAAGCACCGATGCAGACTCAGGCACCAGTACAACAGAATGCACAGCAAAATGCAGTGACACCATGAAACGCGAAGATAGTACAACAGAAACCCACACGTAGAATAGGGGGTGTGACAGTAGTGGGAGGGAATCCTTTCATCGGCACAGGACTGAATATGTTCCCACAATAGGGCAGCCTACAGAGAAACGTTATTTGTTCCATCCTATTGATTACACCAGACCCACAAGAGGAACTGAGCGTTGGAGTGACCATAGGTGTCAAAACATTTTCCTTCTTGGTAGATACGTGGGTGACTCGATCCTGTGTTAAAGAATGGAAGTTCCCAATGTCTGGCATTGCCATAAACGCACAAGGATTTTCTGGGGCAACAACTACTGTTCCTTTTACAGATGATTTAGCCATCACCATAGAAGAACACAACATGTCCATGCCATAATTATATTCTCGCAAGACACCAGTTTAACATATTGGAGAGAGACTTGATAAGTAAATTAAACATGACAATATCATTTACTGACCAGGGGGTAATATGTTCTACCCAAGGGATCTATTATGTGAATGCAGAAGAATTCAGAACAACATTTTATGGTCAGAAAGCACAGAAAGGGGTTCCACTGGACCCAGAAGTATTCCTTTATGTGTTGCATGTGTTATTGCCATGGCTTTCCCAAATAAGAGTCAAAGTATTGAGGTTACCTACAGAGTTTTTATTCAGACCAGAAGATGTGGAGGAGTGCCAGGTAATTCCAGTTGAGCTAGAAGGAGCAATAGTAAGGGAAGTCATTTTGCATGGAATAGACCAGGAAAAGGTAAGCTGGTGCACAGTAATAGCGCTCGACGAAGCACAAAGACTGACTGACCTAACAGATGAGGAATTGTTTACAGACGAATACTCAGATGACAAAGGGATTTTTAACATCAGTCTTGCATATCGGGTACAAATTGAGAACAGATACATTCCCCAGAGAATGTCCTTAGCAAAGACAGGATCACCCTTCCTCTAAGAGGATTTGGCACATGTACTGAGCACACTGTGGACCAGCAGTCCATATGACGTCGGTCTATTAAAAGGAGTAGGAGCTGTCGAGAAAGAACAGATCTATTTTACCACAAGTAAGACAGTATCTCATGTCAAAGGACCAGAGTATTTATGAGACTATTGCAGCCTTACTGCAGTATTCAGAATCTGTAATGCTCACCTGATTCCCACGGAGGCGCTGGTCTTGGCAGGAAGGTGTCTGTGACTCAAAAAGTGATGTGTAGGACTCGATTGGCTTCTGGGGTCGAACCTCTTCTCACTGTGGGTCGAACCCGAAGGGTGAGGTTTCTTAGATAGGTGAATGCTGGACTCTCCATCTGCGTCTGGTGCAGGGTGCCGTTGCCAGTTCCTTCACTGGTGAAACATAGGCCTCTTGAACTCAGAGGATCATTACCGTCGTTAACTGCACGAGCAGTGAGTTTCTGGGCACCTTTTTAGTCTTTATAGTCTTTAGGTGCGTGGCAAGTTAATATTGAACAAGACTCTGTATAATGCTTTCCCTTTTGTCTTGCAGGACTCTGGAGACGGAAGATGGAGTGAAGCGCCTGGAAATGAGTAAGTAAATGCAAGCGCTCTAACTGTCTTTTTCCCTTGCTGCTTAGTCCGTGCTGAAGAGACGCTGGAGTATTTGTATGCGCTCTTATTGTGGCGAGCGCGATGGGCGTAAGTAAATACCTGTCTAATGTCTCTTCTTTTGTTTTCACAGGCGGCAGTGCAGCTTGAAGAAATCCGGAATTCGCGGAGTGCCGGTGAGTGATAACAATGCTTTTGTCTTCACAGGCGGTGGTGCAGCGTGAAGAAATCCGGAATTCACGGCGTTCCGGTATGTAATAACAATGCTTTTGTCTTCACAGGCCGAGATGCAGCGTGAAGAACTGGCCGCAGCCGATGGATCAGGTGAGTAAGCACTGCGTGTAAAGGTTGCCTTGCTAACCTGTTGTTTCTTGTCTTTGCAGGTGCTGTTGTCGACTGGATACAGGAATGGTAAGTATAATTCTTGCAGGTTCAGGATCGAAAGAAGAAAGGCCGGAACAGACTCGGTGAGCGTTCTGCTGCAGATGCAGAATAACGCGAAGCACGTTTCATCTATCGGGTGTGGTTTAAATAGCCTTGGAGTGATGAGGCGTCTTCCTCCACAGCCCCGCCTAGGTAAGAAAAGAGTTCCAGTTCCAGAAGTGTTCCAGTGCTGTATCCAGGGAGTGGAGCTTGCCCCACCCAGGTAAGAAAGTAGTTCCTGTTCACAGAGGACTTCTAAGTGGCTGGTAAGTAAGCAGCATGGTCTGCTGCAGGTAAGTCCACCCAAGCATCTTTATCCATAATATGAGCCCGGCGCTTCCAGTGCCGGGACCGATGACTGTGATGAGCCTTGTGCCACCGGCGCCAGGACGAAGCCCAAAAGGTCCCAGTGGGGACCGGCTGGTGCCTAAGATAACGGTTAGGGGCCTGCTTCCAAGGATGTTGGGTTGTTCCTGACTCCTTGGAAGCAGTGATCATGACAGCACCCCCCCTCAAGGCCCCTCCCAAGCGTGTCTTCTCCGGGGGTTTTGGCTTGTCAGGGTGATTCAAATGGAATTTCTTGACCAGACGAGGTGCGTGGACATGTTCTGAGGGTTCCCAAGACCTTTCCTGGGGGCCGTATCCTTTCCAATCAACCAGGTAATATAATTTAGATTTGGAGATTTTGGAGTCTAGGATGTTCTTTACTTCGAACTCAATTTCTCCATCTACTAAAACAGGTTCTGGGAGTTCGGTCAATCGGGTTCCTGGTTGTACTGGTTTTAGTAAGGAGACATGGAATACTGGATGTATTTTCATATGCGAAGGCAATTCCAATTTAACAGCCACTGGATTAATTATGGCAGAGATAAGATAGGGTCCAAGGTATCTCGGGTTAAAAGTGCGGGGTCCTTTTAGAGGTAGGTGCTTAGTGGATAACCAGACCTGCTCTCCCACTGCGTAGTGAGGGGCCTCTTTACGGTGCTGATCTGCTCCTTTCTTGAATTGAGCTTTAGCTCTTTGCAGATGGTCAGTGGCTTCCTTAAAAGCACGAGTGATCTCCGAGTGCAAGTGATCCACAGCAGGTGCCTCGAATTCTTGGGGAGGATCCAGGTTAGAGGTTCTAGGATGGTGTCCGTATAATAAGAAGAAGGGAGTCTTTCCGGTTCCAGAATGAGTCGAATTGTTATAAGCGTATTCAGCAATCCAAAGAATGTCCTTCCAAGGGTTTTCAGTTTCTTGGAGCATGCAACGTAGATATTGCTCTAGAGTTTGATTTGTCCTCTCGGTTTGGCCGTCAGTCTGGGGATGATGACTGGTAGAAAGTCTCACATCTATTTGGGCTAAACGACAGCAACTTCGCCAAAAGTGGGATATGAATTGACTTCCCCTATCGGAAACCAAAACCGAGGGAAACACGCGTAACCGAACAATGTTTTCTAAGAATTCTCGGGCCAATATTGAAGCTGAAGGTAGGCCCTTCAGGGGAATGAAGTGAGCCATCTTGGAGAATAGATCCACGACTACTAAAATGGTATTATACCCTGAGCATGGAGGTAAGTCCGTGATGAAATCCATGGACAGGGTATGCCATGGACATGGAGGGATGTCTAGTGGGTGTAAGAGGCCGGCTGGTTTCTCCTTCAGACTTTTATTTTGGGCGCATACACCGCAAGAGATTACAAAGTCTCTAATATCCTTTTTCCATGATGGCCACCAGAAATGTCTTTTGACCTTTTCCATGGTTTTGGTTATGCCAGGGTGACCCTCCATTAGTGAATCGTGATAACAGGAGATTACCTGTCTTTGTATCTTCTCACTGGGCAAGTATAATCGTCCTCGGAAAAAAGGTAGATCTTGATCCACTGAAAATTCTTTTCCCCTTAATTGCCAGTTCTGTAAGTCGGCCGGAGTTAGAAGTGATTTGACTGTGGTCTTAATGTCTTCAAAGGATTGAGCGCTGACCAAACCCAAAATCCTTTGTTCAGGGATTATGGGTATTGGTTCTGGATTGGTCAAATGTTCATCTATTCCCATCCGGGAAAGGGCATCTGCTTTTCCATTTTTACTGCCAGGTCGATAAGTAATTATAAAGTCAAATTCCGCCAAAAACAGAGCCCAGCGAAGCTGCCTGGAAGACTGAGCTTTGGCCGTCTTCAGATACTGTAAGTTGCGGTGATCAGTCATTACGGTGACTGTGTGTATGGCTCCCAAAAGATAATGCCGCCAGGCTTTAAAGGCCGATCTGATAGCTAAAAGTTCCTTGTCTGTAATTGAATAGTTGATCTCGGGAGCCGAGAATTTGCGGGACCAAAAGGCTATAGGATGTAATTGATGTGTGACCGGATCTCTTTGTGATAAAACTGCCCCCATAGCAAGACTTGAAGCATCTGTTTCTACGATGTAGGGGAGTTCTGGACAAGGATGTTTTAGAACAGGTGCAGAAATGAATTTAGTTTTTAAGTCCCGAAAAGCTTGTTCCGCCTCAGTAGACCACTCAAAACGTTTGTTTTTCTTTAACAGAGCAGTGATGGGCTGGACTATTCGAGAGAATTCAGGAATGAATCTGCGGTAAAAATTAGCGAAGCCTAACATGCTTTGGACTCCCTTTATAGAGGTTGGTGAAGGCCACTTGATAATTTCATCGACTTTCTTTGAATCCATATGGACTCCATTGGGTGACAATCTGAATCCCAGGAACTCAACTTCAGTTACGTTAAAAACGCATTTTTCGAGTTTAGCAAAAAGGTTATGTTGACGTAGTCTCTTGAGGACCTCTCTAACATGTTTCCGATGTTCTTCTTTAGATGATGAATAGACGAGGATGTCATCAATGTAGACAACAACACACACATCTATGAGTTCTCTAAGGACATCATTCATTAAATACTGGAAGGCGGCAGGAGCGTTGCAAAGTCCAAAGGGCATAACTTGATATTCAAACAGCCCATACTTGGTGCGGAAGGCTGTCTTCCATTCATCGCCCTCTTTTATTCGTACCAAGTGGTAGGCTCCTCTGAGATCCAACTTTGTATATATACATGCGTCTTTGACTTGATCCAGGAGTTCAGGGATCAAAGGTAACGGGTATCTGTTTTTAACAGTGATTTGATTCAGGGCGCGGTAATCTATACAAGTCCTAAGGTCTCCTTCCTTTTTTCGGAACGAAGAACAAAGCCGAGGAAGCTGGAGATTTTGAAGGACGGATAAACCCGTTGGCTAGGTATTGGTCCAGATATTGTCTCAGGTGATGATTCTCTGGCTCGGTGAGGGCATAAATCCTACTGCAAGGAGGAGTTGTTCCAGGTATCAGATCTATTTGACAGTCGTACGACCTATGAGGAGGCAGGGTGTTAGCTTGATCCTTCCGAAAGACGTCTTGGAATTCCTGGTATTCGGGAGGTAATTTGGGAACCTCAGAAGAGATTTCCGCCAGTGAAACATCAGGCCGAGGATAACAAGTGGTAAAACATTCTGGAAACTGAACCGTCTTTGCTCGCCAATCGATCTGAGGATTGTGCTTCTCTAACCAAGGAATTCCCAGAATGATCTGGAACTGAGGGGCCTTGATCACATCGAACACGATTTTCTCCCGGTGTCCATCTTGGCTCACTAGCGTCACTTCTTGGGTGGCGTGCGTTACTGGTCCGGAGGCTATCTCCGTGCCATCCACTGTAGTAATGGCGTCTTTTACTGCCTTAGGGACAAGGGGTAGGTTCATCCTTAATACCATTTCACGGTCCACATAATTACCGATTGCTCCGCTGTCGATGTAAGCTTCAATTGCATGCAAACGATCCGGACGATCAGGACTAATGAGGACCATGGGCACCACGAAATGCGAGGTCACGGGACAGATCTTAACGCTCGGCAAGAGGACCTCTACACTTGTCGGGCTAGGTCGTTTCCCTGCTCAGAATTTGTGGTACAGGTATCTGCGGCTCCTACAGCCTTCTTAGCTGGTTTCACTGGACAGTCTCGAAGAAAGTGCCCTGAGTTTCCGCAATAGAGGCATAATTGCAGCTGTCTTCTTCTTTCCCGCTCCTTTTGGGTTAAAGGTCCTTTCATGCCCCCTATTTGCATGGGTTCCACAGTGTCAGTGTCATGATCTCTGCTTCCAAAAGATCAGGACTTGCCCGACACCCTTGGAAGCAGACCCATAACCCCGGTTCCGAGTGCCAGCCAGTCCCAATTGGGACCTTTTGGACCCTGTCCTGGCGCCAGTGGCACCAGGCTCATAAAGATGCCCAGTCCCAGCGCTGGAAGCGCCGGGCTCATAATGCTTGGGTGGACTTACCTGCAGCAGACCATGCTGCTTACTTACCTGCCAGTTGAACCCCTGATCTTCTTCTGTTTGGGACTACTTTTCCTGTTGGGTGGGGCAGGAGCCACTCCCTAGGTTCAGAACACTGGAACTCTTCTGGAAAGCAGGAACTCTTTTCTTACCTAGGCGTGGCTGTGGAAGGAGACACCTAAGCACTACAGGAGGCTATTTAAACCACACCCGATGGATGAATCTTGCTTTGGGTTATTCTGCATTCTCTGCAGCAGAACGCTCATCGTGTCTTCTGCTTCTGATCCTGGGCCTAAGGGAACAAAGGCTTACCATCCTGGAATCCAGTCTTCAGCAGCACCTGTAAAGACAAAGAAAGAACAGGTTAGCACTACGGTCTTCAGTGGCAGCGCATCTCTTACCTGGTCCATCGGCTGTCACCAAAGCCTCGCGCTGCATTCCGGCATCTGAAAGACAAAGGCTTACCTACTCTTCGTATGCTCCGGAGGTCTTCGCACTGCATTCCGGCATCTGAAAGACAAAAGCTTACCAGCTCTTCGCACGCTCCGGAGGCCTTCGGCGCTGCATCCCGCATCTGAAAGACAAAAGAAGGTGCGTTTAAAGACATTGGGCAACTTTATTACTCACGTGCCATTACTCCTTCCCACGCCGAATCCAGAGGGTATTCCAGCACCCTTCAGCTTCTCTAAAGCTCCGAACTTGTACCTGCAAGATAAAAGGGACAGTTAGTGCGCATCGTGAAGCAGGCTACAAGCGCTTACTTACGTGCTTCCAGGCGCTTCTATTCCTCACGCGGGTTCGATCCTCAACTCTCATCAGCCCGCCATCCGCCATTGCCGGAACCCTGCAAAACAAGAGATATCATTACAAAAGACTTTTAAGACATTTGAAGTGCCCAGAACTTACCGTTCGTGCAGTTAACGACTGACAGCAGTCCTCTGAGGTCAAGAGGCCTGCACCCTTATCCAGTGAAGAAACTGGTTACGGCACCCTGCCCCGAGGCAGATGGAGAGCTCGGCGTTCACTTACCTAAGGTGAGGGCGTTAACCTTTGGGGTTCTACAGGAGAAGAGAAAGGGAAGAGGAGAGAGGCACCCAATAACCCCAGTTCATTAATCCCATATTTTCTATCTGCAGACATCTTACTCTTCGAGTCAGACATACAGTGCACAGAGGTCCAGCCCAAAGAGCCAACCGTGTGTTACACATCACCTTTGAAGATACGGCATTCACCCAGTCAAGACCTGCGCCTCTGCGGGAATCAGGTGAGTGTTACAGAACGCAAAGCCTACCACAAAACTCCCACCCAGGCGCTATGGAAACCTCGGATACCGACCAGCTAGCCCAGTTACTTGGGGAACTAAGAGCAGAAGTGCATGCAGCCCGTCAGGAAACGAATGCTCTAAGAAGGGAACTGATGATTTCCAAGGAGCGAACAGACGATCTCGCTAGACAATTGCTACAGTCACAAGCCGGACAAACTCCGTTACCCGCATCAGGGGCAAATCTTCCTTCAACATCCTCTACGAACCCAGTGCAGATCAACCTACCTGGGAATGTACCTCTGGCTCCGCCCGAACGATTTTCTGGTGACCCAAAGAGGTTTGCAGTATTTATTAATCAGTGCCGGTTGCACTTCTTATGCCGGCCAGCAGCCTTTCCAACTGATCAAGCTAAGGTAGCTTTCGTACCTTAGTGGCAATGCGGCAGACTTGTCGATCCCTCTAGTTAATCAAGATGATCCGGTTCTCCATGATTTTCAAGCTTTTCAGCTCAGTATGGAAATACTGTTTGCAAGACATTCACAGGGGCAGGCCTTGGACAATGCGCTCCTTTCATTGCGACAGGGTAATGAAGACCTTTTGGCTTATATTGCGTCTTTCAACAGACTGATAGTGGAAACTCGATGGCCTGAGGACAAAAGGATTACGCTGTTTTATAGAGGTCTACGTGGAGAGCTCAAAGATGTGTTAGCCCAAGTAGTGAATCCCCCGCAAGACTGTTCGGACTATATTGACTTAGTCGTTCAAATTGACCACAGACTGCAGAACAGGAAGGCCGATCGTTCCAAGTTTGATGCTCGAGTATTTTTCAAACCACCAACTCCTACCAAAGGAGTAGACTCTGGGGAACCCATGCAAATAGGGGGCCTGAAAGGACCACTAACACAAAAGGAGCGGGAAAAGAGAAAACAGCTGCAATTATGCCTCTATTGCGGAAACTCGGGGCACTTTCTTCGAGACTGTCCGGTGAAACCAGCCAAGAAGGCAGTAGGAGCTGCAGTTACCAGGGTCACAAACTCTGAGTAGGGAAACAACCTCGCCGGACAAGAATAGAGGTCCTCTTGCCGAGCGTTAAAACCAGTTCCGTGACCTCGCATTTCGTGATACCTATGGTCCTCATTAGCCCTGAACATCCGGATCGATTACATGCGATTGAAGCTTACGTCGACAGCGGTGCCATCGGCAATTATGTGGATCATGAAATGGTTTTGAGGATGAATCTGACTCTTTGTCCAAAGGCTGTAAAGGACGTCATTACTACGGTGGATGGTACGGAGATAGCCTCCGGACCAGTAACGCATACCATCCAAGAAGTGACGCTAGTAAGTCAAGATGGACACCATGAGAAGATCGTGTTCGATGTGATCAAGTCCCCTCAGTTCCAGATTATTCTAGGAATTCCTTGGTTAGAGAAGCACAATCCTCAGATCGATTGGCGAGCAAGAACGGTTCAGTTTCCAGAATGTGTCTCTACTTGTCACCCTCGACCTGGTGTTGCACTGGCAGCAATTTCCTGGGAGGCTCCCCAGTTACCTCCTGAATACCTAGAATTCCAAGATGTTTTCTGGAAGGATCAGGCTAACTCTTTACCTCCTCCTAGGTTTTATGACTGCCAGATAGACCTGATACCTGGATCTACTCCTCCTTGTAGTAGAATTTATGCCCTCACCGAGCCTGAGAATCTTCACCTCCGACAATACCTGGATCAATACCTAGCGAATGGGTTTATTCGTCCTTCCAAGTACCCTGCTTCCTCAGCTTTGTTCTTCGTTCCAAAAAAAGAAGGGGACCTTAGAACTTGTATAGATTATCACGCCCTGAACCAGATCACTGTTAAGAATAGATATCCGTTACCTTTGATCCCTGAACTCCTGGACCAAGTCAGAAAAGCATGCATATATACAAAGCTGGATCTTAGAGGAGCCTACCACTTGGTACGAGTAAAAGAGGGCGATGAATGGAAGACGGCCTTCCGCACCAAGTATGGGATATTTGAATATCAGGTCATGCCCTTCGGACTTTGCAATGCCCCGGCCGCCTTTCGATATTTTATGAACGATGTCCTCAGAGAGCTCATAGATGTGTGTGTTGTTGTTTACATTGACGACATCCTCGTTTATTCTTCATCGGAAACTGAACATCGGAAACACGTGAAAATGGTCCTCGAGAGATTGCGTCAACACAAACTTTTCGCTAAGTTGGAAAAATGTGTTTTCAACGTGACTGAAGTTGAATTCTTGGGATTCATATTATCACCTAGCGGAGTGCGTATGGATTCAAAGAAGGTCGATGCAATTCTCAAATGGCCATCACCATCCTCCGTAAAAGGTGTTCAAAGCATGTTAGGCTTCGCTAACTTTTACCGCAGGTTTATCCCCGAATTCTCTCGAATAGTCCAGCCCATCACCGCCTTGTTAAAGAAAAACAAACGTTTTGAATGGTCTACCGAGGCGGAACAAGCTTTCCAGAATTTGAAGACTAGATTTATCTCTGCACTGATCTTAAAACATCCTCGCCCAGAACTCCCCTACATCGTTGAAACTGATGCTTCGAGCCTTGCCATGGGGGCAGTTCTATCACAAAAGGACCCAGTAACCAATCAGTTGCATCCCGTGGCATTTTGGTCCCGCAAATTCTCGCCTCCTGAAATCAATTACACTATTACTGATAAGGAACTTCTAGCTATCAAGTCCGCCTTTAAGGCTTGGCGGCATTATCTTCTGGGGGCCCGACACACCGTTACTGTGATTACAGATCACCGAAACCTGCAATATTTGAAAACCGCAAAAGCTCAATCCTCTAGGCAACTCCGTTGGGCACTATTCTTTGCCGAGTTTGACTTCATAATTACCTATCGACCTGGTACAAAAAACGGTAAAGCTGATGCCCTTTCTCGGATGGGAGTGGAAGAACATTTGATCAATCCTAAACCTGTACCTATCATTCCCGAGCAAAGAATTCTAGGTGTAATCGCCACACAATCCATAGAGGAAGTTAAGGATAAAGCCAGGCTACTGGTAACTCCAGCAGACATACAGAATTGGCATCTGCAGGGAAAGGACTTTACGGTGAAGGACAACCTATTATATTTCCCAGAACGGTTATACCTGCCCAGCACAGATTTACAGAAAAAGGTAATCTCTTGTTATCACAATTCTTTAATGGAAGGACATCCCGGTATGACCAAGACCTCGGAAAAGATCAAGCGCTACTTCTGGTGGCCGTCTTGGAAAAAAGATATCAGAGACTTTATAATGTCCTGTGGAGTATGCGCCCAAAACAAGAGTCAAAAGGAAAAACCAGCCGGCCTCTTACGCCCTATTGACATCCCGCCTCGCCCTTGGCATACGCTTTCTATGGACTTCATCACCGATCTACCTCCATGCTCCGGATACAATACGATCCTAGTAATCGTGGACCTATTCTCCAAGATGGCGCATTTCATTCCACTCAAAGGCTTACCAACAGCAGCAACTCTGGCCCGAGAATTTCTTGAAAACATCGTCCGACTGCACGGTTTTCCTTCAGTTCTAATTTCGGATCGAGGTAGTCAATTTATTTCTCATTTTTGGCAAAGTTGCTGTCGGTCGGCTCAAATTGATGTGAGACTTTCGACCAGCCACCACCCTCAAACCGACGGACAAACCGAGAGGACCAATCAAACTCTGGAACAGTATTTGCGCTGCATGCTACAACAAACTGAAAAAACTTGGAAAGATATCCTTTGGATAGCCGAATATGCCTACAATAACTCTGTCCACTCGGGAACTGGGAAGACCCCGTTTTTTCTTTTATACGGTAGTCACCCTCGAACCTCGGAGTTGGATCCACTCCAAGATCTTGGAACACCAGCAGTAGACCACCTGCATTCTACAATCACCCAAGCCTTTAAGGAAGCCGTTTCTCACCTTCAAAGGGCTAAAGAACAATACAAGAAAGGAGCAGACCAACATCGGAAGGAAGCCCCCCAATATCAAGTCGGAGATCAAGTCTGGTTATCCACCAAATATCTACCTCTAAAAGGACCACGCACATTCAACCCACGATACCTTGGTCCCTATTCCATCACTACCATAGTAAATCCAGTAGCGGTCAAGTTGGACTTGCCCCCTCACATGAAGATACATCCGGTCTTCCATGTCTCTCTATTAAAACCTGTGCAACCTCAAACCCGACTAACTACATCTCCAAAACCTATTCTAGTTGATGGAGAACTCGAGTTTGAAGTCAAAAGCACCCTGGATTCCAAGATCTCCAAATCTAAACTATTTTACCTGATTGACTGGAAAGGCTACGGTCCCCAAGAAAGATCCTGGGAACCTGCAGAATATGTCCACGCGCCTCGTCTAATCAAAAGATTTCATCGAACATTTCCTAACAAGCCCAAACCCCCGGAGAAGCCCGGTTTGGGAGGGGCCTTGAGGGGGGGTGCTGTCATGATCTCTGCTTCCAAAAGATCAGGACTTGCCAGACTCCCTTGGAAGCAGACCCATAACCCCGGTTCCGAGTGCCAGCCAGTCCCAATTGGGACCTTTTGGACCCTGTCCTGGCGCCAGTGGCACCAGGCTCATAAAGATGCCCAGTCCCAGCGCTGGAAGCGCCGGGCTCATAATGCTTGGGTGGACTTACCTGCAGCAGACCATGCTGCTTACTTACCTGCCAGTTGAACCCCTGATCCTCTTCTGTTTGGGACTACTTTTCCTGTTGGGTGGGGCAGGATCCACTCCCTAGGTTCAGAACACTGGAACTCTTCTGGAAAGCAGGAACTCTTTTCTTACCTAGGCGTGGCTGTGGAAGGAGACACCTAAGCACTACAGGAGGCTATTTAAACCACACCCGATGGATGAATCTTGCTTTGCGTTATTCTGCATTCTCTGCAGCAGAACGCTCATTGTGTCTTCTGCTTCTGATCCTGGGCCTAAGGGAACAAAGGCTTACCATCCTGGAATCCAGTCTTCAGCAGCACCTGTAAAGACAAAGAAAGAACAGGTTAGCACTACGGTCTTCAGTGGCAGCGCATCTCTTACCTGGTCCATCGGCTGTCACCAACGCCTCGCGCTGCATTCCGGCATCTGAAAGACAAAGGCTTACCTACTCTTCGTATGGTCCGGAGGTCTTCGCACTGCATTCCGGCATCTGAAAGACAAAAGCTTACCAGCTCTTCGCACGCTCCGGAGGCCTTCGGCGCTGCATCCCGCATCTGAAAGACAAAAGAAGGTGCGTTTAAAGACATTGGGCAACTTTATTACTCACGTGCCATTACTCCTTCCCACGCCGAATCCAGTGGGTATTCCAGCACCCTTCAGCTTCTCTAAAGCTCCGAACTTGTACCTGCAAGATAAAAGGGACAGTTAGTGTGCATCGTGAAGCAGGCTACAAGCGCTTACTTAAGTGCTTCCAGGCGCTTCTATTCCTCACGCGGGTTCGATCCTCAACTCTCATCAGCCCGCCATCCGCCATCGCCGGAACCCTGCAAAACAAGAGATATCATTACAAAAGACTTTTAAGACATTTGAAGTGCCCAGAACTTACCGTTCGTGCAGTTAACGACTGACAGCAGTCCTCTGAGGTCAAGAGGCCTGCACCCTTATCCAGTGAAGAAACTGGTTACGGCACCCTGCCCCGAGGCAGATGGAGAGCTCGGCGTTCACTTACCTAAGGTGAGGGCGTTAACCTTTGGGGTTCTACAGGAGAAGAGAAAGGGAAGAGGAGAGAGGCACCCAATAACCCCAGTTCATTAATCCCATATTTTCTATCTGCAGACATCTTACTCTTCGAGTCAGACATACAGTGCACAGAGGTCCAGCCCAAAGAGCCAACCGTGTGTTACACATCACCTTTGAAGATACGGCATTCACCCAGTCAAGACCTGCGCCTCTGCGGGAATCAGGTGAGCGTTACAGAACGCAAAGCCTACCACAAAACTCCCACCCAGGCGCTATGGAAACCTCGGATACCGACCAGCTAGCCCAGTTACTTGGGGAACTAAGAGCAGAAGTGCATGCAGCCCGTCAGGAAACGAATGCTCTAAGAAGGGAACTGATGATTTCCAAGGAGCGAACAGACGATCTCGCTAGACAATTGCTACAGTCACAAGCCGGACAAACTCCGTTACCCGCATCAGGGGCAAATCTTCCTTCAACATCCTCTACGAACCCAGTGCAGATCAACCTACCTGGGAATGTACCTCTGGCTCCGCCCGAACGATTTTCTGGTGACCCAAAGAGGTTTGCAGTATTTATTAATCAGTGCCGGTTGCACTTCTTATGCCGGCCAGCAGCCTTTCCAACTGATCAAGCTAAGGTAGCTTTCGTACCTTAGTGGCAATGCGGCAGACTTGTCGATCCCTCTAGTTAATCAAGATGATCCGGTTCTCCATGATTTTCAAGCTTTTCAGCTCAGTATGGAAATACTGTTTGCAAGACATTCACAGGGGCAGGCCTTGGACAATGCGCTCCTTTCATTGCGACAGGGTAATGAAGACCTTTTGGCTTATATTGCGTCTTTCAACAGACTGATAGTGGAAACTCGATGGCCTGAGGACAAAAGGATTACGCTGTTTTATAGAGGTCTACGTGGAGAGCTCAAAGATGTGTTAGCCCAAGTAGTGAATCCCCCGCAAGACTGTTCGGACTATATTGACTTAGTCGTTCAAATTGACCACAGACTGCAGAACAGGAAGGCCGATCGTTCCAAGTTTGATGCTCGAGTATTTTTCAAACCACCAACTCCTACCAAAGGAGTAGACTCTGGGGAACCCATGCAAATAGGGGGCCTGAAAGGACCACTAACACAAAAGGAGCGGGAAAAGAGAAAACAGCTGCAATTATGCCTCTATTGCGGAAACTCGGGGCACTTTCTTCGAGACTGTCCGGTGAAACCAGCCAAGAAGGCAGTAGGAGCTGCAGTTACCAGGGTCACAAACTCTGAGTAGGGAAACAACCTCGCCGGACAAGAATAGAGGTCCTCTTGCCGAGCGTTAAAACCAGTTCCGTGACCTCGCATTTCGTGATACCTATGGTCCTCATTAGCCCTGAACATCCGGATCGATTACATGCGATTGAAGCTTACGTCGACAGCGGTGCCATCGGCAATTATGTGGATCATGAAATGGTTTTGAGGATGAATCTGACTCTTTGTCCAAAGGCTGTAAAGGACGTCATTACTACGGTGGATGGTACGGAGATAGCCTCCGGACCAGTAACGCATACCATCCAAGAAGTGACGCTAGTAAGTCAAGATGGACACCATGAGAAGATCGTGTTCGATGTGATCAAGTCCCCTCAGTTCCAGATTATTCTAGGAATTCCTTGGTTAGAGAAGCACAATCCTCAGATCGATTGGCGAGCAAGAACGGTTCAGTTTCCAGAATGTGTCTCTACTTGTCACCCTCGACCTGGTGTTGCACTGGCAGCAATTTCCTGGGAGGCTCCCCAGTTACCTCCTGAATACCTAGAATTCCAAGATGTTTTCTGGAAGGATCAGGCTAACTCTTTACCTCCTCCTAGGTTTTATGACTGCCAGATAGACCTGATACCTGGATCTACTCCTCCTTGTAGTAGAATTTATGCCCTCACCGAGCCTGAGAATCTTCACCTCCGACAATACCTGGATCAATACCTAGCGAATGGGTTTATTCGTCCTTCCAAGTACCCTGCTTCCTCAGCTTTGTTCTTCGTTCCAAAAAAAGAAGGGGACCTTAGAACTTGTATAGATTATCACGCCCTGAACCAGATCACTGTTAAGAATAGATATCCGTTACCTTTGATCCCTGAACTCCTGGACCAAGTCAGAAAAGCATGCATATATACAAAGCTGGATCTTAGAGGAGCCTACCACTTGGTACGAGTAAAAGAGGGCGATGAATGGAAGACGGCCTTCCGCACCAAGTATGGGCTATTTGAATATCAGGTCATGCCCTTCGGACTTTGCAATGCCCCGGCCGCCTTTCGATATTTTATGAACGATGTCCTCAGAGAGCTCATAGATGTGTGTGTTGTTGTTTACATTGACGACATCCTCATTTATTCTTCATCGGAAACTGAACATCGGAAACACGTGAAAATGGTCCTCGAGAGATTGCGTCAACACAAACTTTTCGCTAAGTTGGAAAAATGTGTTTTCAACGTGACTGAAGTTGAATTCTTGGGATTCATATTATCACCTAGCGGAGTGCGTATGGATTCAAAGAAGGTCGATGCAATTCTCAAATGGCCATCACCATCCTCCGTAAAAGGTGTTCAAAGCATGTTAGGCTTCGCTAACTTTTACCGCAGGTTTATCCCCGAATTCTCTCGAATAGTCCAGCCCATCACCGCCTTGTTAAAGAAAAACAAACGTTTTGAATGGTCTACCGAGGCGGAACAAGCTTTCCAGAATTTGAAGACTAGATTTATCTCTGCACTGATCTTAAAACATCCTCGCCCAGAACTCCCCTACATCGTTGAAACTGATGCTTCGAGCCTTGCCATGGGGGCAGTTCTATCACAAAAGGACCCAGTAACCAATCAGTTGCATCCCGTGGCATTTTGGTCCCGCAAATTCTCGCCTCCTGAAATCAATTACACTATTACTGATAAGGAACTTCTAGCTATCAAGTCCGCCTTTAAGGCTTGGCGGCATTATCTTCTGGGGGCCCGACACACCGTTACTGTGATTACAGATCACCGAAACCTGCAATATTTGAAAACCGCAAAAGCTCAATCCTCTAGGCAACTCCGTTGGGCACTATTCTTTGCCGAGTTTGACTTCATAATTACCTATCGACCTGGTACAAAAAACGGTAAAGCTGATGCCCTTTCTCGGATGGGAGTGGAAGAACATTTGATCAATCCTAAACCTGTACCTATCATTCCCGAGCAAAGAATTCTAGGTGTAATCGCCACACAATCCATAGAGGAAGTTAAGGATAAAGCCAGGCTACTGGTAACTCCAGCAGACATACAGAATTGGCATCTGCAGGGAAAGGACTTTACGGTGAAGGACAACCTATTATATTTCCAAGAACGGTTATACCTGCCCAGCACAGATTTACAGAAAAAGGTAATCTCTTGTTATCACAATTCTTTAATGGAAGGACATCCCGGTATGACCAAGACCTCGGAAAAGATCAAGCGCTACTTCTGGTGGCCGTCTTGGAAAAAAGATATCAGAGACTTTATAATGTCCTGTGGAGTATGCGCCCAAAACAAGAGTCAAAAGGAAAAACCAGCCGGCCTCTTACGCCCTATTGACATCCCGCCTCGCCCTTGGCATACGCTTTCTATGGACTTCATCACCGATCTACCTCCATGCTCCGGATACAATACGATCCTAGTAATCGTGGACCTATTCTCCAAGATGGCGCATTTCATTCCACTCAAAGGCTTACCAACAGCAGCAACTCTGGCCCGAGAATTTCTTGAAAACATCGTCCGACTGCACGGTTTTCCTTCAGTTCTAATTTCGGATCGAGGTAGTCAATTTATTTCTCATTTTTGGCAAAGTTGCTGTCGGTCGGCTCAAATTGATGTGAGACTTTCGACCAGCCACCACCCTCAAACCGACGGACAAACCGAGAGGACCAATCAAACTCTGGAACAGTATTTGCGCTGCATGCTACAACAAACTGAAAAAACTTGGAAAGATATCCTTTGGATAGCCGAATATGCCTACAATAACTCTGTCCACTCGGGAACTGGGAAGACCCCGTTTTTTCTTTTATACGGTAGTCACCCTCGAACCTCGGAGTTGGATCCACTCCAAGATCTTGGAACACCAGCAGTAGACCACCTGCATTCTACAATCACCCAAGCCTTTAAGGAAGCCGTTTCTCACCTTCAAAGGGCTAAAGAACAATACAAGAAAGGAGCAGACCAACATCGGAAGGAAGCCCCCCAATATCAAGTCGGAGATCAAGTCTGGTTATCCACCAAATATCTACCTCTAAATGGACCACGCACATTCAACCCAAGATACCTTGGTCCCTATTCCATCACTACCATAGTAAATCCAGTAGCGGTCAAGTTGGACTTGCCCCCTCACATGAAGATACATCCGGTCTTCCATGTCTCTCTATTAAAACCTGTGCAACCTCAAACCCGACTAACTACATCTCCAAAACCTATTCTAGTTGATGGAGAACTCGAGTTTGAAGTCAAAAGCACCCTGGATTCCAAGATCTCCAAATCTAAACTATTTTACCTGATTGACTGGAAAGGCTACGGTCCCCAAGAAAGATCCTGGGAACCTGCAGAATATGTCCACGCGCCTCGTCTAATCAAAAGATTTCATCGAACATTTCCTAACAAGCCCAAACCCCCGGAGAAGCCCGGTTTGGGAGGGGCCTTGAGGGGGGGTGCTGTCATGATCTCTGCTTCCAAAAGATCAGGACTTGCCAGACTCCCTTGGAAGCAGACCCATAACCCCGGTTCCGAGTGCCAGCCAGTCCCAATTGGGACCTTTTGGACCCTGTCCTGGCGCCAGTGGCACCAGGCTCATAAAGATGCCCAGTCCCAGCGCTGGAAGCGCCGGGCTCATAATGCTTGGGTGGACTTACCTGCAGCAGACCATGCTGCTTACTTACCTGCCAGTTGAACCCCTGATCCTCTTCTGTTTGGGACTACTTTTCCTGTTGGGTGGGGCAGGATCCACTCCCTAGGTTCAGAACACTGGAACTCTTCTGGAAAGCAGGAACTCTTTTCTTACCTAGGCGTGGCTGTGGAAGGAGACACCTAAGCACTACAGGAGGCTATTTAAACCACACCCGATGGATGAATCTTGCTTTGCGTTATTCTGCATTCTCTGCAGCAGAACGCTCATTGTGTCTTCTGCTTCTGATCCTGGGCCTAAGGGAACAAAGGCTTACCATCCTGGAATCCAGTCTTCAGCAGCACCTGTAAAGACAAAGAAAGAACAGGTTAGCACTACGGTCTTCAGTGGCAGCGCATCTCTTACCTGGTCCATCGGCTGTCACCAACGCCTCGCGCTGCATTCCGGCATCTGAAAGACAAAGGCTTACCTACTCTTCGTATGGTCCGGAGGTCTTCGCACTGCATTCCGGCATCTGAAAGACAAAAGCTTACCAGCTCTTCGCACGCTCCGGAGGCCTTCGGCGCTGCATCCCGCATCTGAATGACAAAAGAAGGTGCGTTTAAAGACACTGGGCAACTTTATTACTCACGTGCCATTACTCCTTCCCACGCCGAATCCAGTGGGTATTCCAGCACCCTTCAGCTTCTCTAAAGCTCCGAACTTGTACCTGCAAGATAAAAGGGACAGTTAGTGTGCATCGTTAAGCAGGCTACAAGCGCTTACTTACGTGCTTCCAGGCGCTTCTATTCCTCACGCGGGTTCAATCCTCAACTCTCATCAGCCCGCCATCCGCCATCGCCGGAACCCTGCCAAACAAGAGATATCATTACAAAAGACTTTTAAGACATTTGAAGTGCCCAGAACTTACCGTTCGTGCAGTTAACGACGGACAGCAGTCCTCTGAGGTCAAGAGGCCTGCACCCTTATCCAGTGAAGAAACTGGTTACGGCACCCTGCCCCGAGGCAGATGGAGAGCTCGGCGTTCACTTACCTAAGGTGAGGGCGTTAACCTTTGGGGTTCTACAGGAGAAGAGAAAGGGAAGAGGAGAGAGGCACCCAATAACCCCAGTTCATTAATCCCATATTTTCTATCTGCAGACATCTTACTCTTCGAGTCAGACATACAGTGCACAGAGGTCCAGCCCAAAGAGCCAACCGTGTGTTACACATCACCTTTGAAGATACGGCATTCACCCAGTCAAGACCGGCGCCTCTGCGGGAATCAGGTGAGCGTTACAGTCAGCTCCCCTAGTAGAGGTCTGTGGTTTAGAAAACACTCAGGTATCAAATTTGGAACGATCAGCCTTCCTGTTCTGTAATCTGTGGTCCAATTGGACAACTAAGTCAATATAGTCTGAGCATTCTTGTGGAGGATTCACAACTTGAGCTAACACATCCTTGAGCTCTCCACGCAAGCCTCGGTAGAAAAGCGTTATTCTCTTATCCTCGGGCCATTGAGTTTCCACTAAAAGTCTGTTAAATGAGGCTATATAAGTCAAGAGGTCTTGATTACCCTGTCGTAATGAAAGAAGTTCATTGTCCAAGGCCTGCCCTTGTGTATGTCTTGCGAACAGTTTCTCCATGCTGGACTGGAAGGCCTGGAAATCATGTAAAACCGGATCATCCTGGGTAACTAAAGGGATCGACCAATCTGCTGCGCTGCCACTGAGATAAGAAAGCATGAAAGCCACCTTGGTCTGATCTGTTGGGAATGCAGCTGGTCGACATAAGAAGTGTAGGCGGCACTGGTTGATGAACACTGCAAATTTCTTTGGGTCACCACAAAAGCGCTCGGGCGGAGCCAATGGCACATTACCGGGTAGATTGATTTGCACTGGATTTAAAGATGATGCAGAAGGATAACTTCCTCCTGGAGCAGGCAAAGGTGTCTGTCCTGCCTGCGTTTGTAGCACTTGCCTAGCGAGGTCCTTTGTTCGCTCCTTGGAAATTATCAGCTCTCTTCTTAGAGAGTTTGTTTCCTGACGAGCAGCATGTACTTCTGCTCTTAATTCCCCGAGCAACTGGGCTAATTGATCAGTGTCTGAGGTTTCCATTGCGCCTGGGTAGGAGTTTTGCGGTGGCTTTGCGTTCTGTAACGCTCACCTGATTCCCACGGAGGCGCTGGTCTTGGCAGGAAGGTGTCTGTGACTCGAAAAGTGATGTGCAGGACTCGATTGGCTTCTGGGGTCGAACCTCTTCTCACTGTGTGTCGAACCCGAAGGGTGAGGTTTCTTAGATAGGTGAATGCTGGACTCTCCATCTGCGTCTGGTGCAGGGTGCCGTTGCGAGTTCCTTCACTGGTGAAACATAGGCCTCTTGAACTCAGAGGATCGTTACCGTCGTTAACTGCACGAGCGGTGAGTTTCTGGGCACCTTTTTAGTCTTTATAGTCTTTAGGTGCGTGGCACGTTAATATTGAACAGGACTCTGTATAATGCTTTCCCTTTTGTCTTGCAGGACTCTGGAGACGGAAGATGGAGTGAAGTGCCTGGAAATGAGTAAGTAAATGCAAGCGCTCTAACTGTCTTTTTCCCTTGCTGCTTAGTCCGTGCTGAAGAGACGCTGGAGTATTTGCATGCGTTCTTATTGTGGCGAGCGCGATGGGCGTAAGTAAATACCTGTCTAATGTCTCTTCTTTTGTTTTCACAGGCGGCGGTGCAGCTTGAAGAAATCCGGAATTCGCGGAGTGCCGGTGAGTGATAACAATGCTTTTGTCTTCACAGGCGGTGGTGCAGCGTGAAGAAATCCGGAATTCGCAGAGTGCCGGTAAGTAATAACAATGCTTTTGTCTTCACAGGCGGAGATGCAGCGTGAAGAACTGGCCGCAGCCGATGGATCAGGTGAGTAAGCACTGCGTGTAAAGGTTGCCTTGCTAACCTGTTGTTTCTTGTCTTTGCAGGTGCTGTTGTCGACTGGATACAGGAATGGTAAGTATAATTCTTGCAGGTTCAGGATCGAAAGAAGAAAGGCCGGAACAGACTCGGTGAGCGTTCTGCTGCAGATGCAGAATAACGCGAAGCACGTTTCATCTATCGGGTGTGGTTTAAATAGCCTTGGAGTGATGAGGCGTCTTCCTCCACAGCCCCGCCTAGGTAAGAAAAGAGTTCCAGTTCCAGAAGTGTTCCAGTGCTGTATCCAGGGAGTGGAGCTTGCCCCACCCAGGTAAGAAAGTAGTTCCTGTTCACAGAGGACTTCTAAGTGGCTGGTAAGTAAGCAGCATGGTCTGCTGCAGGTAAGTCCACCCAAGCATCTTTATCCATAATATGAGCCCGGCGCTTCCAGTGCCGGGACCGATGACTGTGATGAGCCTGGTGCCACCGGCGCCAGGACGAGGCCCAAAAGGTCCTAGTGGGGACCGGCTGGTGCCTAAGATAACGGTTAGGGGCCTGCTTCCAAGGATGTTGGGTTGTTCCTGACTCCTTGGAAGCAGTGATCATGACAGAATCCCCATGTAACACAACTGTACCTGATCAAGAAGGCAACAGGGGGTGTGACGGCATCATGAAGCAATACACATACAACAGACTTTTATGTCAAACTAAAGCACTTTATTAAAGGTTGAGGCTCATCTTGCCCTATGCTAAGGTGGGATTTGCCTATCGAAATAAAACTAAAGAAAGTCTGAGTCAAATAGGTCCACTTGTAAGTCTGTCTGTGTCCACAACCTATGCTTGCCCTCACCATTTTCACTCACAATGTTTAGGAATGTTAATAACCAAAGAAGCATAGTTCAGTGCTTCCTCCAGCTCGCAGCTTTCTTTCCCCAAGTATAATATAGTCGCACAAAACTCTCAAGACCCCCTCCCACAAGCTCCTAGCAACATAGTTCAAGGAAATCCTCGGGGTTCCCTTCCTGAAGTCTCATTCAACACAATTCCAAACAAAAAGGGCAGAGTCTTGAAACCTCACTCTCAAGACAACAAACAGGGTTTTCAGTCTCAGGGCTCCCTTCCCCAAGACTTCAACTTCACTTTTTGTACTTGTTGGAGTTAGTTTTCTCAATTGGTTTTCCCAATATGCTCGGTTCTCAGTTTTCAGGGTTCAATGGTCTAGGCGCAGTTGTTAGACCACACGGTCAACCCATTATAGGTCACGCAACCAGGATCCCTGGGCTCTTCAGTCACTTATTGATTCCTTAGCACTTGCTCCTGTGCGCCAAGTGTTTCCTTGGTTTTGGTTCCTGCACACCAAGGCATTTCTGCTTAATGTCTTTCGGTGGGCCTCCTATACAACATCCCATTCTTTTTGGCATCCCCTTTGTCAGCCTATGGGATTATACTTCAATTTTCTTATTGGGTTTCACATGTAAATTGCTTAAGGGTTTTAATGTGCTTTGAAGATCAATTGCTCTCAATTCAATAGTTCCTTGTGTAGCTTAAGTTTTAAGTTTTATTCTGGAAGAAAACACTCTTGTGCATTCGAAATGCATTCTTGTTCTTGAAGTTCAAATATAAATTTGAAATGCACTCTTGTAAGTTAAATATAAGTTTGCTTGAAGTTCGGTATTCAAACTGCATGGACCGGCACTTGCCTGCGGTCCATTTCAGAACTCCACTGTGTCTGTGTGTCCCTCCGACACTCACCAGTGGTCTGCTCCTTCTCCCGGTGGCTCCTGCTTTCTCCGATCCACGAGCCGGGAAACACTGCCGTCACGAGCCGAGCTCGCCTAGCGGATATCTCTTGTTCTGGTTCTCCTTCTGATTTCCAGTGGACGCGAACAGCGTCCTCCGTGATCCTGGTCTGCTGGCATCCTGTTTTGTCACCAAGTCCCAGAACATGCTCCTCCGACGAAGCACGGGTCCCCTGCTGGTGTCTGCCGCACCTGCCTCCTTTCTTTTCCCACTTCTGGAGCTTATCCTGGTTCCCCAGTCCTCTTGTTGGATGTTCCCTGTCACTCAATGTATGTACCTGCAGCGTCAGAGGCTGCAGGTGTGCCTGGTCAATTAGACCTGCCTGACCATAGTTAGGAAAACATGCCTGACTTTCCCAATGCTCGGGATGCAGCTTCCTCATCCCAGTACCTAAGTGGTGAAAATGTGTGGTGTTTGTTCCGCTTGGTCTCCTCTTCTTCATCACAGTACTGTCATATGTTACATTAGGGAAGGTAAGGAAAACGGGCTTACAATATAACTCATAAAGTTGGGGTTAGGGTCAGCTGGTTTGTTGCTAGGAAAGTGGGGGATACCAGGTCTCTCCCAAGGACACCCCACTCCCCAAAGACCCTCCACCCCAGGTGATCCTCTCTCGTTTGTCCAACCCCCCCCACAGGGTCAGGATCCAAGATTGATGACCTTCCTCTGGCCACATGCGCAAAGGATCCATGGGGAATAGGTGCATACCCTCAGGTTTCTCACAAATAATATTGTTGCGGCTGAATTTCCATTGGTGCCAAATCCAGCTACAATATTGTGCAACATCCCATCCAAAGCTAAATATTTTACTGCGATTGTTTTAAAGAATGCTTTCTTTTCAATCCCTTTGCATTAAGAGTCACATTATTTGACCTTGTTCACTTACCGTGGAATTCAGGTGCAACATAATTGTTTGCTCCCCGGGTAATGTGAGTCACCCTCTGTCTTTAACTGAGTGCTGCAGATGGATTTGGGAAAAGTAGAACTTGACAGCATAGTGATACAATATATAGATCACATCTTGGTGTGTAGCACCACAAAGGAAAGGTGCAGGAGAGACTCAGTGACACGGATGACTGTATTGGCAGAGAAAGGGTATAAAGTGGACAAAGAAAATGCAATATTGTCACATAGGTCAGCTGAAATCGAAAGAAGGAAAGAGGAGGACACCTGAAAGAGCAAAAGCAATAGCGAAAACAGGCATGCCCGAGAAAGTGAAAGAATTACAGCAATTCCTAGGCCTTTACAATTATTGTAGGGCATGGGACTTTGATTACAGCACATTTGTTAGGACACTTTTTAAAGGACTTAAGGAAGCACAGAAAGACAACCGTGACATAACCTGGACAGGTGAGATGATAGATGCCTTTGCACCCAGACCTGCCAAGTCCTGTGACACAGCCTCCTCTCCTCCTACTTTAGAGCACCTCCTAGCCTCAAAGGTGCACTCCTCAATGTAGGTTCCCTTGGAGCCCATGCTATTGAAACTCATGACCTAATCATTGATCAACAATTGGACTTTCTAGCTGTTACCGAAACCTGGCTGCATCAAGCCTCAGGCCCCCTGCTAGCGTTAGCGATCCCTCCCGGATATAGCATCCAGAGGGCAGACTGACAAGACGCTGTGGGATGTGGCGTGGCTATTATTGCTAAAACAACCTTCAATTTAGATCTTGCCCACTTGACCTACTTCAAGGTTATGAACTGCTTTTTGTTAAAATTATTACAGACCCCAAAACTACCACTAACATCCTTGTTATCTATAGAGCACCTAACTTCGGCAACCATCCAGAATCGGATATCCCACTTCACATCACTCCGTACATCAAGCCAAATACTAAATTCATAATTCTAGGTGATATCAATTTAGGCTTTATCGATATACAAGACCACAAAGCGAGTGCCCTCCATACCTCCCTTACTGACATGAATTTTACTCAATTAGTCAATGCACCCACACATGACAAGGGCAGGATATTAGATTGGATACTTGCATTAAATGTCCATATGTCTATAGAAACCATCACAGCAGTCGACTGGACTGATCATCATTTGATCAGCTTCAACCTAACTAGTAAAGAGAAACTCATCCTCACCCCCACCACGCCGGAAACTATTGTAATTAGAAACATCCGTAACCTAACAGCAGATTACCTCACTCCTGCTTTGCTAGAGTCCCTCTCTACTAATACAGCTACCAATTCTAATCCTGATCATCTGGCAGACATATATCACCACTGTCTTAAAACTACCATTGATGCCCTAGCACCCCTCACAACCAAAATACGAAGCCCAGTCAAACGCTCTAATTTCTGGTTCAATTAGGAACTTGTGATACTTAGGAGAAATAAAAGATCTCTGTAACATATCCACAAAAAATCACTTACCATTGACTCTGCCAAAGCATTCTGTGATGCATATAAATCAGCCATCATAGCGCATAAAGCAAATGCCCTGAACACTTGTATAAGTAATGCCTCTTCGAACTCTAAATAACTCTTTACTAATATAAGAGAATTGGAAAAGCCTATCCCACCCAATATCCCAATCAATTCGAGTAAAGAGTGGTGTACCACCCTCCAGAATGTTCTGGCATCAAAAATAGTCCCGCTCCAAGGAAAAATTTCTTCTAACATAAAGCTATTGGCTAACAAAACCTCACTGCCATGTCTTAAAGAGAGAATCTCTGATAACTCTCCATTTCACACCAGTCAGCCAAGACCAAGTGTTAGACACTATCTTGAAATTAAAACCATCAAATTGAAAAGGAAACTGCTTCCCTGCACACTTAGTCAAGCTATGCACCCCCACTCTCTCACCCATTATCACCAATTTTGTTAATGCCTCCTTCAGTGCAAACAGGGTCCCGGCCAGTATCAAAAAAGCGTGGGTTACCCCACTCCTCAAAAAACCTTAGTCGGACCCGACGGTTCCCACTGATTACCGGCCTATAACCACTGTTCCCTTCCTGTTGAAAATCACTGATAAAATAGCCTACTCACAAACCATAGCACGGAACCGGCTTTATTGGACCTCAAAATCCAGATGCACTCCATAAGAGATGCTGGCGAACTTTGTATCCTCCTTCTATTAGACTTATCCACTGCCTTTGATCTGGTGAATCACAACAAACTCTGTACCACATTGGCAGACAACTTCCGATTCTCGCGAGAAGCCACCCTCTGGGTTAAATCATTTCTTGCACATTGCACATCTCGTGTCACCATTGGTATGGAAGCAGCAGACCCCATCCCAGTACCACTAGGAGTACCTCAAGGCTCCTGCCTGTTGCTTACCCTCTACAATGCTTACACTAAGTTGTTATTCTCAGCTTTGGATGCCATGGGTGTCATCTATACAATCTTCGCTGATGATACTGAGATTCTCATCCCTATCACTGGCAACTATGATCAGGATACCATCAACAAGATCTACGCCATAATTCAAAACTGGTTGGCTATTAACAACCCAAGGCTCAATGATGAAAAGACAGAGATCCTCCTTGTGGGCTCCCCATCCAAAATGAATACCCTCCATACCGACTTTGCATCTATTATCATTGATGGGACCCCTATCCCAATCCTCAAACAAGTTAAAACCCCAGGTGTCCACCTAGATGCAACACTAACAATGACCAAACATGTTAACGCCCTTTCATCGGCCACCTCGTACACATCCAAATTGATTGCACTAAGTCGACAATTCCTTACGCCACAAAACTGTACTACGCTTGCCTGTGCCCTCATGCTGTCAAAGTTAGACTATAGTATACACTAGCCTTTTGCTAGGCTCTTTGAATGCGAACCTGGCCAAACTCCAACTACTGCAAAATAAAGCTTTGCGACCAGCCGTTGGCTTAAAAAAAATCTGATCATATCTCTACTACTAGGAGGGAAGTGCATTGGTTACCTATTAAAGCTAGAATTATTTACAAAACCCTTTGCATCACCCACAAATGTCTCACAAAGAAGGCTCCTACATACATTAACAATGTCAAAATAAATAAGACTATGAGAGCTCTTAGATGTAATATTAACACCCAACTGTATGTCCCGTGCTTCAAAAGTTCGAAGGCAGGGGGCAGCAGTTTCCCAGTCATGGCACCAAAACTCTGGAATGCCCTTCCCCTGCATCTGAGAAATGAGCCATCCCAGCTATGTTTCAAGAAAACACTAAAAACTTGGCTCTTTAACAAATTCTAACCTCATTGCTCGCACCCATCTCACCCTTCACCCCTGGAGTCATTACCCACTTCCCATTTGCCCCTCCCCACTGCCACTGCTGAGACACATGCATTTTAAATATATTGTAGGTATCCTTATTTGCAATTATTACCTACCACACGTACTAGTTTTGTCATCAAATACATGTTGCTATCTAATATGTTTAAAATGTAATATCTTTCTTTATACTGTAATGATATAACCAAGTTATCTGTAATCTACGCTGTGATACCTTAGGGTTTGGGCTTATAACAAATGCAGTTTTTACTGAGTAAAGCTAAAAAAAAAATGCAGTAATTAAAATAAATAAATAAATGAGTTGAAGTTTGCAATTAGCACCGCTCCAGTTTGAGGGATACCCAATTATAATGAGGACTTATTTTTGTTTTCCCATTCAAATGAACTAGTGATGACAGCTGTCCTTACACAGAATACTACCATCGGGCACAACCATTAGCATTCTACAGTGGGATCTTAGATCCAGTAATGAGAAGCCATTACATATGTGAGAACGTTTTGGCTGCAGCAGCTTTTGCAAGTGAGAAATCAGCAAACATAACAATGGGCTGTTCAGTTACATTATATGTTGAACAGGTTCTTTTCGCAATCCTTGAAAAAACCCAAAACACATTGACAACAAAGAGAGATTCTGGTTATTAGGTGATTATATCAAATTCATCGATTAAATTTGTCAAGTGGTAAACACAGCCAGATTCATAGCAGAACCAGTGAAGGAGGGAGATTATGTGCATGATGGCACAACTACACTGAATACCATGAGATACCCGATGTCAAGGAAAATGCCCTAGGACGGGGGATAATTATTTTAATTGACGGGTCATCGTCAATAGACCAGAACACGGGCTAGAGGCATAGTCGCACAACAGTGGTGAAGGCTGGAGAGAATGACAGCTTTGAGACCGTGACAAGTGCGAGATTGCCAGCGAATTTCTCAGCACAAGCGGTAGAGTTGGTAGCATAGATTTTGGCGCTTGAGGCACATGAAGATGAAGCGGTAATGGTGTACTCTGACTTAGACTACATGAACTCAGCAGTACACGAAGGGCGGTCATGATGGAAAAGGAGGGGCCTTCCTGCACGCACACAGCACACCAGTGCAGCATGCACCATTATTATACAAGCTCATAGAAGCACCTACGTGCCCATTGCCCTGGTGAAGTGCGTAGCGCACACCAGAGGGGCGGATTTGATTTCTCGCACCATAGAGGCTGCCGATCTAGAAGCAAAAAGAGCAGCCTATTTTCCATAAGTATCTGACATTTTGACTGCAGCAAACACACACAAGTATGCAACATGGTGTTGGAGAGTTTTAATATGCTACCCTTAGAGCCAATTACCGAATTACAGGGGGGAAGGGCACCACCAGAAGAGCAAGAGTTATGGAAAAGAAGAGGGTGCTCATTGTCCCCCAGAGATGCAATGTGGTGGCTGGACAGCACCGGAAAATCTGTTATGCCCATAGGACTGCTTACAGTTGCTTTAGAATAGTTTCATTACGCAGCACACAAATCAAGAGTGTCTTGCAGTACTGATTTCTGAGGACTGGTTAGGTCCTAATCTGGATGAGCATGTTGATAATGTCCTAAATTGTTTGATACATCAAAATTTAACAGCTCGGCATACTCTGCGAACAGTCAGAGGAGCAATACCCTGCACTATGGGACCGTTTCAGCATTTGCATATCAACTATGTGGATATGCTCCAAATTTGTAAGGCTACAGATATGCTAGTGGTTGCATGTCCCTTTTCCCGATGGATCGAAGCCCGTCCACGTACACATCCAGATGCCACATGTGCTGCGACGTTCTTCGTATGTGAGGTATTTCCAAGATGGGGAGTGTGCGAAGTGCTCCGGTCTGACAACAGACAACACTTTGTAAATGAGGTGTTTGAGAACATCACTGTCTTTTTGGGCATAAAGCATAAATTCTCATCCACCTATCACCCACAAGCAAACAGCATTTGTGAGCACCTCAGTAGCCCCCTAAAAGAAAGTATTGCAAAGCTAAAAGAGACTCTGAAAAAAGGTTGGTTACATTGCCTTCCTTTAGCCTTATTTGCATTACGCAACCAGCCAGGCTCTGACCATCAACTCACCCCATATGAGCTGGTAACGGGACGCTGAATGCACACGCCCATTGCTCCTCCCACTCAGGCTCACACTGATGCAGAGAATGCTGCTACTGTGTTAGGGATGGAAATGCACGATTATTTGACAGCTATTACCGAATATCTTAAATGTATGTCTCGACAGGTAGACACGGCAGGGGCGGGGGTTTGAAGAACACAAATGAAACCCAAGAAATTGATGCCAATAATTTCTTAAAATAGTTCTACCCCAGGGATGAGGTTTTGTGCTGAAATCTCACAAGGAAGTGGCACATACCTAATTTATAGGGTCCTTATATAGAGGAGGCTGTCATTCCGTGTACAGCGAAGGTGTAGGGTAGGCATGCTAGGATACACCTCAACAACGTCAAGATATACAGAGGTGAGATCCCCACCTGTCCGCAAATGAGCCCGAAGGTGAAGAAGACGTGAGATAACCCCAGACAAGATCAATGACAATGGCCAATCAGCAACAAGAAGAATAAAGACACGTCGTTTCTACATATATAAGCACAGTTGATCCAAAATCATCTAAAAAATTAGCACCTAAACGAAAATGGGACAGTAAAGGAAACACAGCAAATGTTCTCCATAGCCATCATTCCTTTTGGCCTTGTCCTTTTCTATAAACACATCATATCCTTTTTGGGAGCATGCAACATCTGTTTGGCCATTTTGTTATATAATTTAAAAGCTTACATTGTTTTAGAAAGACATTTTCTCACACTCTTAACCAGGTTTTTCTTCAGACCTCTTGGCTCCTAACAAACAAAAGGAAATATGCGTTCCCTTAATGAAAAGCGATATCGTCTTTTAGCACTTGGAAGGATGAACATCCGTATAAATTTGCAAAATAGACATACCATAGCCATGATGATAGGAGCAGTTTTTTCCTCTTTTGTGTGTCTGTACTTTCTTTATTGGTTTGAAGTACAACACTATAGCTCCTACGATCTGATAAGACCCTCTTTTTCTGTTCTTCATGATGTTAATACCAGTACAATATGTATTGTAACACCAATTGAAACAGTCCCAGGGAAATACTCTAAGCCTAGCACTCCTGGGGGAGGGCGAAAATAAGTGTGCAAGATAACTCAAGGCACCTGAGCAAGAATATTGATGATTCTGCAAAGTAGCCAAGAATCTGTTTTTCCAACAAAAGAGCAAAGTAGGGAGAGAGACATCTGATGGGAGTTGTTGTATGCGTACCCTCATACCCTACACCATGAGTACCTCCAGGATATTTGTGATCACAGAAATACTTGCACACAGAGCACACTGCTAAACATACTTAGCACTTTGCACTACTATGGGGGAATTTCAAGGAAGATGGGCCACCTAGTGATGGATGACAAAAAGAATATTCCCTTTTGAGGACAGCTACGTAAAACAAAAGTCCATGATGCATGACACTAGAACAAATAATAAGGTGATACAATATACCCTGGAAAGACTGAATAAAGGAGAGGTTAAAATAATTAACCATAAATTGTTATAATGCATCAATTCATCAGGGATTGAAATACCCGGGTGCTGGGAGAGACCCTAGTTACTAATATACAGAGATGTATTCACCTCCGAAGGCTGGGTCGAATGGATGATGGGTTGTAAAGCACAAGCTCTCCTATCAGTACCCGTAGATGTTGTGCAGAGTACAAATGATATATGCCTCAAAGAATGGACTGAATATTCCAATTTGCTCACATGGGTAGAGGATGAAGCAAGCCCCCTGGCCATAATATCCGTGAAGCATGCCATTTACTCCTACGTTCCGTCCCCTTTCCTCCATACTGTTTGGGCGTCCCTCATTAGGGATGGTAGACAGAACCTTTTCAGTCAGAAAAATCAACTTCCCATTTAAATTTAGATGTGCGTGGGGGTGTGGCCCTGGGAGCATGCGCTCCGCTGACTCCGCCCACCGGCGCCACTCCTCAGTTCTCTTTTCTGCATCAACGGGACGGACCGCTTTCACAAGCGCTCCTGGGTTAGGCCTCTGGCCTAGTGATTCCACATGCTCTTCCCCGGATAAGTACTTTTGTCTTATTTTTCTTGTCTTTATTCAGATACCTCTGACGCCACATTCCTCCCTGGCACATGTCGATGTCTGCATGCTTCAGCAGGTGTCCAGCCTGTGAGGGGCTCTTCCCTACGTCTGACTACCACGCTCTCTGCCTCTGCTGCCTTGGCCCCGACCACAGCTGGGAGGGCTGTACTGCGTGCAGTGCGCTGACACCGTGCACTCTGAAGAACAGATTAGCCAGGTGGAGGGAGCTCTTCAGTAAGTCGCCTCCAGACAGAGGACCTAAAAGCGACACTAATTCAGACCGACAGCTCCACCAGCATGTATTACATCAACAAGCAGGGGGGCACCAGGTCTCCTCCCCTCTGCGCTCTAGCAGTTGACATTTGGGAATGGGCTCTGGTAAACAATATGCACCTGGCAGCAATACACCTGCCCGGGGGAATCCAACCTTAGTGGACAGGCTCAGCAGGCTGGGTACGGACAATTACAAATGACAGTTGAACAAACAGGTCCTTCGGGAGATTTTTGACAGGTGGGGTCATCCTCAGGTGGACCTCTTTGCCACCTGGTACAACAGGAGGTGACCCCAGTTTGCGTCCTGGCACGTGGCATGCAGCCTGACAAAATGGCCACCGGCCAGACAAAATGGCAGCTCATCCGACACCATCCCCCTTTGGGGAACAGGTAGGGGAACGAGTTCCCAGGAGGGACTGGTCTTCGCCAGGCACGTGGCCTACGGCATACCCTTCAGCGTCACAGGGCAGATACACACCACATACAGCAAGGCAGAGCATGCCCAGGTCTCAGCACCCCCAGGGCCCTCCGTCCATGCCCGCGCCACCAAGCGCTCCACCGGCCTGCAAAGGTTTTTTGAAAAGTTCATGACGTTTATGAGGTCTCCACAGATGGGTGTCATCCTCAGGGATGCGATCAGGGACATGCTTCCTGCGGTTTTGCCGCTAGCACCCACGGCTACTCCGCCCTTGATTCCAGTGCCTCTGGCTCATATACAGCCCCAGCTACCTACACCAGTTCCTGCTATACTGGCCCCAGCACCTCCAGTAGCCCCAGCAGCTCCTCATCAGTCGCTGGCTCCTGTTATTACACCACAGCCCTTGGTACCCAGTACTCCTCCGGCTGCACCGGACCAACAGGACACATTGGTAGACATCGATGAGGAGGAGGACCACGACAGACCTTTGTCGGCCAAGGCATTTCATGAATGGTTCGCAGGTCTAGCTGAATACTTGGAGCTTCCATAGCCTGACCTAAGGTTGAACAACCAGAGGCGGGGGTCTTGGCAGAGGTCCTCACATTACGCCCCACGGCTAGAATGAGGATTCCAATGCAAAAAGACATTGTGGCGCTGGCCAAAGAAAGATGGCTAAAACCTCATTCAGCGCAGCCTACCAACAGGTGCCTCAACGTCAAGTACAGGCAGATGGAGGGAGATCCACTCTTTCTGTTGGCACATCCTTAGCCACACTCCTCAGTGATTGCTGCAGCCTCAATCACTGAGGAGTGTGGCTAAGGATGTGCCAACAGAAAGAGTCCAAGCCATAATCATCCTCGGCTACCTCAGCCTTGGCACTCCTAGGTAAGGAGGAAAAGATCTTGGAAGCATATGGAAAGAAGATTTGTTCCAACGCTTCGCTGCATCTTAGTCAGTCCAATGTGGACGCTATGCTCGCTGCAGTCAATCAGAGACTTTGGCAGGAAATAGCTGACTTCCTTCTGGAACTTCCGGTACAGAGTAAAGTGTGCTTCAAGGCGGGGCTGGCAGAAGCCAAAATTGTAGAACAGGATATAATGGAGTCTATGGTGGCTCACATAGACACCTCTGGTCATGCCATCTGCATCGCTACGGACATGAGAAGAACGGCCTGACTACGGGCTACCAAGTTCAACCCAGACGTCCAGGAGCGCATATGGGACCTTCCATTCCAGGGTGGCGATCTTTTTCATTCAACCACCGATGAGGAGCTTGATAAGAAAGGAAAACAGTTCCCAGACTGCCAAAACCTTATCTATCCTCACAAAGTCCACCCCTAATGCCTATAGCCAGACGCACCAGCATTCTGACAATGGTCGGTCCTTTGGGGGGGTTCTGAGGCTTACAGGAAAGACGGTCCAGGCAGCCAGACCGATCCCCTAGCCAACACCAGCACAAGGTGGGGCACAAAGATTTTTTTCAGTCCCCGCTCCTCTGCCCCAGCCTCAGAAGGAAAAAAGAAATGACACGCCCATCCGGATCCACAAGTCTCTGGTGGGGGCCAGGCTTGCCCTTCACTCAACACTGGCATGCAAGGTTTGCAGTCCTGTGGATCCTGTTAGTAGTGTCCACAGGCTAACGCCTACCGCTACCTTCTTCTCCTCTCTACTCCCCTCCGCTCCCACAGATTGGGACAGCAACTCTGTTGGCGGAAATTCACTCACTCGTAGAGAGCCAGGCAGTGGAAGAAGTCCCAGTCTCCCAGTACGGTCTGGGTTCATGGATTTTCCCCATACACAAGAAGAACCAGGCGGGCCTGAGAGTTGTGTTGGACCTTTGCACCGTGAACCTTTCCCTTCAAGAATTCAAGATGGTTACCCCAGCGCTTATTGCAGAGACTTTGTGCATGGGAGACTGGATGTGCTAACTGGAGCTGAAGGATGCGTACTTACACGTCCCGACCTGGCAACCCCACCGGTGCTTGCTGAGTTTCAGGATCATGGGTTTCCATTTCCAATACAAGGTTCTACCCTTATTTACCAGACCACGCCATCTAAAACATATCTGTAAACTCAAAGACCTGGCCTACATTCTGGCCAAAAGGAGAATAGCTATGGGCTGGAAAGCAGCCCACAGATCCAGATTAGAGGTATGGTGGAGTGATCTCCTGAAATGGGCAAATGCTGAGAAAGTAGCATGGTATGAGGCAGCAAGCAGAGGGGGGGGGGGATGAGGAAGTTGGACCTCTGATAGCATGGAGACAAATGGTAGCCACACTGTCGGGATCCTCCCATGCTGAATCCAGTGAATATGACACGTCTGAGAACTGTGAAGGGGATTAACCCCAAGAGAAATGAAATCCGAGGAACTGAGGTGGAAGCTCGAGTTAAAGGGGAGGGAGGGGGGAGACAGTAATGAACAATATGTAACTGTATGCTAAGAAGCTTGTAAACGGAAATGTCGGGTGTGCTGGTTATGTTTGGTGTTTTGGAAAAATCAATAAAATTTGTTTAAAAAAAAGGTTCTACCATTTGGCCTCAATTCGGCTACCAGGGTCTTTACAAGACTTCTGAACGCAGTGGCAGCCCTCCTCAGGGCCCAAGTTCACCACGTCGACCCATACCTAGACAACTTCCTCGTCAGGGCAGTGCCTCCAGAGGCAGTCAACCACACAGCCTCCACCCTCATGAATACTCTACATGAGTTGGGATTTTCCATAAATCTCAAGAAGTCATAGCTGCAGCCTACGCAGAATCAAACGTTCCTGAGCTCTGAGAGAGCTTTCCCCTCAGAGGACAAGATCACAGCCATCAAGAAGGCCACAGGGCATTTCCTCAGTAGAGCAGTGACCTCGGCATGGCGGTGCCAACACCTCTTGGGGATCATGGCGGGATGTCTCCTGGCAGTGGCATATACAAGGCTCAAAATGAGGCGATTACAGCTACACTTCGCAGCCTCCTGGAGTCAGGAGAAGGATTCCCAGGCGAAGTGGGTCAGCATCCCACTGCATCTCCACCAGGACCTAGTCTGGTGGAACACGTACTACAACTTGCGGATAGGCAGTCCCTTTCGCCAACCAGCACTGCATGCTACCATCACCACAGACTCTTCCCTGGAAGGCTGGGGAGCCACCCTGGACAGCCACAGTGTCCATGGAGTCTGGTCTCATCAGGAGCAGGAGGTCCACATCAACTGGCTCAAGTTGGTGGCCACCTGGCTCGCGCTCATAGGGGACTATGGACTAGGAGTACGTTAGTCACTACGGGGAGTAACTTATAATTTATGTTTCAGAAATAAGCGCAAGGTAAAAGTAGGGGGAAATGATGGGTGCAAATACATTTTTGATGTGCCAGGCATGAAATTAGGCACATCTGCATTGATGGACCACAATTGAGCTAGTGGTTCAAAGGCCTATCCTCCCCCAAATTGGGAGGCCTGTGCTCCCTGGTGGTAATAAGTACACCAGCTTTAGTTGTATCCCAGAGTGAGGTGCAAATTGGTGTTTTCCCCAAGATTAATGTACACATATGAAACAAGTGTTCCCTTAAGTGCACACATAAGAAACAAGTGTCCCCTCCAGTGCACAAGAAGGCATAATTATGACTCAGCAAAGACGTATAACAACATACCAGAAGAGCATACATTGTTCAGTAGAACAGAGATGTTCTTTACATCCTTATTTACTCCCGGGTTGCAGGCCAATATGAATGCCAAATGGTTGCAGATAACCTGATGTGAGCTGTTGTGGACCATAAAAAGGACTATAAAAGGCTTTAATGCCATAAAAGAAGAATTGAGTAATAAGACTCCTGACCCTCCAAAATAGGTACGTTCTTGTTCTGATAATGACATGGAGGGGGGCGTGTGTGCAAACATTGTGCCTTCTTGCTGGACATACAAACTCACCCACAATGAGAACAATGGGACTCCAGAGAGGCAATAGCCACCGTGACAGCAATCCACACAAGAATAGTGGATGAGGTGGAAGACATTGCAGACGATGACTGGTTTAACTACCTGTGCCTATGGATACCCACCTGGTTAGCCAATGCCTTCAAAATACTTGTAGCCATATTGGTGCTGGTACTACTAACTTTCTGTGTTCTAAGAATAGCAATAAGCCAATGCAAGAAGAAGATCAAGAAGGCAGTTGGAATGAAAACAGCAATACATTTGGATACTTACATGCAAGAATATACCCAAACAGATGACTTCCCCCGTACCCAATCAGTGGAAAGCCCCATCACCCCTTCCAGGGTCAAAATGTATACGTCCTCAGCACTGGGTATATTGTGATTCTAATGGGGAATGCTCCTATAGGACCTTGGGACATATACCTATAGGACATTGGAGTAGCAACGAGCTACTCATGCACAGGTTTATGCAACATGTCTATACCATGTTGATTTTATGAAAGCCGATATGCACTCATGCAGCCATTCAGAAGATACCCTCACGTTGAAACAGTGGAGGAAAGTTATCAAGAAGATGTCCCTTTGCCGAAATGCAGCCATGGATAAAATGGTGCGTGACATGGATGTACGTTTAACAAAGTCTAATGACAGCAAAAGAATGTTCTTAAGAAGATGTATGAACCTATGCTGAAAATATATGAAAATACTTAAGAATGACGATACAACTGAAGCACTAATAGAAACATTTGCTACATTATGCAGTACTTTGAACAAAGAAGAATTAAGTGACTCACTGGTCAATAACTATAAATATGCTGAAACACAAGGTAGAAAGAATACATAGAAGCTTGCTTATAAGAGGTATATATTTAGCGTTTAGGATGGCCATTAGAACAAGATGGACGATGGCTTATGTCAATCAACCCAGCTACCTCAAAATACGAGCCCAGGATCTTAACGTGGAGAGATGATGAAGGAGCTGTTTTCCTCACGGAATTAAGGAGTACATTGGCTGTGAACCAAGGATGCCATTTCGAGAGATGAAGGAAAAGCACAAAGGGAGTCTAATGAGCAGACCATTTGCAAAGATATATTTACCAAAGATTAGTGTTATATTTGGCTGCTGCGGCCCGCACCACTTACCAGTAGGAACTTGGCGCCCTCATCTTGGGCAGTCGCCATGGTTCCTGGGACCCTCGTGCACCCTGCTGTCATGGGAGGCACAGGGAAAGCACTAGAGGAGTGCTCTGTGAGTCTCTTTTACCTACCGGTTGTTTCTGGGGTCGGAGTCGCGTTGTGCTTACGTCATGACGTGGTGTTCTCAAGTTGGGCACGTAACTGCTCCCCCGGCCTCCAGTGTCTCAGTTGCTTGGCAACTACAGCTGCTGATGATCAGGGCTCTATTTAAGGCTGGCTGTCCCTCTGCTCAGTGTGTTTTATCGCTCCCATGGTCTGACCCCTCCTGTGTCTTTCCATGTTTTGGGACCTGAATCTGAGCATACTTAGTCAGCCTTTTTGGTCCTGTTTCTCCCTTCTGCTGCCCGGCTTCTCTTCCTTCCAACCCCATTTGCTTCTTTCTTGTCTTCTCTCTACCTGCTCTCTCCCCTTCCTGCTGGGTTCCTGCTTCTGTTCTCCACTGTGTCTTATTGTCTATCAGTGAGTGGCTCCTCTGTCAGACTATACCACCAAAGCGCTTCCCGGCTCAGTGGGACCCTCGTGGTTTCACTGCGTTCACACCACGTAAAGTCTGGGAAGTTCCTCAGCCCGTTATGTGTGGGAACCAGTCCCCGACCCCAGTCAACATCAGCTTGGGTCGGAAGGGGGCTGGGTCTCCTGCCTACATTGACCCTGTTCATCCTGGAGGACTCTCAACCCGGTGTCTCCAAGAAGAAAGGGAAAGAATCTTCACAACCAGGATCCAGTAAGCAACGCCCCAGTGACTAAGCCTTTAACAATTAGGAGGAACAAGAACCTTTACTGAAGCCGAATATTGGACAATTAAAAGGGCATAAAGTTAATATGGGATGGAGTGGGTAATTGAATCAAATGGTGTTAAATGCACCATCGATATGGACAATTTCATGGTCTTCTATTACTTTACGAAGAGCTCGCAAACAAGGGCTATTCATTAAGCCTGAAGTTAAGATAATGATGTGCCTACACTTCCGCAAACAGAAGACACTGACATGAGGCCTACCGAGGAGAGTGGGTAACCTAATTGGGAAACACATGGAGAGCTGACGTATCTCCAACCACCTGGGTTTCGTTTCTATATACGTGCTGCTAGCAAGCCGAATGTACAAGGTTGGATTTGGGTTGCCAACCAATTAGAATGGCCGCCATGCACTTTCATAGACAATGTTGCAAAGTATTATCATGCTGCCACATTTTCTGGTATGATGAGGGAATTACACCACGTAAATAGAAGTAGCTCAGGGTTTGTCTCACAGATAAGAGACCACCAATGAGGGACTAAAGCGCATATGTTCTATAGGTAAATATGTTCCCTTAATCCAATCCCACCCCTCGATAGATTTTACAGTTTGCCACGTAGGATGACGTCCTAGATGATGCATCTAGCATTATATAAGCTAAGTACAAACGAAAAGACAGTGTGATGCTACATGAACCGATTTGTTTATTCGCCCTGCTTTACTTCTTTGAGATTAAAGCAGTATTTTACTATCTGGTTTGAGTCTGTCCGGTTATTTGGTCTGAAATATTTTATTGGTAATTCCATCTAGCACACAGATGCTGCAAGGTGCTAGAGCACATTTGGTAACAGTGCAGATGGTTCTGGTCTAATTGACCTAGAACTCTGACATAGAACCCAGACCTAGATTCCCAGACGATCAACGACTCCCGCCATAAGCCAGATGAGCGCAGAGTTTCCTGCGGTGTGCTAAAAAAGAACCACGTGATCAACATGTGGTCGACAGGTCCTCCTTTGAAGACATTTCTGTTGATTGAGGGAGGGTCTATGCCGGGGAACTCAAGCGGAGTACCAGACGTAAGTAGACCTTTGTAGTTGGTAAAAGCATATCGGGGGAGGGATTGCAATTGAGTTATGTTGTAAATAAGAGACATAAAGAGTAACTGGATTTGTGGGTGTTATAAAAGGAAGAGAGATAAGGATACCTCGAATTCACGGGCTTATGAGAGATGAAAAGAGCACGCACTATAGCTCCATTTTAAAGTAGTAAGGATTCCTACTGGCAAAGCCAGGCAGAAGAGTGTGCATCAAACTCCCAGAGGAAGGCAACAAAAAAAGAGAGGAGACTACATCCACTAAGGCAGTGGGGAAAGACGTACGTAAAGGGGAACATATACATATATATATATATGTATATATATATATATTGGAAGTGCACATTTATAAAGGGTATAATATGATTGTACAGAAGATAACGTGTTTAAAATAAACTAAAAACAAAGAAAGAATAGCGCAAATAAACAAATAAACAATTTGTTTCCCTTACACTTTTTGACAAAGGATCGACGTCGATCAAAAAGCTGGAATTAGACTGAACCAAAATAGAAGTCAAAAAGGCAGTTTAAAAATACTAAATATCCAAGAACAATATAAAAAGAATTAACGGAAAGTGTAAACGAAGGAGCTAGAAATATAGTGTCAAATATATCACTTTTTCCAAAAATAATAAGCAAAGGTAGGGAAAATGTCCTGATCTCCTCGAATACGAGTGGCAATGGATGGTGCCTACTGAAATATATTGAAACAATATATTTAATTAATTTGGAAGAGAAACATTTGAGTAAGTACTGACAGTCTGAATTGGCTTGTCATAATGGAAGAAGCACCTCTCGCACACCTATGCAGAAAACTGGCAAGATATACAGCCAAGATTATGCAGTACCATTCCGAATGGCTTAAGGGCACGACCAATAAGACATTTATTCACTGGCCTCCAGGAGGCTTGTCAAATACGGTATTACAGAACCTGACTACATATTAACATTCCACGCATAAAGTAAAGAAGATTAAGAAAAGATTGGCAGTACTAGAGCTTTTATGAAAATGTACCAGAATGAGAAGGAAGACAGAGTCTATGGGGAGTGGATGCTTAGTCAGCATAAAGGGGAAGATGTAACGCTTTCAGCTCTTCTTTCCCCTCCCGAGAAACAAGACTTAGAGAATAAAGAAAAGGGATTTTATCATCTAAAGGAATTGAAAGCAGCAGCAGGGTATGTTAATCCACCATACGAACCGTGTGCCCATAAGAGACTGAGGAAGAGAGTAAATGTAGAGAACGCAAATATATACAGACATGCAATGAAAGTAAACAGCCTGATGAGAAAAAGGATAGACAGAACAAACAGATAGAGATAGAAGAAAAACAAAGGGTATAGCTAAGGGTACGACAATAGTACAGAACAAATGGATGGGAGGACACATTGCTCAAACTAGATGACAAAGGTGTTGGTGGAGTTTGAGAAAGAGGAAAGGGAAGAGCAAGACAAGAAAGCGAATGAAGGAAGAAGTGAGGCTATATAAACAAGAAAGAAACAAGGAATGTAAGCGAAGGGAAGAACGAAGAAAATATTAGGCATAAAGGCAGTAGGTGAGGCTAGAAGAGGAGAAATGAGAAGAAAGAGAAGCTCAAAGATTGAAAGCACGTAGGTTACAAAGAAGGCAAGAGGAATTAAGGGAAATAAGAAGGGAAGAAGAAATGAACTGAAGTAGGGGATTTAAAGATGATGAGATTAAATATTTATGTGATAGAAGCACGATACCCATAGAAACACAAGAGCGAACCGAGGCAGAGGGTGACAATCGTCCCGAAGAGGATGGTGAGGACCATTAAATATGCAAACATGGAGAGAAGAAGATACAGAGAGCATAGGAACAAGAATGGGGAAACTATACAGACAAATGAGGGATAAGGAAGGGTATAGAACTCAAGAGGGCAAACAAGGAGCATCTTTTAGAGGAATGGGAGGAAGCTTAAATGACATCAAAGCAGACTATCATATAACTATATCCTTAAGTGGGTTAGATCTTGAGGACGTGCAAGAGGACAATAGTCATACGAGTTGGGGCATAATGATGTCAGACGAGGAAACGAGACAAAATAAGAAGATGCAAGAAGAGGGTACATATGGATTTTCAAGAGAATCGAGCCATAATAGATAAAAGGGTAAAATGGTTAGATCTAGAGGACCCTATAAGAAAAACACCTGAACCAATGCCATATACTGAACAACCACAAGTATGATTGCATAGTACAGGGGATGTGTCCCGGACTTATGTGAGCAGACTAAGAGGCACTGCCAGGAAGAAAACAAGCAGGCAATGATAATGCTGCCTGGAAGACAAGGAGTGTGGGTAGGTTTGACAAAGGATCATGGTTTTCACAATTCCAACTATTAGAGAAAGAAGATGGTCGATCACAATACACACTATGGCCCCAGATGGATAAGGATAATTTAAAATGCTCACTGTACAGTTTGAACTTCCAGTGTGGGATAATCGATTAAGGAATTAGAGAAAAGGCTGTCAGGAATGGCGTTAGCTATGGGCGATATAAAAGGCCTATTATCAGCCATCCTAAGGGAAAGATCTGATGACATTTGGAAAAGAGCAGGGTATCCATAAGTAAATGCGCAGAACACAATGCACGATGGGGCGCCATTTAATAACTAGAGCAGACCTATGGTGAGCGCTTACAATACAATATCCAGATGCATCAGATATTGGGGCGATATTGACTAGGAAGATGAGGGAGGATGAAAACCCCATTGCTTTTATTCAGGATATTCAGGACAGATGGAGTGTGGAGACACATGAACCGTGGGATAAAACTGTAGCAGTATTTTATCACATATTATGTCAGGGACTGCCAGAGCCAGTACAGAGGCATTTAAAGAAACAGTTGGGAACGGAAGCAAAACCATGGCCAGTGATACAATTGGCAATTGTACATTATTGCAGAATGCTAAAAGAGAAAGTCAAGAAAACTGAGGCTAGAAAGCAAGAAGAGGCGAAGTTGTTGCAGAACAAATGATCAAAGCTCGCCATAGAGGGAGCAGTGTTGACAAATAATGAAGGAAGCACGGCACAAATAGTACAATTCCCACCACAAAATAACATGGCCAATGCCCAAGATCAGAATGGGTATAATTATATGTAGAATGGGTATAATTATATGCCCAGAATGAATGGGCCTCGAGGAGTACGAGGAGGATTTCAAAACCCTCAAGGAAGGGGTGGATTTAATGGAGTACAGCCCTTGACATGTTGGAGTTGTGGAAAAATAGGACATGTGGCTAGAGTATGCAGAAATAGAGGAGGTATGCAGCATAATATAATACAGATTCACAAGGGTATTATGCCCAAGATCACACACCAAATCGGGCATGTGAAGCACAAATGCAGCAGTTTCAGCAAGTGCCAATACAGACACAATTGTCACAACCGCAGCAATTCCAACAAGCACCAATGCAGACATTACAGCAACAGCAAGCACCTATGCAAATGCAACAAGCACCCACTCAACAGATACAATATATCTCAATGCAAAAGACAGGTGCATCACAATGGCAGATGGACACGGGAGATACACAAGTGGTCAAACCCAAACTAGGGAGTGTGACTGTGGTGGGAGGAATCCTTTCACAGGCACAAGGATGAAATTATACCTACAACAGGATAACTCACAGGATGACCTGATGTGTATAGTACTATCTGTAACACCAGACCCCCTAGAGGAACCAAGGGTCAAGGTGACGATAGGAGGCAAGACATGTTCATTTCTTGTAGATACTGGAGCGACTCGTTCTGTGTCCGTGAGGGAAAAAATCCAATGTCGGGCATTACAATGACTGCTCAGGGATTGACTGTGGTGACGAGTTTAGTTACATTTACAGACGAATTACCCATTCTATAGGGGAATACGACATGTCCATGCCGTTGCTATACTCTAAAACGACACCATTGACTATACTAGGACATGATTTAATGACAAAATATTATGATGATATCTTTTACCGACGAAGGCATAGTGTGTTCAATCCAGGGATAAATTACATAAATGTGAGGGAATTTATATTAGCCTTTGCGGGAAATAGGCTTTCTCGAGTTGGGTGCTTTGACAGATATGGAGGATCTGCCGTAGAAGCTCTATATTTTGCTGTACATTTTTTATTTACTGCAGGGATCACATCCGGTGTTTCCCAATTAGTAGACACCTTTTTATGCAGAGCTGCATGAAAAGGGACAATAGGGTTCTCCTGAGGCCCCTTGTCAAGAAAATCTGTTAGGTCATCTTGCTCAAACGCCGGTGAGGGCCTAGACCACCCCATATATTCCATCACTCTGCCCATCAACATTCTATAATTACTCTCTGCATGATCTCCTGGTTCGGTCTACCAAATTCTACTTCAGGAGAAGTATCTATCCAACTTGCTTCATTCAGGGACTCCTGCAGATGTTTCACACAGTGCTCTTCAGATACTAATTCATCTGGAACAGATTTTTCCCCCATATTCTAGGCCAAAAGCCCTTTCCTCATTTGATGATTCTCCTTCCTCATAAATTTAGGTCAGGTTATTGAAGTAATCTGATCTAAATTGAGGAATATAACTTCTCTCAAAAGAGGTGGGGATAATGGAAGTCATTATTAGTGCCGGAATAGTCGACAACGACATCGGCTTCGAGGAAACCGTTATCGGCTTCGAAGTAGTCGATGGAATTGACTGTGGCGTCAACATCTTCAACGTAGTTGTTGAAGGTATTGTTTTGAACGGCGTTGAGGAAGTCGGCGCTCTAGTCATCAAAGTCTCCTTCGATGGAATGGCCAATGACGCAGTTTTCGGCTTCGCCGTATGAGTTACTGGTGACGATGTTTTGTGCATCACAGAGGCCTTTTCTCGACTCGAGGGTTTAACACGCTCTCGAGGAGTTTCTCCTGCCAAGGTCGATGACTCACGGCTTCTACGTTTACCAGGTTTTTCTCCTGGGGTATCGCCTCTAGGTATCTTCGAGGGGGGCAAGGCCACGTTCTCGAACACCTTTAACATACATTTGCAGAATTTCTCCCACTGTGCTGGGGAACTGTGTTTAGTTGGGCATACTACCCTCTCTGGTGAACTAGAGGATGAGGTAGAAGGCGACCTATGGCGCTTTTCTTGCTGTGCTTTTAAGAAGATGAACGATGTGTTTGACTTCGAGACCGTGAACGGGAGTGTTTTTTACGACGAGGAGACAAAGGTCTGACTCATCCGAGGTGCGTTGGGAAGGGGTAATGGACTTTTGGGGCTTACCTCTCTCCAATTTCAGTCTGCACTCCCTCAAGGTTCGCCGTCAATGTCATGCACTCATCGCATTCTGAACATGGATGCTCTGCCCTAAGGCACCACAGACAGACCCTGTGAGGACCTGTCATGGACATCTTAGCCCCACAGTCTCAGCATTTTTTTAAACCGGGCTGGGGCGTAGACATAGCCGACGAGGCGGCCAGGTGGTCGAAGTTGATGATGATTTTTGCCGAAAATGTGAAGAATTTTCGATGTTCTCACGGAACCGAGCGTTACTTTCCCGAAGCTGTGAAGCCCGGAAAAACGGAACTGAGCAACGGACGCTGCGCGCACTACTTATAACTGTGATGACGTCGACGTTGAGACGGAGGCCTCTGAGGGATATCGACTCGACAGGCATCGACACGCAGCACCCTCTACTGGGGAAAATGTTTTTTCCAAAGCAGCAAGCTGGATATTGGGAAATAGCAAAGATATGGAATACGTGGGGGGACACAATCCATTCGAAATGTACTTATTTTCCCATTCGAGTGGAGAAGTCTTGACAGTAGTGCTTACACAGAAAATGACATTAGGACATGGTGATAAACCATTAGCTTATTACAGTGGAATCTTAGATCCAGTTATGAAAGGACACTATCCTTGCGAGCAATCTTTGGCATCCGCTGCGTTTTCCATAGAAAAGGCTTCAAGTCGAACCATGGGGTGCTCCCTAACTATTTATGGAACATGGTAGAGAGAAGGCTGGGCTCTAGATATGAACACTCCTGTACTGAGCTCATTATTAAGTCTAATGATCTGGATATGTCTATGCACGGTCACAGGTTGGTAGAGGTTAACCCATACCTCTAGTAAGGAAATTGTAGACAGTCCTGGTTACCTTGCAATTTCTGGTTTTTAGTGAATCTTATGCATAAAATGATTCTCATGCTAGGTGCTGTATTTCTCAGTGAGATTTTTTTTTATTTATTGTAGTGTAGACACATAGTCTAATGGTGCACAAAGATTCAGAGAGAGCACACCCTTTCTAGTTAAGTGTTAGTTTTAATCTTCAATAAAGTTGAGCTCCTAAGGCTCACTGAAACTTAATGCATGTTAAGGGTGCAGGGGAGAAAACAAATGACTCTGGCATCACAAGTCAGTACAATAATGGAATGCACAATTATTTAAAAACAATGACTCAAAGTATCTCTTATTTCTCAACAGATCAAGCGTCAACAGGAGGGGTCAAATGTAAACGAAGAAGACAGTTTGCCTATCAATTTGGAAAACACATTAAAGACACTGCCAATATTTATAGGGGTCTAGGTGCTAGTATGCAGATGTGTGCATACCAGGAGTACCCCTCGATGCGAAGGCCCATATGAGGTGAAGGACATAAGCCCTACTGCTGTAAAGCTGAAAGGAATAAGGGCGTGGAGCCACCTACATGATATGAAACCCTATAAAAGTGAAACAACATTGACCTCTTCTGCACCCGCCCACAGTGAAGCAAGTATCCCTAGCAAAGCAAGTAACCACAGTGAAACAAGAGTAGAGCAACAAAGGATGATCACGCGAGCAATGACCAAAAAGATGGAAAGATGGAGAAGCCGTTTTCCTTGCAGAATAAAGAAGTACATTGGCTGTGAAACAAAGATGCTATTTCAAGAGATGAAGGAAAAGCACAAAGGGAGTCTAACAAGCAGACCATGTGCAAGCACATATTTCCAAAAGATTAGGAGGAACAAGAACATTCACTGATGCCAAATATGGGACAATTAAAAGGGCATGAAGTTAATATGGGATGGAGTGAGCAAGTCTCTAAAGGCCAAGAGGAGCAGCTGCATCCAGCATAATTCAATCAAATGGTGTTAAATGCACCGTCGATGTGGACAATTTCATGGTCTTGTAACATGTGACTAAGAGCTCGCAAACAAGGGCTGTTCATTAAGCCTGGAGTTAAGATAATGATGTGCGTACACTCCCTTGAATGTCCTGAGACAGTGCAGACTGGCAAGGTCAGGCTTCAAACAGAAGACACTGACATGAGGCCTAACGATGAGAGAGGGTAACCTAATTGGGAAACAAGGGGAGAGCCGACGCATCTCCAACCACCTGGGTTTCGTTTCTACGTGCGTGCTGCTACCAAGCCGAATGTCCAAGGTTGGGTTTGGGTTGCCAACCAATTAGAATAGCCTGCCATGCATTTTCATACACAATGTTGCAAAGTATTATTCCGCTGCCACATTTTCTGCTATGACGAGGGCCTTACACCACATGAATAGACATAACTCAGGGTGTCTCACAGATAACAGACCACCAATGAGGGACTAACACGCATATGTTCTCTAAGTAGACATGTTCCCTTAATCCAATCCCACCCCTCGATAGGTTTTACCGTTTGCCACATAGAATGTCATAGATGACGCATTTAGCATTATATAAGCCAAGTACAAACGAAAAGACAGTGTGATCCTACATGAATCGATTTGATGGGGTGTTTATCCGCCCTGCTTTACTTCTTTGCAATTAAAGTAATATTTGACCATCTCCAAGTCTGTACAGTTATTTGGTCTGAAATATTATATTGGTAATTCCATCTGGCACACAGATGCATCAAGGTGCTAGAGCACAAGATGTGCAGGCAGCTTGAGGGGGTGACGCAAATATGAATACCTGTGCCCTATGTGGGGGAGAGCAGAAGGGAGTGTGTGCTTGAGGTCTCGACCAGAGGGGGGAATGTTGGGTGGCAGATTAATGCGTAATCCATAGCTTCTGCCCCTCCCCCGGCCCAATACTTCACAGGTGAGAAACATTACTCAGTAAGACAAACGTACCACCCTTATCCCAGGCAGGTGCAGCAGGACATGGAGACAATTTAAACTGAAGAAGGCAAAAGTAGCCAAACACTAGACAAAAAGAGTTCCAATGGTTAATTGTCATCCCCACGCTAATGTATTTACTAATTAGGACACACTCATCAACCTACACCGGAAGCAAACCGTCTTTATCAAACAAATACAAAGACATGATTTGTAAAAAGAAATACATACATATTTTATTAATTTTATACATCAACTTCAAATATCAAAAATTCAAATGCATATCCTACTCACAGGATAAGCACATAATTCTAAATATTGATGAAGTGTTATAAACCACAGAGCCAACCTAACACATAACATTACAAATCCATGTGTATATCACACTCAATACTAATCACTTCAACACATAACCATTCTAAATTCATGTATACCCATACTACTCAAACACCGAACATGTTTCTTTCCATTCATTCCTTTTAAAAGTTTGTGGAAATTCTTCAGGGGAGGCACTGTTTATGAACCACACTGTCCTATTTGACAATTCCTGTTTCACATACTATTCAGAATCTGTACACATCAACTACAAACAAATTCTAATTATTACACATGAACTGTAAGTGTTTTCAACCCGGCACTCCACCTAAGCCAATGCCTAGCATGTGATGCACAGCTGGAACCCTTCATTGTTTATTTATGTCTATAAGTTATTTTATTTCCGAATGATATACCCTTATATCACGCCCCTCTCTTTGAATCCCCCCCCGGTCACACTGAACCAGGAAGCAGGCTGTTTTGCAAAGTTAAAAGGATTTTTTTAATGTATTTCACAATATGCATATATCACACTATTTAATATTTATACAAGGATCACCAATGGGGTAATGTCACAACAAATCTCTTTAATCAGAAGGAGTAACGATAGGAAAAATAATGCAGCAGAGAATAATACTTGTGTGGGTTCAATCAAAATGCATGTGATTACTATTTTCCCCCTGCACAATACTCAATCCCCCCCAATATGCAATATAGAGAGATGAAAGGAGAGAAAACAGGTTTCAGGAATACAGAATTCAACAACACAGTATCAGTCCCAATTTCCCCCAGCAAACACAGAGAAAAACAGGAATGATTGCAAACAGGTCCAAAATGGTTTTGAATTTGGCTTTGAGTGTAATGGTAAAAACACATAAAATTGATTTAATTCACTAAAATGGATTCAATACTAGTGGGAGCCGCTTGGTATATTTTCAGATAAACACTAGCAATGATGATTGAGTAACTAGCAGATTGAAAACTGAATTCTGAGGTTGGATGCAAAGAACAGCTATTTCACACGTGAGAGATTTGAGCCAAACAAAAAATTTGCGGCAAACCTTTCCGCACGCGGTAAGCGCGATTGCGGAAAAACTATAAGGAGTTGGGATGCGGTTTTGGATTCGTTGGAAAGCTGAGGATGTTAGCTTCAATTAGACACTTAAGTTTCTAGCATGCACGGTGAAGAAGTTATGAAGGTTTTTGTACAGGTCGGTTTTTCTCATAAAGAGTCACATTTTGCAAAAGAAAGATGCGCTTTTTAAAATTACAAACAAGATTTCTTTACACTAGGGTGACTATGAAGCCACAAACTACACGACAGCACAGCCACCAGCCTAGCGATGCCTCTGGATGATTTTTGCCCGCCGAGACGCTTGCCTTTCTTCAAAAAATATATTAGCGCAAAGATGATTTTAACACTACTATTAACAAAGGACTATAGAGAGGAGAGAAAGATTCAGGTAAGACAAAAGATTTTCTACAATGCAGTTCTGGATATAATAGAATGGTTTTGGATAGGATTACTTATGGATAAGATATTTGCTGGGGACAATCCTATGCTAAGGATACTCACTACCACTGTTTGGAATGGACCCGTCAGGGATCTGGTCAGGGAGATTTTCTGGACAGGAATTCAGCTAGCACACCGGACTGGACTCAAGGTGCTCTGGTTCTGCACTCAGCACGGCACTCTGGACACTGCACGGCGGGATTGGACTGGATCTGACGGGTTGGTTCTGGTTCGCAGCTATCTGGTCACAGCTTTGCTCTACTGGGTTGGATCTATGGATTCTGGCAAGAATTCTTAGCAAGGAAGCAGCAACAGCACAGCCAGGCTGTTCTTTTTGGTTCCCCTTGGAGGTCTGGGGTAAAATCTGGTTTCAGGATTTATTAAAGGCCAAGCTGAGAATGGTTCAGCTTTGGAAATGGGCCTTTCTGCTTTCAAAATTCTGGATTCTGGAGTCTTGGTTATGGATTTCTCTTGCAAAGTGCTCTGCCAGCAATCAGATGGTGGGTGAATGTGTGTGTGTGTCCTTCTAGGTCCTAAGCTTCTCTATTTATGTATTTTCTAAAAGAGTGGGTATGCTGAATTATACTAGACACCTCCCTAGGGATTCTATTGGTTAGGGTATTTCCTCTCCTCTGATTCCAGAACAAAACAGAGTGTCATGATGACGCTGTATTTTATAATCCAGAGAGAACCTCCCCCTGATTTCTGCACATGAAATCTATTTTTCATACAAGACATATTTACAATTTTACGAACTGGCTAGCAATAGCATATTAATATCACAGATTTGGTGGAGCAAGTATTCATCCGAGCCCCGTCTCGGTGAGAGCTTGTGTTCAGATTTGGCAATTTTTCACACTTTTGGTCTGGTACTCAATGTCAGATTTGTCCATATTTTTACACATACGCGCGCATGACATCTGGGCATAATCATGTGAAGTTTCATGTTTCTGGCATCACCACAATTGCTACAAAACCACAAGTTATGTAGTAATGTCCCTGAACATAGCACAGAGTTCTGAGTAGTTTTAAAACGTGACCAGCATTTTCATATTAACAATACTGTCATTTTACAATTTGTACAATTTTGCACACCCCTCCGTCAGTCCTTTTAAAAAATATACTTTTCTGTGGTTTCAGAATATACAACACTGTCTGTCTCGCCCCCAAAGACTTGGTGGGTCTAGAGCAATCCCCGCCTCTTTCCTCTGGCAGGAGTTTCTGTTGACACTCGCATCTGCCTATTCTTTTCAGTCCAGGAAACCCTTTCGTCTCTCTCAGGGGCAGCAGAACCAAATCCCCCACCCCCTCTTCATTAACACCTGACTGAGAGTGCCTGGCTTTGCTGAGAAGCAGGAGAGCTGCCTTTTGTTGGGGGCAACTGTGGAATGTGCTTTGAAGTTCTTTGGCTGGCATCAGATTTACTTAAAAGTCAAATGTTACATTTTCCTTAGTTGAAAAATAAACTTACAATTTCACACAGGCAAACAAATCTCTAATTCCAGTCTTTTTAAAACATAGAGATTGAATGGTTGCAACCTATATTGCTTTTGATGGCAAGTCACTTAATTCCAACCATTTGATTTTACTGCACAAGTTTAAGCTTCCAGTGTAATTAAATGACAGCTTTCATACAGGCGGCCGACGGTACTGCGCCCATATTCTGACAGATTTTTTACAGACAAGCATGCTTTTTAATGTGGATCTTCTTATGATGAATTCTGCTTTTCCTGACATAGTGTGCTTATGGGGATTCCTTAAATAAGGTGATGGGTAACACCCAGCAAGGATGTTGGATATTTTCTGATGCTTGGAATCATTATTTTGTCATTTCAGCAGCCAAGGAAAAAGGATTTCAGAGCACATTTGGGGTTTCCTTGCAATAACGCACTGCCTTTCATGAAGTTTCCATTTTCCCTCTGTGGGCAGCCCAATGAAAGGTTTTAGCAGTGATGTCGCCGGGCAGAGCCTAGTGGGTCAATGCTTCCTACAAGCCCCCTCTTAAGATTTGGCTTTGACCGCCCATCAATGGGAAGTCTCGAGATTGGGATGATGAGTTTCTTTTCTTTCTGGTTCAAATGGCAACATTCATCAGCTTCTCCCGTCAGTGGTGGATCGACCGGTTCTCCTCGCCGATTCCTGATGAGAGTATGGAGCAATACCTCGGGCCCCTTGGATCTTTCCTTCCGGTCCCTGGGTGGTCCTCCTTGGTTTTAGTCTCCATGGTTTCCAATTCTAGGATGACAAAGCAAAAGCATATTTGTAGACATTTCCCCACCACTATTTATGTAGTGGGGCGGACACATATATTTGGCATATCAGGACAATTTATTTTCTATTGGCAATTTATTAATTATACAGATGGAATCATTTTTTCTAGTTGGAATTCTAGGGAGCTGGAGTAACCCCCTCTGAGGTCCCAGAGGAATCCTCTAGTTGCTGCAGAGTGTGCCTAGGATGGCAACAATTCAGTTGGTTGATATGGACCCAGTTATCTTCCCCCTCTGCCAAACTGCCTTTGGGGATGCAGATTTTGTAGCCGACTGGTGAGATTTTGTCTACAATTTCAATAGGACCCCTCCAGCTAGGCAAAAATGTGTGCTGTTTGGCCTTGTTCCTTTGGAAATTGTATAAGTAGACCCGGTCTCCTACAGGGTATTCTTTTCTAGTCGTCTTCAAGTAATAGTGGGTATTCATGCTGTCTGCAGATCTTTCTAGATTTCCCTGAACATAGGCAAAAGCATGTTGAAGGTTTTTTCTCAGATTTTCAACATAGTCATGAGTTGTGGAGGCATTGATCAATGTCTGCTGTTGGGTTCTGTAGAGCAGATGCTGTGGAAGCACCATCCTTCATCCAGTTATCAGCTCAAACGGTGACATTTTAGTTGCAGATGAAGGGGTAGATCTGATGGCCATCAGGACAAGAGGTAATCGAATATCCCAACTTGGCCCAGAATCTGCCACAAACTTTTTTAATATGCTCACAATTGTCTTGTTGTATCTCTCTACTGCACCACTAGAGGCTAGCCGGTAGGCAATGTGTAATTTCCTTTTGACCCCAAGTATCTCCCACATCTTTGTCATTACTTCACTAGTGAAGTGGCTTCCTCGGTCTGACTCGATCCTTTAGGGTAGTCCAAAACACGAGAAGATGTGGTTGATCATCAGGGCAGCTGCTGTTTCTGCCTTGCAATTTGGGACCGGGAGACATTCCACCCATTTAGTGAACAGGCATGTCACGGTCAACATGTACTTGTTCCCCCTAGAGGAGCGAATCACGGGCCCGATAAAATCGACTTGCAAATCTGACCATGGCAGTGTCGTCCCCCTCTTTTGGAGAGGCGCGCAGTGTGTGAGAGATGTTGGCTGAAATTGTGCAAACACAAGACACCCCTTCAAATATTGGTCGAGGTCCTGCCCCATGTGTGGCCAGTATGCAACCTCTCTTAAGATTTCAAGTGTTGTATGAAACCCCCTATGACCGGCTGTGGCTGCATCATGGGCGTGACTTAACATCAGGCTTCGGAATGAGGTAGAGAACACCCACTGATCATGGCCAGCTAGGGATCTCCTCACCAACAAACCATCTTGAATTCGGAACATTTTTGGACATTTCATCAACACTCTGAGGTCCTCTTTCCCTATGTAATCGGTATCCGTCAGGGGAAAGTTCTCAGGGTCCTCAATGCTTGTTTGTTTGTTTTATTCACTTTTTATACGCGCCAGACGCAGGGGTAACAGAGCGCAAAAGTAAGAAAATGCAAAGCTTACATGGTTACAACATAGAATGATGTGCAGTGTACAATAAAGGTCTCTAGATCACAGATAATTACAAAATATACAATGTACAAGGTATGGTCAATCGGAGTTACAGAAATATACAGTTAAGTTTGACGCAAATTGATTACAGTGGGAGGTGGGTGACACAGGTCAGCTAAGGTCAGTAGAGGTTAGGAGTTGAATGACATTTTTTCTGAAACGAAGGTAGGGCAAGTCCACTCTCAGGTCTTGTGGCAGTGAGATCCAGGTTTTTGCAGCCTTTACAGGGAAGCTATTTCCACCGATCGTGGTGAGTGTGAAGTTTGGTATTATCAAACAGTTAGAATTGACAGCTCTGTCGGTCTGAGAGATGTTCTCCTGTGGAATTTGTCTATCAGGTATCTGGGGCGGAGTTATTAAGGGCTTTATGGGTCAGAGATAGCATCTTTAGTTGTATTTTGTTGTCAGTGGTCAGCCATTTGTGATGGCGCCTGGCGGAGGAAATATGGGTTCTTTTGTTAATCCCTAGTGCTGCTCTCAAGGCATTATTTTGTAATATTTGTAGTCTTTGAGTTATTGTTTTATTGGCTCCGGAGTATAGTGCATTGCAGTAATCAAGTCTGGAGAGTATTAAGGCTCTGGCCAGGATTAAACAACTGTTATTAGAAAGGAATGGTTTACCGGCTCTTATCAATTTGCAGGTGTAAGCCGTAGAGGAGGCAAGGGATTTTACATGTTTATCAAGTGATAAGGTGGAATCAAGATAGAATCCAAGGGCTTTTACATCCTTGGACACTTGGATGATATTCCCATCTATATTGAATGAGGAGAATTCCTGGCCTAGTTTTTTAATATCGGCTTGGCTGCCCAAGATTATCAACTCAGTCTTATCGTTCAGACAGAGGCCATGAGTGGCCATCCATGCCTGGATGATAAGATATACCTTGTTCACCAATTCCGTGTCCTTCATGTGATCCCCAGAAAGCGGGAGGAGGATCTTTGTATCATCTGCATAGTTAGTGTAGGTGATACCTAGATGGTCCAGATCATCAAACAGGGGCTTGGTGAAGATGTGTATAGAGTTGGGAGACACAAGAGCCCTGGGGGCCACCACAGGAGATGGGGATGGGATCTGCCGCTGCTGAGGGAGAGAAAACTCTCATGGTTCTTTCGCTCAGGAATGACTCAATCCATCTGATGGCTTCCGGGGAGACGTGGGCTGCGGAGTCCAGGTGACTACAGAGGACTTTATGATCCACCAAGTCAAAGGCAGCTGTGAGGTCCAGGAGTAGCAGGAGTACTGTCCTCCCTTTGTCTCTCAGCTCGTCAATTTGGGACTTCAAATCAATTAAGGCAGTTTCTATTCCATGTAAAGGACGGAAGCCCGATTGTCTCTCTCCTAAAAGGTTATGTAATTCTAGATGCTTTTGAATTTGGTTATATGCAGCACAGTCCAGTATCTTGAGAAGAAATGGTACCGTATGATGGGGTGGTAATTAGTAGGGATGAGGGGATCTAAGGTCTGCTTTTTAAGGAGGGGGAGCACCCAGGACTGTGTAAGGTTGGCAGGGATGGTTCCTGAGGCAAAGGAGGCGTTAATCAGTTTAGTGATAAAGGGAGATCATTCTCTGGCAGCATCTTTTATTAGTTGTGCTGGGCAGATGTCACCTTTACAATTGGAAGGTTTGAGCGAAAGGATGATTTCTGAGTCCTGAATTTTGAGCGTTTCTTTTTTTTTTTTTTTTTTGCTGAATTTTATTTTGGAGTGTGATGATTTTATTTGCTAGGGCTTGTTGGATTTCTGTGCACCAGGATTTGGCCTTGGTGCAGGTGTCCTGTGTGGCGATTGGAGACTCAAGTTCTTTTAGAATGGAAAAGAGCTCTTTCATGCTGGAATTGGATTTGGCTATACGATCGTCGTACGAGTTGCGTTTTCCTGGCAAACTTCTTTTTTGTATAGCGCAGAGAGAGAGGTTGATTTAGCTTTGTTGTCAACTGAGGGGCAGAGCCTCCAAGTTGATACACTTTTTCTTTTCAGGATACGTAGGTCTCCTAGCTGTGGTGTAAACTATTTGTTTAGATGAGCTTTAGGTTTGCTTGATCTAAGTTTGAGAGGTGCCAGTTTATCTAGAGTAGAGAGCATAATGTTATTGAATTCATGCACTAAGGTACTAGGATTTAGATTTTCTGAAAATGCGTTGAGGGTGGGTAATATAGCTGGGATAACTTTTTCTGCAGTAATGCATTTTTTATTTCTGGATAAACATGGTGGCGCTAGTAGAGGGGCCGTGGGGTTGGGTCTGGAGGTGGCTAAGTTAAAGGACACCAATGAGTGGTCTGTCCAGGGTAAGGGCATTATGGAAGAAATCGTGGCTGAGCACTTGCAGTCTGCTATCCAATCTAGCGTTCTCCCCTTCAGGTGCATGGGCTTGTCAACTTTTTGAGTTGGGCCTAGTGCGTGAATCATATTAGCTACCACTGAGGCATTAGTATCCGTAGTGTCATGGAAACCTAGGTTAAAGTCCCCAAGAAGGATTAGTTGAGAACACGGTTTGAGGTTGTTAGTGAGTAGGTTATGGAGATCCTCTTCAAAGGTTCCTAAAGGGCCTGGAGGTCTATAAAATAGGTGAATAGTGAGGGATCGATTATTATTTATCTGGAATTTGGCAGATAAGGTTTCGCAAGATTGATACAATTGGGTAGGGACTAGTCTGAGGGAGAGGCTCGTTTTGGAAATTATGGTGAAATTATGGTGATACCACCACCTCTTGCACCTTCTCAGTCTTGTCTATCGTGTAGCCATCAGGGATGGCTAGCATGAGCGAAGGTCCTGCGGCATTATGTAGCCATGGATCCCCTTTTTGAGCCGTAATCAAATCAGCATCTTGGGTCTCCTTACTCCATTGTGCAGTTGAACGTTCATTGTGAGCATTTGTATGGGAGCTAGTGATAGCAGTGACCTGGATTTCCCCCAACAGGGACTCAATCTCAAGTAGATCCCCTTGGATGGCTCTGGTTTTGGCCAGCTGATCAGCTAAGTAATTTCCAGTTTTGTCTGGTCCCTCGACTTTAGAATGACCCTTGATCTTTTTCCAGTAGATGGTCATCCCATTCGAGGTGACCACATCATCAATGTTTTGAATTAATTTCCCATGTTTCAATGGTTTGTTATTAGCACATAGCATGCCTGTGGTTTTCCAGTTAACCAGGTACTCCACTAACCCGTTCCGTACATAATCCGAATCTGTGATTATAACCAGTTTGTGGAGTTGATGTTGGACAGCAGTGAGGATGGCTTGATGCACAGCCATCAACTCTGCCACTTGACTACTTCGGGGACCGATTTTGTACCCTGCGCAAGGTTCTTGGGCATCATTCACCTAGGCGTTCCCCACGCCGGCCACAAGTTCTTTTTCCCCGTTGTTGTCAACATGGTAAGAGCATCGATCCACATAGACAGTGGGCATTCCCTCACACTCGTCTTCTTCAAAGACTTTGTGGGGGGGGGATTAAGGTATGCCCCAATGTTGTCCTTGATTTTAAGACTTTTGTCCTCGAGACAGTTTTCTCTTGTACAATCAGGCAAGTCAGCCAGACCTTGCGCGAGGGGAACTCTTCTTGCTTTGGCCATATCTGACCTCCACAGGAAAGCCTTGCATTGACAGAATCCAGGAAGCAATTCGGGAATTACATTCCGGCCCGGATTCTGTCACTTTGGAGATATTGCAGAGGCTGGTGTGGAGTCTCCACTATGATGTGTTCCCCCTGGATAAACGGGCGGTAATTCTTCAATGCCCACACCGTTGCCAGGAGTGCCTTCTCACAATTTTCTTCCACAGAGGATAAAGTTTTACTCGCATAGGAGATTACTTTATTGACCTTGTCATGCTTTTGGTACAATACTGCGGTCAAGCATGTATTTGAGAACCCTGTCTTCAAGAATAACTCCTTGTTTTTGACAGGGTGAGCTAAGAAAGGCGCTTGTGAGAGGCTTCTTTTGAGTTGTCTTACTGCCTCAGCTTGTTCTGGACCCCACTCCCACTTGACTCCCCCCCCTTCAAAAGATGGATCAGGGATCTTGTGATCTCTGCGTAGTCCTCAATGAACTTTCTACTGTAATTAGTTAGTCCAAGGAGGCTCCTTAGTTCCCGCAGAGTTGTGGGGTCTTTTAATTTCTGGAGTGCTTCCACTTTCTTTTCCTGGGGACAGAGAACCTGAGGAGTAATCTCATGCTCCAAGAAATTGACCCGGGTTCTATACCACTGTGCCTTTTGAAAGGAAAGTTTTGCTCCGGCAGCCCTCAACTGTGTCAGAACATAACGGATCTCCGCTATGTGTTCCTCCACAGTTGAGCTTTTGACTAGAACATCAGCTACATAAGCCAGGTTACCCCTTTCACCCAGGTCGGGCATGGCCTTATGTAGAAAAATGTTAAATTCATTGCCGGAGTTGATGTATCCGAAGGGAGTCTGGGTCCATGTGTACTACTGCCCCCCCGAAGGTGAAAGCCAGCTTGTATTGGTCCTCCCTACTGACAGGTACAGTCCAGTACCCATTGGTCAGATCTATTGCAGTGAATACCTGTGACCCCTGGATCTTGGCCAGCCCTTGGCCAATGTAGGGAAGAGGCCATCGGGAAGTATGGACCCGTTTGTTGAGCTCCCTAAGGTCGGCGCAGAGGCTCCATTGGCCTTTTGGCTTGAAAATCCCCAGCACCGGATTATTGAAGGTGCTGTGGACTGGACTGATTATCCCACGGGACTCAAGGTTCTTAATTATTTCAGTTAGGGACTCCATTGATGCGAGAGGCAAGCAATATTGCTTCACAAACACAGGAGTCATGCCAGGGTCTGTGGGAATTGTTGTGTGGATGTCGGTGCGACCACAGTCATACGAGTCCACCACAAAGAGATCTTGAAAATCTAAGAAAACTTGGTTCAATTTTTGCTTCCGCTCCAGAGTCTCACAGGCATCAGCTAGGTTGACTCTTCAACCAGCTGCATGAAGCCTGGAAAGACTTCGGGTTTTGCTATCTCAGCGGCCTCTTCCAGCTGGGTGGAGAAGTCCCTGGTCAAAGTGCTGATTTGGATTGGTGGCTTCAGGTGGGGAAGGCAGTCCACATGGACTTGGAAAATCACCTCATCCCTCCTGAAGTCACAGGTCACATCTTCCTTACCATAAGGGCAGGAAGTGTACACCAGGAAGTTCCCCCCGTGCTGGGTGAAGATCCTGTCTGGTGTTGTATTGTCATCACTATCACTGTGAAAACAGTCCTTGGGGATTGGTCCTAACAGTTCATTGCCTAAATCTATGGAAAAATGTTGGTCATCAACCGCCATTCCAATAATGGTGCCTGCGGCTAGAGTGATACTCTAAAAGTCGCTGTATCCACCTCTATTGGAATGGTGTCATGTTCTATGTTGACTAGTGCTGTTGGGTTCACCCCCAACCCTTGCTGTTGGAAGTAAGCATTCAGATGAACATAGGCATCAGGGTTTTTCAATTTCTGTCCTCTTTTAACTTTCACTTCCAGGGAGAATTGTCGGGTCCTTTCTGGGATGGTGACTTCCTCTCCAATCTGAATTTCAACTGCATAAGGCAGCAGTTTAGCTGACCTAAATACTTCCTCTGGGTCATCAAAGCCTATATGATTATCTGCTAATCAGGACCAAGCTTTGAAGTTTATTAGGTCCAAACTAATGGCAAAGCGATTGAGAATGTCACTGCCTAAGTAAAAGGCGGCAGTGATGTCTCGCACAACCCAACAATATGGACTATGCTCTTGTTGCAAATGGAGATTTTGAGCATACACCTGCTTGGCAGGAGATGTTTGGAATTAGGTGTTTCCAGATTAATTTCCCATTTGTCTGTGGGCCTCATCACGAGTTGGGCGGTAGGGCCGGCGCTATTAGCGCCGGTGCTATTAGCCTTACCGCCAAAACCCCCGGCGCTATTAGCGCCGGATCACGGTTTTGGCGGAACGGTTAGTGACCATTCCCCATTGGGCCCATTCGGGAATTCCTCATTCCCCATTGGGCCCAATGGGGAAAATTTGCGCTATTACCGTTGGCGGATTTCCCGCCGGCGGTATTAGCCCTGAATTTGCCGTGGATTTCCCCCAGCTCAGAGCTAGGGGGAAATCCGCCAAGGCCATGATCTGGCGGACCCTTCAATGCAGCGGTAATAGCACTACCGCCGCATTTAAGGGTTACCGCCAGACTCGTGATGAGGCCCTAAGAGTTTAAATGTGGGAATGGCTGGATCTTTTGGGAGTTGGCGGAACATGGCTTCGCTGATGAAGCTCTTACCGTTTTTCACACACACTCGGGCGAGAACAGAGTCCTTCCCTTCATTTAACTGAACAGTGATGAACAACTGCTCTCCAATTTGCTGAATATCAGCCATGTTTTGAGCCGATTTCTCATCCTTCTGGACTATAGGAGTGGGAAGTTTTGATTGTGAATTTGTAAAGAATTTCAGAGTGTTTCCTTCCAGTGTGGAATGCCACCTTAGACTGGAAGGAAGATTGTTTTTCAGAAATAGAGAGGACCCCCCCATCACCAGTTTGTTATCCTACTGCTATTACCGTCACGTCTGGGATTTGATTATTTTGGAAGTGAAATTCTACTTGGTCAAATTGTTGCTCAACCATGTGGCATGTGCCGTTTAAACTAACATGATTGACACTGCTTTTAATTTTATTGGTTGGCTAGTCTGGGTCCAGAGGACCTTGTTTACACAATCTATTAGGGGTGACAACCTTCGCAGGAGGTCATTCCCTAGTAAACAAGGGGTGCCCTCTGGAGTTACAACTATGACCGGGTGCTTCACCTTGTGTCGCCCAATTTCAATATCCAAATCTGCAGTCCCCTCGACGGGAATTTCCTTCCCGTCGAAGTTCTGAAGTTGTCCAGGAAGAGGGGTGAGAGGAATTTGGTAATTCTCCCCCCTTCCCGAATTCAGTTTGTCAAAGGCCCTTTTTGACAGAAGGGTAGCTTGGGATCCAGTGTCCATCAGTGCCAAAATTGTACACTGCCCCTGTATCTGGACCGGGGCATAGAATCTTCCCTCCTTCTCCTCAAGGGGGCACAGATTTTTGGACAACTGGTGGGTTAGTTTCTTGGTTTTGGCCACGGATAGAGAAGAAATTTGGGCAGAATTCTGTTGGGAGTCTTCGGAATCTGAAAAGAAAAGGTTACAGCTAGACATGGGAGAAGTTTTGGGATCCCCGGGTTCTGGTTCTGGGCTGCCCCCCCTTTTTGGAGGCAGTCACCAGGATGGGTTTGAACCAGGGGATTTTCATGCTGATGATTCTGGGGTTGGATGATGGGCGGCGTTAGCTCAGTCCCCACATCTACACAGTCTGGGTTTGGATCTTTCGGGACACATTTTTCTTTGGGAGGAGTTCCCCCATCTCTGAAGGAGAAGATCCTTTTCCCAGGATCCTCTGAGGATCCCTCTCCTTCAAATTGGAAGATTTGTACCTCCTCCTCAAGATGTGTCTTTTTGGGTTCTTGATTTCCCCTACCCCCTCTCTGCTCATTGGATGGCAGACTTTCAGGGGCAGGAGATTTTGGTTCCGGTTCCTGGGTTTCCAGGGGCTTTCCAAAAGTGGGGAAGGAAGCTTCCTCCAAGGCTTTACACCCACCTTCCCCTTGTGCCTCCTCCCTGGGAACCGGTGGGTTGTCTGGGTTCTTCCCCTGTCATTGCTCTAGATCACCAGGTCCCGAGTTTGAGGCATTCTGTGCTGGCATGCTCATCTGAGGGTTCTGTTGAGCCCTCAGCATGCGACCCAGATCCTGTGCCATGTTTTGGACCTGGCGCTCTAGTTATGACACCCGCTCAGGCTGATACAGGGTTCTCATTTCTCCCCTGGGCTGATCCCAGGAAGGGTAGCTATCCCTTCTCCCAAAATACCCTGGGTTAGGGAAGTTTGGGTACCCCTCCACCCTTGGCCTCCCCTCTCCCGGATTAGGCTGTCTGGGCTCAGGAAATTGGGGAAAGAAGGATGGATGGTTTTGGGGTTGAAAGTTTTGCGTGTACCTTGGGAAGAAATTCTGTCCAGTATTTGGGGAATTACTGCCCTCCTGTGGGAAGTGAGGAGGGATGTTTCCTGGGTTAGCTGCTGTTTGGTTGGACCTCCCCCCCCTTGAGCTGGAGGAGTCCACACATAACCCAGGATGGGTCTATTCCCCTTGTAGCGGGGGCTGATGTAGTCAAGAGAGTTAGGGTTCCCATTTGTGGGATTGCCTCCCTGGCTCCGATTGACCCGAGGGCCTTCTGGGCTTGGGGTTGATTTGATTCTGTGCAAACAGGTTTTTAGGCCCCCCATGTCCAAATCTAAAATGGGAGCAACCTTCACCTCCGCCACCTTAGCAGCAGCAGGGGCGTTGGTTGGTTTGGGGCTTTTTGGATTATTTTTGGTTTCTACTGGCTTTTGAACCTCATAAATTCATGTGGCTTGTTCAATGACCCAGTCTAGTGATCTTTTCTCATGAAAGTCTCTCACTAGCTGGGTCATGATGTACTTGGGGAGAGCGTGGAAGAAAGTATTCACAAACTCTTTGCTGTCAGTGCGCACCCTTCTGGTGGTCTGCGCAAAGGCACGCTTCAATTCTTGAACAAATTCTTGTGGGGCCTGATCTTCCCCACATTGCTAGTTGTAGGCTGCGTTGCGAGCCTCCTGAGGATTCTTGCGCACAGATAAATGTTTCAAGATGGCCGCCCTATAGGTGAACCATCAAGAATGATTCTGGTCCTCCAGCCCCGCAAAGAAGCTGGAGTACTCTGGAGAGAAGGTCCATTTCACATATTGAATACAGCTTTTGCTGTCCTTCAAATGGAAAGTTTCCATCATCTGTTCAAAGAGCTCTAGGTGCTCCCAAACGGAATACTTCGCTTTCTTATGATAGGGCGTGATGACGCTCCTTATTGCTTTGATTTGTTTTAGGGGATCCTTGAGCAAGGCCCTTTTTTACCTTATTGGCCTTTTTGGTTTGGGTGACCCTGGTCCACTCCTCCTCTGACTCAGAGGCACTGCTCCCAGAGGTGCCCGTCTGGTCTTCTAGGCTCTCCCGGATTCTGCAAGCCTGGGAATGGCTGGCAGAATGCGGGGACCTAGTTTCCTGTGTCCTGGGGCGCTCAGAGGAGTCTTCTGATTCCTTCTTGCTCCCAGGATTTAATGAGTACCCCCCCTCCCCACTGTCCTAGCTGGGCAGAGGTTTTCAGGATGCCCTTAGTGGGCCTAATCTCATGGCAAGAATTCTTAGCAAGAAAGCAGTACAGCACAGCCAGGCTGTTCTTTTTGGTTCCCTTTGAAGGTCTGGGATAAAATCTGGTTTTAGGATTTATTAAAGGCCAAGCTGAGAATGGTTCAGCTTTGGAAATGGGCCTTTCTGCTTTCAAAATTCTGGAGTCTGGAGTCTTGGATATGGATTTCTCTTGCAAAGTGCTCCGCCAGCAATCGGATGGTGGGTGAATGTGTGTGTGTGTCCTTCTAGGCCCTAAGCTGTCTATGTATTTTCTAAAAGGGTGGGTATGCTGAATTATACTAGGCACACCCATAGGGATTCTATTCGTTAGGGTATTTCCTCTCCCCTGATTCGAGAAGAAAACAGAGTGTCATGATGACACTGTATTTTATAATCCAGGGAGAACCTCCCCCTGGTTTCTGCACATGAAATCTATTTTTCATACAAGACATATTTACAATTTTACAAACTGGCTAGCAATAGCATATTAATATCACAGATTTGGTGGAGCAAGTATTCATCCGAGCCCCGTCTAGGTGAGAGCTTGGGTTCAGATTTGGCAATTTTTCCACACTTTTCGTCTGATACCCAATGTCAGATTTGTCCATATTTTTACACATCTGTGTGCATGACATCTGGGCATAATCATGTGAAGTTTCATGTTTCTGGCATCACCACAATTGCTACAAAACCACAAATTCTGTAGGCATGTCCCTGAACATAGCACACAGTTCGAAGTAATTTTAAAACGTGACCAGCATTTTCATATTAACAATACTGTCATACAATCTTTACAATTTTGCACAGTCCTCCTTCAGTTCTTTTCAAAAATATACTTTTCTGTGGTTTCAGAATATACAACACTTTCTGTCCCGCCCCCAAAGTGTTGGTGGGTCAAGAGCAATCCCTGCCTCTTTCCTCTGGCAGGAGTTTCTGTTGACACTCGCATCTGCATATTCAATCAGTCCGGGAAATCCTTCGTCTCTCTCAGGGGCAGCAGAGCAAAATCCCCTCCCCTCTTCATTAACACCTGACTGAGAGTTCCTGGCTTTGCTGAGAAGCAGGAGAGCTACGTTTTGTTTGGGGCAACTGTGGAATGTGCTTTGAAGTTCTTTGGCTGGCATCAGATTTACTTAAAAGTCAAAGGTTACATTTTCCTTAGTTGAAAAATAAATTTACAATTTCACACAGGCAAACAAATCTGTAATTCCAGTCTTTTTAAAACATAGAGATTCAATGGTTGCAACCAATATTGCTTTTGATGGCAAGTCACTTAATTCCAACCATTTGATTTTACTGCACAAGTTTAAGCTTCCAGTGTAATTAAATGACAACTTTCATACAGGCGGCCGACGGTACTGCGCCCATATTCTGACAGATTTTTTACAGACAAGCACGCTTTTTAATGTGGATCTTCTTATGATGAATTCTGCTTTTCCTGACATGGTGTGCTTATGGGGATTCCTTAAATAAGGTGATGGGTAACACCCAGCAAGGATGTTGGATATTTTCTGATTCTTGGAATCATTATTTCGTAATTTCAGCAGCCAAGGAAAAAGGATTTCAGAGCACCTTTGGGTTTCCTTGCAATAAAGCACTGCCTTTCATGAAGTTTCCATTTTCCCTCTGTGGGCATCCCAATTCCCAATGACAGGTTTTAGCAGTGTGGTCTCCCGTTCCACCACTGACACAGGCAAAGTAGATTGGCAGCCAACTTTCTGGTTTCACAGCGCAATTTTCAGAGGTTTAGCGTGCATAGGGGTTTTTGCGGCCATTTCGCTGGTTCTGGTGCCAACAGCACACGGTGATGTCGCCGGACAGAGCCTAGTGGTTCAATGCATCCCACAGAACACCACTTCCCAGTTCTTCTTAGTGCCACCAGTGTCGGTTCATCTGTGAGAGTGACCTACGGGATGACATATAAAGAGGGTCTTAATACCTCCATTTAGTTTTTCATTTAAACTAATTGACTTAATCTCATCAGCTACATGACACCTTTAGTGTGCCTCACAAACCCAATTTACAGGGATACTCAGTCTTAAACCGTTGTGCATTTCATAGTCACCCTACTAGGTTCTCAATTCATGTCCAATGACGGCACTCATAGATATAATGCTGATGGTTTTCTGATCTACTAAACCAAAGCTTGGTAACTACAATGGCTACTGTGCGGGACGCACTGCAAAAACACGTGGCATCCTCTTACCGAGACCAAAAATAGTGACGTGTCACATCTCATGTATACCCTACACCTCTTTATAGACTCATAATTCGTCCTCATGTTGCAGCCTCTAAACAGAAAGGCACACCAGAGGTTTAACTCCAGCTATGTGCTCAATTCAATCAGAGCTGCCTTCTCCGTTTTGATTTTCATAATCCAAAGATTCTGTGTGTCCCTTATGCTCGAATCAATAAAGGTGACATGCTCCCACCTACACTGTGTTTTTCTCCAGCAGCTCTATCTACTTAGAGCTATGTATTTCCGTGTGAAAAACAGTGCTTAAATGAAAACGGGAAGAAAATATCTCCCCATCGTTACTTACTTGGGGTCATATTTGTTCCGCTTCAAGAGCCGTTGTACTATGACGCTGGGCTAAACTCTGTGCTCTGTTCGCAGCTGCTCCTTGGATGCTACCGACAATTGCGCGGTATACCGCTTCACTGCCTATACCTTGTGAGACAGTGAACAGTCAAATCAGTCTGACAGTACCGCTCCGCATTTCTCACTCTCGCCACTTCCTTCCTTTGGCTTACCGAGTCCAAGTCACCGCGCACGTCCTTCCGGGTCCGGTTTCTGGTGATGGAGAGAATATCCCTCGTTACCAAGTAGATATACCCTCTAAACACAGGGTCCTTTCTTCTAACTAGCACATTTCAATTTCACGCACAGCCAATGCCGTCTGCTTTAATAGCAAATGTTTTCGCTCATGGCCCCTCACAGACTTGCAACAGTACTCGATCATTAACTTTCCATCATATGCTTCCTTCTAGGACACATTACAGCCCGGCTGTTCTTAACTGGATCCAATGGACTCCCTCAGGAAAAAGTCGCTTCCAAATCAGGCTACAGAATCCAATATACTCTTTTCCAATAGTTTTAACTTCAAACCTGTTGGCTACCTTTCTACAGCTCTTTCATTCAAAACAATGATCACGCTTTTAGTCAGAAAAATTAATTAATTTTCCTTTTCTGACAGCTTCCTTTTGTCCACATTTTTATCACTACCCGGCTTGACTTGCTACAGAATTGTCCATTTCATGTCCTCTGCCCTATATAGCAATTCAATATAGTGGCTAACCATTGGAGCCTTATGTATTCGATTTTTAATGCAGCTCTTGTGCTCAGTAATCCAGATCTTTATTTTCCTATCTGTTTTCCCTGTATACAATTTATTACAGGGATATTGGATTACGTACACCACCATAGTGGAGTTACAATTTGTCAGAGTATTTTGGATCCATTCCCTTCGTAAGCCTAAATCAACTGTGATGCTCCTCTGTGTTTGTTGACAACAGGAACACTGCCTGCACGGTGTGTGTCCCACTGGCTTGGGGAATCCCCAGGTCTCTGTGATGGTCAATTGTTTGTTCCTGTCCTGCTATGTTGTTCCTAGTCACTTGGTCCCTGATGTTCTTACTCCACTAAAAAGCTATTAGTGGTCTCTCTAGTGGGCTCTCACCCTGTTCCAACATGTGCCAATTCTTATGGATTATTTATGGACAAACAACTCTCTCGGGTGAACTAGAGGATGAAGTGGACGGCGACCTATGGCGCCTTTTCTTACTATGCCTCGAAAACGAGGAATGATGGGATGCACTTCGAGAACAGGAATGGTTGAGTATTTTATGACGAGAAGACGAAGGCCTCAACTCGTCGGAAGATTTCGTTTGTATTTCTGAGGCTTACCTCTCTCCAGTTTCCCTCTGTGCCCCCTCAAGGCCTTGGCAGTCATACACATGTACTCGTCGCATTTGGAACATGGATGCTCGGCCCCAAGGCACCACAGACAGACCCTGTGTGGGTCCGTCATGAACATCTGAGCCCCGCACTCACAACATTTTTTAAAACTGGACCGAGGGGTAGATGGAGCCGATGAGGAAGCCATCTCGTTGTCGATGATTTTTTACAGGAAATTCTTAGACATTCGATGAATTACACAGAACCGAGCTGTTTCATTACCGAAGCTGTGAAGCGCGGAAAAACAGAACATAGCAACAGACGCTGCGCATGCTACTTATACCTGTGATGACGTCGACGTCAGACAGAGGCCTCCTAGGGATATCGATTCGACAGGCATCGATGCGCAGCACCCTCTACTGGGGAAAAAAATTCCAAAGCAGCAAGCTGGATATTAGGAAAATATCAAAGATAAGGAATACATGGGAGGACACAATTCATTCGAAGTTCAGCTTCTTGCTTATAGGCCCTCATTATGATACTGGCGCTAAACCATGGCACTATTAGCACCATGGTTGGTGCCGGTATCGTAACGACTCTGCCAATGTTCAATGGGGAATTACCACCCCATTCCAAGGTTGGCAGGGCGGTAATTCCCCATTGAACATTGGCCCTTCCCCATTCCCATTTTTGCCCCATAGGGCTCAATGGGACTGGGGAAGGCGCTAAGTACGGTACCGCAAATTGCGGTACCGTACTTAGCACCAAGGTCCCTTTGCGGGTCCCTACTTTAACGGCTGGTCTAGACCAGCCGTTCAGGTCGGGTCCTGCAAAGGGACCTCGTAGTAAGGCGCAAATGGGTTAACGGCACCGCAGCCTTTTACGGCGCCGTTAACCCATTAGCGCCAGGGTCGTAATGAGGCCCATAGTCTTCCCGATGGGTACTATTCCTTTTCAATCGGAGAAACTGTCCCAAGGGTAAATTGTCCCGTGTATGTTTGGGATGAGAACTGCTATAGTGCAATAATGCATTCTTATCTGTAGGCTTATGGAAAGCTATGACCCCCAGTATGCCATTCTCAATATCCACCTTGATGGTCAAGTCTAGGTAATAAATCGTATTACTATGCCTAGTATTGGTAAATTTCAAGTGGATATCCTGCCGGTTTATTCACTCTACAAATTCTCCGGCTTCAGTATCACTCCCTGTCTAAATTATCAGCACATCACCAATATATTGACGCCAAAGGCGTAAATGTGTCTTGTAGGGGTTAGTTTCTCTATATATATGTCCTTAACCTCAAAATACTCCATATATAGATTAGCCACACTCTGGGCTAGGATTGCCCCCATCGCCGTCCCCTGTATTTGCTTATAGTACTGCCCATTAAAGTCAAAGTAATTTTTTTTAGTGTGACTTCCGCACCCCACACTATGAAGGATACTGGTGTTTTAGTACCTATAGTTGTTTGTCTAAGCCTCTCTTCTATTACTTGCAGGGACACATCCTGTGAAATGCTAGTATATAGTGCCACATCATCCAGACTCATAAGTAGTTTTCGACTCGAGTCAAAGGGAAGTCCTTCAATTTCTTTAATAATTTGTGAGGCATCCTTCACATACGAGGCCATCCCCTTCACAATCGGTTGAAGATAAAAATCTGCCAGTTTCGATAATGGTTCAAGCGCTGATTCGATCCCAGAGACAATTGGATGACCCAGGGGCTTACCCAATGTTTTATGGATCTTTGCAAACATTTATAACTGTGGCATCCTAGGGTTAACCATCACTAAGAAATCTGCCTCCTTACTAGAAATCCAACCTCTAGATCTTGCTTTGTCCACCTTAAGAGCAATCATTTTACTGATATCCATAGTAGGATCCCTCTCCAGTCTCAAATAACTGTTTTTTTTTTTTTTTAAACTTTATTTTTGAAATTTTCAGAACAAAAAAAAACACAAGCACACCATCAGGGTGCATTAACATAGCAAGGCGAAACAGAGAGGAGAAAAGGGACGAATTGAAGAAAGGGCAGGGAAAGGAAAGGAATAGCATAAAACGAAAAGAAAACATAATATTTCCCACCCACGGGTTCGACCGCGGAGCCGCCCCACCCCACTCATGTCCACAACAATAAGCATCAGGACTTTCCTGGTTAATTGTCAATCACCATTAAGGCACAAATATATAGTATCTTTCAATCTCACTGATCTATATCGGAGTCAGGAGCTCTCAGTAGCGGAAGGAGCTGCACTGTTTAGCAGATATGTAATATACGGCCCCCAGATGTCGGGGGGTCGAGCATGCAGTGGTAGGGTTCTTATAAATTTTCTCTCTACATCCTGACAATAGGTAATGTCTTTTTTCCAATCTTCAATTTTGGGTAGGGGGCCCAGGCTCCAGGCCATAGCGATCCGCCTACGGGCCAGCACCAGGAGGAGAGCTGCCAGTCTGCGGGATGCGGGACGTAAGTATTTTGTGAGGCCGAGGAGGGCCGCCAACGGTAGCGGAACTACTCGTTCCCCAATGATATTGGCGACGATCTGCAGGACTGAGGCCCAGAACTGCTGGTTTCCGGGGCAGTCCCATGCCAGGTGGAAAAAGTCGGCATGCGCCGCTGTACAACGTTCACATTGGGCCGATACTTCAGGGTGATGTCGGTGTTTCTTGGCAGGGGTGTAATACGTTTGGTGCACGTAATTAAAGTGTATTAGTTTATATCGTGTATTCACCATGACTTTTTGGGTTTGATATAGAATGTAGGACCAGTCCCCAGCATCTATCGACATCTGGAGGTCCGATTCCCATCTTTGTCGAGTTCTGGCATTGGGTGACCCGGTGTCTGCCACCAGGGACCTGTAAAGTGCCGAGACCAGCCTCCCCTCTCCCTTGGCCTGGATGGTTTTGTGCAGCAGATCCCATGTAGGGGGTTGTTCAGGAAAAGAGGGCAGTATTTTTTGCAGGGTATAGCGCAGTCTGAAATAAAGAAAGATATCTGGTGAGGTGCTTCCGCCCCTTTCTTTGGCCATCTGAGGCATTTGGAAGGTGCCTCCCGGGAAGACATCGCAGAAGGAGTGAATATTAAGCTTGTCGGCCCATATTAAAAATACTTTTTCATTCGTGAGCGGAACACCCAGGATGAACCTGATCGGTAGCAAAGGGGAGTATCTCACGGTCACTGCATACTTGAGAGGACTGTATTTAGAGTGTTGTACGGAACTGGGATTTGACTAATGATAACGGCACTGAGCAAGTCGGGAGAGGCCAGAGCACGTTCCACCTGCACATGTGGACGCACGAAGTGGATCGTGTACCAGTGGCTTAGAAACTGTGCCTGAGATGCCCAATAGTACTTCTCAATGTCTGTGAGCGCAAGGCCTCCTTTTGATGTCGGCATAACTAGGGTGTCGTAAGCCACCCGCGCCGGTTTACCGGCCCATAGCAGTTCCAGGACTGCAGCCTTGACTTTCAGGAGGAAGGATTTGGGGAGGAGTAACGGGATATTGGTAAACAAGTACAGAAGCTTGTGGAGTATAACCATCTTTGTAAGAGAGGTCCTGCCCCACAGCGTTAGTGGGAGCGTTTTCCACCTGTGCACCCGTTCCTCAATGGAGGTGATGGTTATGTGACATAAATATACCTAAGTAGCGTACCCCTGAGTTCTCCCATTTAAAGCCATGGTCATCAGCAAATTGCACCGTGTGAGGGGTCAGGGGGAATATCACAGATTTAGATAACTGGGTTAAGGTTCTCCTGGGGATTGCCGACAAATAATATAATATCATCAGCATAGAGGGAGACAATCAATTTGTGGGGGCCTAATTTGAGGCCTCTGTGTATTTGGAATTCGCGTAGTCTGGAAGCCAGGGGTTCCATAATGAGAGCAAAGATCAAAGCTGAAAGTGGGCATCCCTGCCTAGTTCCGCGTTCAAGTGAAATGGGATCTAGTGTTCCCTAGTGTAATATAGGATCGGGGGCTGTTGTACAATAATGACACCAATTTAATAAAGAAGTTGCCAAAACCCATTTGTCTAAGCGTTGCTAGCATGAATGGCCATTCCACAGACTCAAATACCTTCTCGGCGTCAAGAAGCACCGCTATTGCCTGTTGCGATGGGTCCAGGGCCTCCATGACGGCAAACAGACGCCTGATGCCATAGGTGGTGCTGCGCCCTGGGATAAATCTGGCTTGGTCTCCAATCACTAGTGCTTGCATAAGGGGGAGGAGCCTGGATGCAAGAATTTTGGCCAGGATTTTATTGTCCAGGTTGATCAAAGAAATTGGTCTATTGGATGCACATTCATCAGCGGGTCTGCCGGCTTTGTGTAAAAAAATTATATTGGCTTCCCGTAGTGTTGGGGGAAGGCATCTGCTTTCAATGGATTCTTCATATACGCGTAGCAAGAGAGGGGCAAGGGAAGTTGCGTAGGCCTTGTAAAACTCTCTGGTAAGTCCATCTGCGCCTGGTGCCTTGGAGCTCGGGAGGGATTTTATTGCTTCCAGTATTTCTTCTGTCGTTATCGGAGCATTAAGAGGTTCTCGTAGGTCTGCTTCCACCCAGTACAGCTCAGTGTCGTCTAGGTATTCTTGCAGAGATTCAGAGTCCGAATTGCCTCTAGAGCTGTACAGGTCCTGGTAGAAGACCCGAAATGCCTTGGCGATGTCCACTTCTGCATAGACACGCTGCCCTCGTGCATCTTTAACACATTCCACACGGGTCGGGGCTTTGTCCACCGATCGTAATCGGGCGAGCAGGGCTCCTGGCTTCTGACCCTCTCCATATTGTCGGATCTGGTGTTTCCGCCCTAGGAATTTTAGCTCTCTTTCGGCTGTTTCCCTGAACCTCTGAAGCTCCTCCTTCAGTTCTGCCTGGATTTGCGGGCTTGGAGCTGAGATAGCCTTCATTTCTAGATCCTTCAGACGGGTTTCGCTGTCAGAGAGTTCACTGCGGATCAGCTTCAGTACACCATTTTCCTTACCCAAACATATTCCGCGCACAAAGCACTTCAGCGTTTCCCAGATGATGCTGGTCGCCTTGACTGAGCCTTGATTTCTCTCAATGAAGGATGTTATTTTCTCGCGCAGTTCTTCTGCGAAAACAGTGTCCGAAAGCGCACCCAGCTTGGATCTCCAGTTCAATCTGGGACTGTTGCGCCCACCATGGAGGCGTCAAATGTGACCATTGAGTGGTCGGATAGCGTGCATGGTAGGATTTGGCTCGTTCCCCAGGCAAACGGACAATGGGTGGAGGCCATGATGTAATCTATCCTGGAGCTGGTGTTGTGAACGGGCGAGTAGAATGTGAAGTCTTTCGCATCTCGGTTGTGATGCCGCCATGTGTCAGACAGGTCAAACGCTTGACATATCTCGCAAACTTGACTACTGGCTTTGGACCGATTCCCAGTGGTGTTATGGGATTTGTCTAGAGTAGGGTCCATCGGTGTGTTAAGGTCAGCACCCCATATGATTGTTTCTGCGTTGGACCTCCCTAGTTGGGACATCACCCAGTTGAAATTGTCAGGTCCATCAGTGTTGGGCGCGTAGGAATTTACAATCACCACTTCTTTCCCTGCAATTATTCCCCTCACCAGCAGGCCCCTACCTTCAGTGTCCTTCACCGATTCAATGAGACTGAAGTTTGTTCTCCTATCAATCAGAATGGCGAACCCTCTGGCAAAGGACGAGTACGATGAAAAGTACCTGTGACAACCCCAGGACTCGGCCCACTGTGATTCCGATGCCGGCAGGAGATGGATTTCCTGGAGAATGGCGATGTTAACCTTATGCCTACGGAGACATTGAAGGATTTTCCTGTTCTTTGCCGGCTGGTTGCCACCACAGATGTTCCAGGTGGCTATTCTAAATGTTATGGCTGGCATTCCGAAGGCCGGGTGGATTCTCGCCTGTCAGGACGTGAAAGTGATAATGGTGCCTTGAAGTATTGGAGTGACTAGTTGGCTTGGCTTCCGGGCTATCAAAGTTATATATCATCAACGTTGCGGAATGAGAGCGGGGTGAGTGAAGCGGCTGCGTCTGGCCCGAGTCCCTCCCTTGTGTGGGCAACCCCCAATTGGCTCACAGTAATCCCCCCATATAGAAGCATAACCGCGCTAGGGGCACTAGTAGCCTGCCAAGACGGTACTGGGCTTCCTATAGCGACAGTTTCGTTCCTGTGATGTACATTGAGCATGGAAGAAGGAGGCGTGCTGGTCACAACCGCCAATTACTGGGATTGTAGATTACGGAGGGTCTCTTCTCGCTCGCTCTTCCCGACGGGGTCTCGGATTGTTCCCGCCATGTCTGCAGCCAGTCCGGTCCAGGTAGTCATTGGCTTCTTCGGGGGTATTGAAGAATTGGGCCTTCCCCTCATGTTGGATACGCAGTTTCGCTGGATATAGCATGAAATAAAGGATCTGATTGTCCTGTAGGCATCGTTTGACTGCTGTAAAGGATCTCCTCTGCGTTTGCACCGCCTGCGAGAAATCTGGGAAGACTTGAATGGAGTCGCCATCGTATTGAAGTTTCCCCTTATCTCTGGCTGCCCTGAGCATGGCGTCGCGATCCTTGTAGTTTAAAAGTCTTGCAATGATTGGCCTAGGGTGCGTGCTGGGCGCCGGTCTAGTGTTCGGGATTCTGTGCGCTCTTTCTACCACAAATAGCTGAGACAGCGTTTCTCTACCGAAGAGAGCAATGCAAATCTGTTCCACAAAGTCTTCCATTTTACCTGGGATTTGTCACTCCCTCACCCCAATGATCCTGATGTTGTTCCTGCGGGAGCGGCTCTCCAAATCCTCATTCTTGGCGCACACCACCTTCATCTGGGTTTCGAGCGCAGAGACACGGGATGTCAGTGCCGCTGATCCATCGTCCAGGTCGGACACGCGTTGTTCGACATTGTCGAGTCGATCGGCTTGTTTATCTAGCCTGTGCTGAAGCTGGTCTACCTTCGTCGATAGGGTGTCCAATTTGCATCCCAGGCCGCTGATACCAGCCTTCAGGTCCATCAGAATCTCCCTTATATCCAGATGCGGGGCCTGGTCCTCGGTTGACATCGTGTCAGGTGGCGGGGAGTTGGGTCTGCTGCTGGCCGTGGGCTTGGCCTGTGAGCTGGCTTCGAAAGTCAGTTTCTTCTGGTTCTTATCTACTTTCCCCATGATAGCTTGGGGAGAGTATCCGTGGAGCCCGGCTAAGTTGCGACTGTCTTGGTTTATGGCGGTGCCTGGGGGACCCAGACGGCAGCCGCACCGCATACTTTTCCGGATGCCTTCGGTGCTTGATGCGGAGAGTCCGTGCACCGAGCGTGGGGCCTGCACGGCACACTGCTGCTTACACAGCCGCACTACTGTAACTGCGCCTGTTTTGGAGGAGTTTGTATGCCAGTATTTGCCACAGGCCTTCTATACCAGCTGCGCCGAGGGGCGGCGGCACACGGTGCAGTCAGCGGGGGGATGCGTGCCCATGGGTCATGCGGCGTGTATCAGAGCGTCAGGCCCAGCCACCTCGGGTCGGCTGCAGCTTCTTGTACCCAGGATCAATGCCGCCGGGATTTACTAGCTTTCAGATATCCGGTTAACTAAACCAGGCCTCTCTGCGCCTGTAGCTGAACGGATGGGCGCCGTGGGAGGCCTCACCGGGACGCGTGTCGTGCCTCAGGTTTCTAGGAAGTGGCCTTGAGCGTGGATTGTTCCCCCGCGCTGCACACCAGGTCTGCGCCACAGGTCAGCCGTCAGCGGGGGCCGCGCGGATTATGCTGCGTCCGGCGGTGGGGCAGGGCGGGCCCACCCATGGGGCAGGGCGGGCCCACCCAGAGGCCGCGCCGAGCCCACCCGTGCTGCAGTCTGCTCCTACCTGGGCTGTCTCGGGACTCCGGCACCCCGACTCGTCGCTCCTCTGCCCTCGTGACGGGCCGACGAGGGGGACGGAGACCACCTCGTCACACAGGTGCAAGTACGTACATGTCCGCCCTGCTTGCATGGCGCTGCCCCTGGTCCCGCCGCCGAGACTCCCGCCAAGTGCCCGCCTCCACCGCTCCGCACACACGCAGGGGCCGCGACCACTCAATCCGTCAGCCAGCAGGCCTCAGATCTGAGAGCAAGTATCTCGGGCTGTGGGCAGGCTTCTGGGTCGAGATTTATCTCAAAATGATCAGTGAAGCTTCGTGAATGTGCACAGCTGTAGGATGGGTCATTCCAACCATCACAGGAGCATCGATGTTACAGGATTCATTAGAGCCCTACGGAGCTCTCTCAGGAAGCGGTCATCTTGGGTGGCTCTCTAGCACCCTCCCTCAGTCTCAAATAACTGTTACTATCCGACAACTGTTTTTCACACTCAGAGACATAGTCCGTTCTATTCTGTATAACTGTTGTACCACCCTTGTTGGCTTTTCAAATTATGATGTTAGAGTTCTCTGACAAAGATTTTATGGTATCCCTTTCTGTCTTGCTCACATTCTGATACCAGCCCTTATTACTCTGGTTATTCTTCAATTTGGTTACCTCATTCAAAACCCAGTTCTCAAATACTCTAGCCTCCGGGCTTCTAGTTTGCATAGGTGGGACAAAGGTAGATTTGTTTCTCAGTCCACTATCCTCTTCACTCTCAGTCCAGTCTTTATCCTTAATGTACTGTTTCAGATGATCATCAAGGCATAACATTCCTGCCTAAAGAGGAAACCGCTATGTTTGTTACTAGTCACGAAACCAAGTCCACATTCCAAAATCGACTGTTCATCTTTAGTAAGTACATAGTTAGACAAGTTTACCAAAGACCTTGCATGCTCCTCCTGATCCTCTGCTCTATGTCCCAGTTCACGGGGTCCTGCTCTAAAAAAATGTTGGTCTCTACCAGCTTGGCCCCTTCGATTGTTATTGGGCCTGGATCTACCCCGTCCTCCTCTGGGATCTCACCCTCCTGTTCTTCTACCCCTTGAAAATGGTCTTCCTCCTCCAGTACCATCATCGCTTGAACTTAATGAAGTACCACCAAATAGCACTCTGTGATTATCCCTTCTCTGTTTGCTTTGTCCTGAGTCATCTTGCTCTCTGGGGTTGTAATTCTCTTGTGTGTATTTAAACGCGTTTTCGTGACTAAAGAACTGTACATCTTTTCTCATTCTCTGTATTCTCTCCTTATTCAAGTCCTAAAATCTTGCATTTCCTCGAGTAGTTCATCAACTCATTTTTTGTATACTTCCACTGGGACCAGCTTTTTAATTTCTTCTTCCAAAGTCTGAAGATCTATAGTGATCTTATCTGTGACCTCCTTAGCTGTATCAATAATAAGACTCACCCAGTCCCTCCCACACCTATTGGCAATATAGCTCCACTGGATGACAAAGGTTTTGCTGTCTAGAAACAGTCTTGGCTCATGCCGAACCACCAGTCCCTGAGGAAGAATACCATTGCGCAATACTCTAGTGAGGACCGAGTTGCATGGGTCCATTATGTTACTCTTCTTAAGCTGTGATAATTCGTCGCAGCTTGTTTAATTGGTGGTATCCTCAATTGCTCCCCCAAATGATTTGGTAAGAAGTTCCATAATATACTCATCATTGTAACTCTTACATCTTTCCAATGCCATTTTGTTTCAGGAATTCGAGGGTAAAGAAATGCAAACAACAGTCTTAAGTGACTCCGAAAAATCTCAGGGCACAGCTGTCGACCTAGATACTACGCAACAAAAGGAGATGGGTGGGGTAGCCAAACAAACGTCATAATCTTACATGCATGCATACGACACAAAGCAAATGTGCACTCAACATGAAGAGCACGCACAATATGTAACATATGCATTTATACATGAAGAATACTAACATGGCATCCACTAGATATGAAAAAACCAACATAACTGATGTATAAGCTGAATGCAACATGAAAGACACGCGATTACTGCTCACTAACATAGAAAAACCGGTATAACGGTGCAGCCCTCTTCTTCAAAATGGAAGCCACGGCACGCTGTTAAATAAATTAAGGCCCCAAGACTTCTAGATAACTCAAAATGCTAAATTCACAGAAATACAGATCTGTGCAGAGTTACGGCAGTAGCTAACAACCCGAGCCAAGGTGATAGTGGAATAAGCGAGAATAGGAACGGCAGAGAGAAGGTACGAGATAGCAATTCCCAGGATTCAAGCAGTATACTCTCAGATTAGTTAAAGTTTATAAAAAGCACAACAAACCTTTGTTAGCCATGTGCAGTCAAACTATAAGCCAAAAAACTCCATGAAGAATAACAAGAGTGTCTCCATTGGCAACAGAAAACACAACACTTACATTAATATTAGCTAAATTATCAATAAATACAGCATAAATCTATTCTCAACACAGTCCCATCACACATGACCCATAATTGGAGAACACAGTTTATTAATTGGAAGTGAATACAGATAGGGCACCTGTAGTACTCCCTACATGTACACACAGACCTGTGACGTTGCACAAGGCCAAGTACAAAGAGATTGTTGGCTCCTGGCCTAGGAATAAGGGATGGTAACATTTTTAATTGGATGAAAAGCAATCCGTGGACCTCTCTCCCCCTACTCCACCTTTGCCTCATGTCTTGATGACCTCTCAATTGTCAAACGTTGGTTAGCAGAAGCAAAACCTATAAAAGAGTACCTGGTGTTATGCCGACCATCAACTTATGTGCCAACCAACCCCTAATCATAGAAATGACAGTTTAACCTTTATCAATATAGGGGTGGTCTCAGGATGAGCCATCAGACAAGTATAACACAATTAGATGTTTGAACCCTATAGAGTGTATATGTTGCCACCACCACAAACCAATCCCCATTGCCTGTAGGTTTTTGTAAACTGATCAAATGTGTTGACATCATTTATGAAGAAGTTGTACGAAAATCGTTGTTTGTAATGGATGCAGCCAGATTATAATGCTTGTATGCCGTCCCTGCTTTACTTGACTGATAACATAGCTGGCTTGTGCCTCGCACTTGGCCTACTTCGTCTCGGAGTCCGGTTTGGATTGACTTCAGGTCCTCTGGGTTATTATTAGGGACTTCTTTGGGCCGTCTTAACACTTAATTTCTTTGTGATTGGTGCATGCTGCCCTACAGTAAACAATTCACACAACCAGTGTCCTAACCAGCTGAACTACATTAGTGAGCTTCTTGACACTATTTATATTTGTTATAGTGATCTAAAAGCATTCACATCAGATTACTCTCTAGCAGAGAAAACCCGTGTTAAATGTTGGAGGATGGGATAATGAGGGGTGAAATAGTGGGTACAAACATGGCCAGATGTATGGGAGCTCTGTGACCGTGTTGGAGGGGTAATTTAGCAGCATCACTTTGGCAAACTACATTTGCTGCGTACAATGACAGTCATTCTGGTGCTGCCGCCAACTGCGAATAACGTACTCGCTGGCTATGGACTCCAACTTGCACTCGCAAAGGGTTCAGGATCCAGTAAAACTACTCGGCGAAAGAGATCATGCTACCCTACTGTGGAGATTTCTGGGATATGCATGCACAAAGTATGGGCTGGTAAAAATGTATTTTAAATCATGTGCTTGCTCTATTCGTTACAGTTGAATATGCTGTTATGTTTTAATGCTTTTAAAATGCAATGCTGGTATAAATGCCTTTATAATTAACTGGGTAGAATATGGAAAGTATTTTATACTTGCCATGTCCATGCTAAGCAAAAAGAAAGAGATAGTAGTTCTGGCAGCTGAGGACGCAAATAATGTACAGCTGTGGACTTCTTCGCGATCACAATTCAAAGCTCTGTTTCATCAGCTCAAGTACAGCTTCGCTTCCTCTTCTTGTTTTGTTTACATCATTTAGAGAGAAAGCATATTTTTGGGGGAACGTGGTATAGCTGCTACTTTCACCAAACCAGACTTTTTATGCAAATGCAGATAAAAAATGTGCCAATTATTTCAGAAATTCCGAATGGATGGGTGTACCTAGGACGGTCTCACTTAAGGCTAGCCAGCACATAGAGGCACATGGAACGCTGCTCACTGCAGGGTAGATCAGATCATCTGGCAAATGTGTCACGCATCTGCTGTGGATCCTGCAGGAAGTTTCCAAACTGCCTGGTCAATAACCGTAATAGGTATGAACGGAGGATGACACCCTGAACATAAGGCTCACCAGAGAGCTATTTGTACAAGGTTTTTGAAATGGGTATCCTATACTGATAAGGTGTGTGTACTTATGATAGGAACAACTGTCAAATTCCTATACAAAAGCCAAACTATTGGCATTGCCAATGCTTATTTTTACTTGCCACGCCACCAATAAAAGGAACATAAGTAGTTGCGCTACTATTACTACTAATAATATTACTACTACCAACAGGAGTGGCTCCACTACCAGCATTAGTAATATTACTTCTAATGCCAGTATAAGTGATACTGTTAAGAAATGTATTAGTACTACTACAAGCAGTAATTAGTAGTGGAACCACCACATAGTAGCAGCACAATTACCAGTAGTAACATAAGCAGCACTACTACTGACAAGTACTAAACTAGTAGCACAACTTATACTACTACTAGGCGTACCTACTTGTAGCAACAGAAGTGCTTCTTCTGATGCTGTTAAATGTACTAACTCTGCTACTATTATGTATTGGTAGTAGGGATAGTACTTCGAATACTAGGACTGCTAGTGGCAGTAGTACTTAAACACACTGGACTAACAGAAAGTAGTAACGGTGGGCGAGCCCTCCCCAGAAAGCACGAGACCCGCCAAAGCACAGTGGCTGCCTTTTACCTCAGGGCCCCTGCCGCCTAAGGCAGTAGCGCACTTCCCGAGGCTTCCACCAGGAAAGCAGTCGCCCCCATTACCGTTTACATAACATCGTACAGCATCACCAACAATACCATCCTTCGTAACAACCCCTCCCTGCGCTTTTAAAGGCAGGTTTGCAGTACTCAATTCAAACGATAAAATGCCCCCATAAGGTAGCTTGCGGCCCACCCACGTTAACAGCAACCCTGACATTTCACATACCAAACCAGACTCTGATAAAGGAGAGTAGCCTGGTTGCCATATTTAAAGAGGCTACCACATGACATGTCACATTTAAAGGTGCCACCTGGCAGCCCTCCCACCGCACACACGAACACACGGTTTCAAGGTTAATGGAGGTCGGGTGCATGTGCTAGGCTTGGGATCTCTTTCCAGGTGCCTTACTGTGGTTTTGTATTTGATTAATGAAGAATTAAAAATACTGCCATATAATAAATAATCTCCCATAATACTGCCATATAATAACTAATCATGGAATAAAGTGGTTGTCGCTTTGCTGCTTCTCCCACGGGAAGTCTCCCTGCATCTCACCACGACCAGGATCGAAGCTGAAGACAGTCCCAATAACGTCTTTCTTTACTACTGAGTGCATCTGGACACACCGCTTTTGTACACACAAATGATGTGCTAGGTTGTGCTGAATGTTTTGAGCTTTGCTTGACCAGGGCTATTTGGACTTCATGTCATGTTTTCGATTTTTGTAATTAACTAAAAAACTACTTGTAACTTGAAGTTTTATTTAATTAAGAACCTTTATTTGGTTGATCTGTATGTTGTGTTCATTTCTTGTGGTTCCTTCCCGTTCCACTAGATCTAACCCAACAGTGAAACAGCATTGATGAACTCTAAATTACAAAAGAAATCCAACCTAATAGTATTCAATGTTTTTTCAACGTGTTCACCATTTAGTGCCAAGATAGTCTTTGCAATACAAGGCATGCTTTCATTATGTACTAGAACCAGAGGCTGGGAAGTCAATACATTGATAATGAAATATGAAGGACTTTAAATAAATCAAGTATTGGAGAAAATATCGATACGCTTATTGATCAATATGCATTTGTTGCTTCACGGAGCAGCAGATTTGACCGGGTTCAGACGTCATACATTGCAGGTATGTCTTTCTGTGATGTAGCTGAACAGTCTGCTTGTAGCATTCATTAGACATTAGACATGGCGCATGCAGTTTGCTCACGGTATTTAGTTGTGAAGAAAAGAAAACAGTTTGAAGTGAATTATGTAGCTAGAAGAAAAATAAATACAATGCATTTTGCCAAAAGTAAAAATGAACACCATATTGGCAGGATGTGTAATGGTTACAAATGACAGTTGGAGTAATCCCCCCATCCTCCCCAAAAAGAGGAGTAACTCGAATTTTCCCAGTGGACTGATTCAAAAGATAGAGTCGCATAAACAGCCATCTGTTTATTAATTCTTACAAATCAATTCTGGGCCTCTACACCAATGTTATTCTGGTGCAACTGTTGGCCAGGTAGATTTTCTCTAGTATGCACATGTAGTTCGTAATAACCAACGGAAAGACTACCACAAGGGATTATTTAAAAAAAAGATAGTTTATTTTTTCATAGAGCTAAAAAATAAAAAAAGAATCTGAATTACAATATACAGTTTCACCTTATTATATTAATTGAACATTCCTGATTGCTTTTATAATAAAATAAAAAATAGAATGAAGTACAAACTATTCCACAGTTTCTGCTATTTCCTTATCGTCAACAATGAGTGTGTGAATGATTCCTTCTCGCCGTTTCCCGCTGCTAACCGCTTTGATACAACAGTCATGATTTCCAATACTGAAATGTGTCTCAGTGCCGTCATCTACAAATTCGCCCTAAAACACAGGAAAACGCAACTTATTTTGGTGAAGCATCTGTGAGACATTAGTAATGCAATAAAGAACGCCCTTCAGACAGACTGACAGTAGTTTATGCACGGTGACATGACATGAACATTAATAAAGACATACTTGGCTAATTGCGGTACTCGTCCTACTTCACTTCTGGCAATCTGATTGGTACATGGTGATACTGTACCCAAGAAAGTATGAATGGAATACACTTCAAGTCCTTCCTATATACTTGGGCTTTGCCGATATGCCGCACTGTAACTCACCTCTTCAAAATGTTTTACTACCTGAAAACTAGTCCTAACATGTTGGGAGCTTTGGCGCTGACCAGGAAAGAAATGGTATAAGCGTAAGGTTTAAGTACCCACAGATAAACAGGGGAGCAGTCTTTTACATGGGTATCGAGCTCACTCCGTTTCCCAAGTGTGAAGAAGATCTTAAGTTGCAGTAGACAGCCAGCAAGGATTCAAGTAAAGAGATCTGCTTTCCCCACGTCTGCAGGGAGAATTCCCTGACTGAATGGAGTACAAATCAGATATCCAGGAAGCAATCCAGCAAGCAATGCATACTCTTTGGAAGTCTCCAGTCTTTAAGCACTCTGTAGTTTAACTTTTTTGAACAGCTAAGGTTTAGAATACATAGCACAAGCATTATATGTAGGGATATTTGTTTTGGCAAATATCTTTGGTTTGTACTAAGAGGTTGCTTCATTGAAAGCTTGACAGCCTCGACACTGCATTCATAGCTAACAGATTTTGGGTGAAGACCTGAAATATCATGTATAATTAATGTAACACTAAAGAGGATGTTTATCTTGCCTTCCAAAAAGGTGTGTGGTGTTCATAGGCTTCGACTAGCCTGTTTTTTTCCTTACTGTCTCTTCCTACTCCCCACCCCCAAGGAGGGCTGTGCATGCTGGACTTTGTGGAACTGGACATTTTGGCAAGTCTAGATTCACAATTCGAATATTAACATAGAAATGAAAATAGTTTGTTGTCTTATATTTGGATTTACATTTGTGTATTCATAAAAGTGTCTTCAAATTAATTAACGAAATGATTGAAACAGGAAACCCTGATCAAGTTTCAGCAGGAGGTAAAACATGTATTTCAGGTGGGGGGAATAGGCCAGAAAACATTATGAAAGATGCCTGTATCGCTGGTACTGGAAACATCCAGATCAAGATTTCCTGCCGCTGGTTAGGATCTACGGGCCTAGGTGCACACGTCTGCTGTCCCAAAGCAGGCCTTAAACTTTGCTATCATGATGTCTCGCGATCTGAAGGTGACCACTTGCCGTCAATCTCCAGAAAAACACACAATTGATTTAAAATGGCAGTGCACGCCTCATTCAGATTATACTGCATTGTGTTGTGAGGGTCCTTATTCCTTATGCTGGCCAGCTAGCAGACCTGGATGTGTGTTCAGACGCACCCCACCACCCCCATATAATGCCCAAAGATTTGGAAGCTATGTTGTGGGGGAATGCCGGTCCTTTGGGGTTACTAGCTTGCTGGGGGTGGGGGGGTTGGAGTAGCCAATTTGTGCGCTCACCACACACACACATATATTCACCCCAACCCCCCCGCCCCCCAGCCCCCCCAGGCAGGTAAGGGGTGTATCAGCATTTTCACTCCCTTAAAATAAGAAAATACGCACAACATATACAAATAGGCAGTAAAAGTACTCCCCCCTCCCAAAAAAATAGGAGACTCGTAGGACCTTGTTCTCGTGCTTTCACCCACACAGCTCCATGGATATGTTTGGATCAGTAGTGCACATAGCACCACAGGAAGAAACTACCATTATTAATGCCTGATAGGAAGAAGTAAACATGTATCCTTTGTAATATGTATGAATCACTAGGTTCAAAGGAATAATTATTACAAACATGTGTACTTGCTTATACAATACGCAAATTTGGAAATGGACTTACATTTTTACTCCCTAAAAATAATTTTGCTCACAACTTAAAAAAATTACAGAGTAAAATACTCCGACTTCAAAATTTTATCTGGAGCACTGGCCACACGCTTCCAATGACAGTCGTCATAACCTTTCGTCAATGTTCCCTAGAATTTAAACTTCATACCACGTTCACTGACAAGCAGGTCATATTCCTACTAGTCAAATGGGAGGTGGATGGTATGAAAACGGTTCTGTAAACATATGTGCCTGTAACCTGGATTCCCCCGAAATTCTTTGACACATTCACAGAGCACCTTTATACATTTGTTAGCTACGAGGTACTGTGGGCAGGAGATTAACTGTGCTTAATCACAGGACCTTGTCTGCTTGGATAGGTCTAGCGGCTCTTCCTAGGACAGATATTAGATGGAACGAATTGGCAGAAGGCTAAGCACTACCCAATCAGGGGTGGAATGGGAACCAAAAGAGGCCTGGGAAGAAAAAAAATCAAAGTGGCTCTGTACTTACACATTTTCAGCAAGCCCAAAAGTGGCTCAGGGTGCAGATGCCTACCAGGAGATCTCCAGAGCTCCCTATAGGCCAGTCCACTCATGTACACAATGCCTGACATAGCTCTGATTCTGAAGTCATGGAATACACATTTGCATGTCCATTCAGATTTTGCCTGCATATCATGGTACTACGTTCCTTCCTCAATAAGATTACGTTTCTCCCTTGAGCTTTGTGGGACCATTGCTGGGTTCTGAGGCACTGCTCCCTTCGCTTGCTAAACAATCCAAACCCTAGTGATTGAAGCGCAAATCCCCAACTGACCTATTTCGCTAAGTTGTGGCTGATGAAATCACACTATTCTTTGATACCAATATGGGCTCAGCAGCAGATGCCTACACATTATATTAAACATTCAAGTGTTATGTCTATGGTATTTGAATTTCTAAATGTTCTCCAGCATTGGATCTTTCATGGATTTGCACGCGGTTTGAAAATTCCACGTCCTCAGACTGGGAATCCTCGGTAATATTAAAGCAGTTTACCTTTACATTTTTAAACTGCTTGTCACTTTAATGCTCTATTAGAGCCTTTTTGGGTCACATTGCACAGAGCTAATCAGACAGGTCCTTCTTAGCTACACCCCTGTAGGCCATCTTCAGCTTTTTTACGGCACATACAGTTTGGAGAGTCCCAGAGAAATATCTCTTCAGATATTCAATGCTGGTCTATTTTTGCTTTGTTTTTTTTCTATAAATCCTTCACTGTTTGGTGCTGCATTGTTTTCTCGTTGGCTGGTGTGAAAATCCAGCCCATTCTGTTGCTGTCCTTTTTCCATCCGCTTGAGGCCTTCAAGTGTCCGTGAACATCATGACAGATACTCAGAAGAAAAGCCTGCTCGACTTCACACCGCAAGAACAGCTACAGAGGATCTTCATGAGGAATGCCCACTTCTGTCTCTATACGGATCACGATTTGAACAACTGAACCATCTGTCAGTCGTTCTCGACAAAGACCCATAAAGATCGCAACAGGAGGTTAGTGTCCGATGATAAATTTCCCTGGGGGTAGAGGGCAAAAAAGGGACAACGGTTGCGTGCTTGGGGTGCTCCTTCGTCAAGGGCTTCGTTGACATATGTGTCAATGTCAATGGTCCCCTCAGTGACGACTATGGTGGCAAGAGAGTTCTGTTCAACTAAACCCTCTGCTTCCAAGGAGTGCCACTAATCCATAGCTACTACTCCTCCGTCCACGCCTTCCTAGTCGATGACCTAGTCAACAGGTTACGGATGGTGCAAGTCCACTTCAGAGACCACAACCACCTCATTGACCACCAAATCCACTCAGTCCATGATCACCTAGTGAATGACCAAGTTGATTCCGTCCACCTTTTTGACAGCTAAGTCAATTTTGTCAACTCCAACCACCTCATCGATGACCAAACCTGATCCAAAACTCTTGGTTTCTCCAAGAAGGGTTGCAAGTGATTGAGACACTCCGTCAGCACTGCAGTATCTACCCATGCAGACTCATGCTCAGACATTTTTTTTTTGGCCCCATATGTGACGCCTGCTGTCCCTTGCACTATGGTCCTCCCACTGAACACCTGCTACAGCATGGAGCAGACTGACAAACAAGTTACTTACCAACTGGTAACGTTCTTTCAACTGGATGTTCCTCCAACGTATTCCACATCTTTGACATGTAATGTCCACAGCTGTGTACTTCGGAAACTTTTTCGGCATAGGGCGTCCTGCGTCAATGGCATTGGGTCGATGTCCCTCGAAGGCCTCCGTCGAGGGAGATGCCACCGGATTGTTATAAATAGGACGCACAGCGCCTGTAGCCTCAGTTTATGTTTTTTCCTCCATAACGAGTGACATGCACTTATCCAATGCCTGACTGACTGCACATAGCCTTGCAGGAACGTAAGCTGCAATAGCATAGGAAATTCTCCCGAGGGGCAACCTGGGAGGGCGATGCGGAATACGCTGGAGGAACATCCAGTTGAAAGAACGTTACTAGTTGGTAAGTTACTTGTTCTTCAAATGGATTGCGTCTTCCACCGTATTCCACATCTTTGACAGACTCCCAAAGCAGTACCAGAAAATGGAGGCGGGAAAAGAATTTAGAATACCCAATCAGATGGCAGAATAAAGAACCGATTTACCAAAGGCCATATCTTGGCCATGGATCGTAGCCAGGGAGTAACATTTGACAAAGGTGTGGATAGAAGCCCATGTGGCTGCTTCACAAATATCCCTAATAGGAACTCCCCGCTGCAGGGCTGTGGAAGTAGCCACGCCCCTAGTGGAATGAGCATGCAACCCTTCCGGAGGGTCCTTGCCCGCCAATCAGTAACATTCAGTAATGGTGAGGATAATCCACCTGGACAAGGTCTGTTAGGTAACAGCCTGGCCCAATCGGTGTCCAGCATACCCCACAAAGAGTTGATCGTCCACTCTGAGCCTGGACATCCTAGAAATATAAAAGCTCAGAGCTCTCCTAGGGTCCAACCTATGGGGTTGCTCCTCTTCCCTACCAGGATGAGGAGGGGGATAGAAAGATGGAAGAACCACTTTCTGGCTTAAATGAAATTCAGATACTACCTTAGGTAGAAAGGAAGGACGTACCCTCAGTACAACCCTATCCTTGTGGAACACAGTAAAGGGCGGCTTAGATGAAAGTGCCTGCAATTCACTCACTCTGCGAGCGGAACTAACCGCAACCAAGAACACTGTCTTGAAAGACAACAGTCTCAAAGGACAAGAGTGCAAAGGTTCAAATGGAGCACCCATCAGGAATGTCAAGACCAAATTCAGATCCCAAACTGGCACCTGGAAATGGGACGGCAGGAACACATTAGTGAGCACTTTAAGAAATTGTGAAATCATAGGAATCTTAAAATAAGAACATTCTTCAGACAAGCGCTTGAAGATAGACCGTGCCGTCAGGTAACCTTTAATGGTACCTACTTGAAGGCCCCTGTGGGCCAAGGAAAGCAAGAAAGATAGAACCATGGGAATGGAACACTGAAAAGGATCAACTTTTGACCCCTGCACCAGTCGCAAAACTTACGCCAATGGCAAACGGTACAGGGATTTTGTTGCTGGCCGCCTGGCCGAAAGCACCACCTCCATCAAGTTATCCGGGAGGTCCCAATCCTTATACCTCAACCTTTCAGATACCAAGCGTGAAGGTTGAGAGTCTTGACCTCTGGATGGAGAACCCCAATCTCCCTGTCTCCCTGTCTCCCTGTCTCCCTGTCTCGCGCGAGAGAGCAGATCCTCTCGGTAGGGAAGACGGCATGGAGGGCAGATGGACATTTCTAGAAGGTCCGGGTACCACGCTCTCCTGGACCAATTCGGAGCAATAAGGATCATGTAGGTTACGAACGTCCCCAACCTCCTGAACACTTGAGGAATGACGGGGACTGGAGGAAACGCGTACAGCAGTGGGAATGACCAATCCACCACGAAGGCGTCTCCTAAGGCTCCTCTTGGAGGAAATTCCCTTGAGCAGAATCTCTTGCATTGTCGGTTGGCACTGGTCACAAAGAGATCCACGTGTGGGGTTCCCCAAAGGGCGAAGATCTCCAGAAGGACTTCATGAGCCAACTCCCACTCGTGAGAGACTGTGCTCTGCCTGCTCAGAGTGTCCGCCGGCGCATTCTTCTCTCCGGCCAGATAAACTGCCGAGAGTGATATTCCTTGCTAGATTGGCCAGAACCAGAGCTGCATTGCTTCTCTGCACAACGGGAGTGACCCTACCCCCCCTTTTTTGTTGAGGTAATGCATGGCCACTGTATTGTCTGGCATAATCAGGACACATGTCCCCCGCACAGACGGCAGAAAAGTCATCAGGGCCAGCCTGATGGCCCTCAGCTCTAACAGGTTGATGTGGAGTTTGGACTCAGACAGAGACCAATGACCGCTGGCGATCAAATCTTCGGCATGAGCTCTCCATCCTGTGAGGGTAGCGTCCGCCACTACTGTCACCTCCGGCCACAGTTGCCAAAACGGCTCCCCCTTCCTCAGGTTCCCCTCGTTGGCCCGCCACAGCAGATCCTGTGAGACGGAGAGTGGAATCTGAACGGGATCTGACATCTTGCCTGAGAATTGTGACCAATGCATCTTGAGGACCCATTGTAGGGATCTCATCCACAGTCTGGTCTCTGGCACCAGAAAAATGCAGGATGCTACGAGGCCGAGCAACCTTAAGAATTCGAAAGCCGGAAGACGCTGGGCATGTTGAAACCTGTCCACCATCTGCACAATGTGATGAGCCCTCACCTTGGGAGGTGAGCACTTCCCCAAGGACGTGTCCAACACAGCCCTGATGTACTGGAGCTGCTGGGAAGGTGTCAGATGCGACTTCTTGAAATTGAGGGAGAAGCCCAGCTTGTGGAGGGAGTGGCATGTGAGACTCAGATGATCCATCGCTTGTTCGAGAGAAAGCGCACGGATAAGCCAGTCGTCCAGTTAGGGGTAGACGTGAATCCCCCCCTTGCCTGAGAAACACTGCAACTACCACCATTAGCTTGGTGAAGACCCTTGGGGCGGAAGTCAATCCAAATGGCAGGACCCGAAACTGAAAGTGCAAGTCTCCAGCCGCAAACCTCAGGTATTTCTGTGCTTTGGATGAATCAGCACATGAAAGTAAGCATCCTGTAGGTCCAGAGACACCAACCAATTCTGAAGTCGAAGGGCCTGGAGGACCTGAGAAAGAGTGACCATCTTGAACTCATCCTTCCTGAGAAGTTTGTTCAACCAACGCAAGTTCAAGATGGGTCTCAATCCCACTTCTTTCTTTGGAATAAAAACATATGGGGAATACCATCCCTTGTTCCTCTCCGCCAGAGGCACCAGTTCTATAGCACCTTTTTCCCGCAAGGTCAAGATTTCCTGCACAAGGAGCAGATCTCAGAAGCTTCAAAGAGATTCCCTGGTGGATTGTCGTGAGGCTGCTTTAGGAAGGGAAGGCAGTAGCCGTGGGCTATTGTATCCAGAACCCATGCATCCGAAGTAATAGCTTGCCATTCTTCGAGATGCTGAGACAGTCTGCCCCCAACCGGCGAACAATGGAACATGGCCTCATGATTGTTTGGGAGCGGCTGTGGCTGCTGCAGCACCTGAAGGCAAAGAGGCAGCTGCCTCAGCGGCTTTGGCTCCCCTATTTCCCCGACCATCACAGGTACTTTTTCGCTGACCCCTTTGATTGGCGGTTTCTCTCGTCCTACCAAAGGAGGAGTAGTAATGAAAAGAACCTCCCCTCCATTGCAGTCCCCTAGGACGAAAAGGCAGAGGTTGACGCACAGCTGCGCTCAAAGATTTCACCGCAGCTTTTGAGGTATGCAATCTCTCAAGGCTCTCGTCAGCCTTGCTGCCAAACAAATGCACGCCATCAAAGGGCATGTTCAAAAGACGGGCTTGCACATCCGGAGCAAAACCAGACTCCCGCAACAACGCAAACCTGCGTATAACGGTGCTCGCAGCCATGGACGGGCTAACAATGTCTGGCGTGTCCAAACCCGACTGAAGGGATTCACACATGGCATCCTTGCCATCCTGCACGAGAGCAAGGAACCCCACCCTTTCTTCCTCTTCGGGAATATGCTCAGCCGTTAAAGAAAAAATTCCACAAGAGTGTGTGAAAATCTTGCTACGGCACAAGTGGAGTTGGCTGACTTCAGCGCCATACTCCCCGCAGAAAACACCTTGCGTGCCCAACCGTCGAAGCGTTTGTCCTCCCCATCAGGAGGGATGGTAGGGTACGCCGCCTGCCTCGAAGTGGCCATAGCCACCTCAACCACCAAACTCTCAGGAGTGGGGAGAGATGAAAGGTAGCTGGGGTCGCTACTGGAAGGGCAGTATTTCTTAGTTAACGATTTGTTAACTGCCGGAAGAGATTCCGGTGTCTGCCAAGCAGCTGCCACCCTTTTCTGCAACATCAAATGAAAAGGTAACACCGGGTCAAAGGACGGACCTTGATCGAAAATATCCATTAAGTCGTCCTGAACAAAAGCTTCAGGAGGACTAGTCCAACCAAGATATTCAGTGACCCTAGCCATCAGTCTCCTGTAGGACGACTCAGCATGAGCCCCAGGCTAAGGCCTACCAAATTCCACCTCAGGAGAAGTGTCCAAGCCACTGGCATCATTAAGAGATTGCCTTAACTCTTCCAACTGACTGTCCCCGGAAAAGACAGGAGCCACATCAGGCTCAACAGGGTCAAACTCAAAATCTGACCTCTCCTCATCCTCATAGATGTCATCTAGAGGGAGTAAAAAGTTCTGCCTCAGGACAGAAGAGGGTCTGGGAACCTTTTTTTTTTAAATACATTTTTATTATTTTATTAACAACACTTCAAACATTACAAACAATAAGGACATCCGTGTTTCAGCTTAACATTACGTTACAAAATAAGCGTTTCGGTCCTCTCCCCTCCCACCCCTTTAGCTCGAGCCCCTACTTCCATATCTTCATCCTGCTTATCTTCAGGCATATCTACTTCCATTATTTCTTCCGTGTCATTATCACTATGGTTGGCCTGGGAGGGTCCCACCACCGAGGCCGCCAATTGTCTCAATGCTATTAGGGGTCCCACCTCCTCCTCCCCACCCTTACTGACTGCTTCATACCAGGCAGCCGTTTCTGTCTCCGCCCACTTCATGAGGTCCGCCCACCACATCTCAATTCTAGGCCGTTGGGCTGCTTTCCAGCACATTGCAATTCTCTGTTTGGCCAGGATGTAGGCCAGGTATTTCATCTTACTGATGTGCTTCAGGTTGCGTGGTCTGGTAAATCCCCCCAAGCATGCATGCCCAAGCTGACTCCACCTCCAGCGTAATCCCCTTTGCCGCTAAGCGTATCTTCAACTCTGTCCAAAACCTTCCCACCTCTGGGCAAGCCCAAAACATGGGTAGCATCCCAGCTACCTCCTCCCCGCACCGAGGGCATTTCTGTGCCACCGGGCCTCCAAACCTGGCGATTTTACTGGGGGTCATATATGCTCCATGAGTGACATATAATTGAATCTGCTGAAGCCTCGCGTTTCGGGACACCTTCTTGTGATACCTTTGGGCTCTGTCCCATTGTCCGTCCGACATGGGTTCTCCCACCTCCTCTTCCCAGTCTCGCCTTAGTTGCAGCAGCACCTTTCCCTCCCTAGTCCCCAGTAGCTCATATAGCCGAGATATTTCGTGCCCACCCTCCGAGAGATCATACACTGTCTCAATGGTTGCATCGGGTTGTTCCGCAAGTACTGCCTCAGGCCACCTTTCTCGCACCCGTTTAATAATTCTGGAGTACGTAATTTGTTGGCCTTTATGCACCCCGGTGTCCTCCATCAGCCTCTGAAAGTCCAATGCCACCCCCTCCTGCCATATGTCTCCAAGGGTAGCCAGGCCCATCGGTTCCCAGTATCTACAGACCCCTTTTATCATTTGGGAGTCCTCTCCGCATAGCGCCACTAGCGGCACCTGCAGGGAGAATGGGGCTGGGTTTCCCACAATTTGCCATGCTCTGCGCCACATTTCCCAACCAACCACCAACAGTCTTGCCATTCCTAGTACCTTTGGTTTAGGCAACCACACTGTCTCTCTCAGGAAGAAGGGAGCAGGGTCCCTACATAACAGCCTGGCTTCAGCCGTTTCTTATTCAGACAACCACCTAGCCACATATTGCAGCTGTCCTGCCAAGTAGTATAACTCAAAATTCGGCAGGTTTATACGGCCCGTTACACGAGTTTTGTAGTTTCCAGGGGGCCCCCCTGTTCCTGGAATTGTGCCATATGAAACCCCTGCACAGGCTGTGGAGTTTAACAAAAAAGGGTTTGGGGATCACATACCGGATGTTTACAAAAAAGTGTAACAATCTGGGCAGGACCACCATCTTAATCAGAGCCGCTCTACCCATCATGGCCAGGGGTAATCTGGACCAAAATCCCATGCTATTCTTAATACCTTCAACTGCCTTTTCCGTATTGTGTTTGTGTTCCTCTCCCGTCGTGTGGTATATATCAATACCTAAGTATCGGAACGTCTCAGTTCGCCAGTGTATTGGCAAGACTGGTAGGCTCCCCGGTAGGACACGCCTGTACCTCCCCAGGGGGAACATGCTAGATTTCTTGGGATTTACTGCTATACCCGAGAGGGTAGCGTATCGTTCCATCACCTCCAGGACATATTGTAGGTTTTCCTCTGGGAAGTGCAGGTATAATAGTATATCATCGGCATACAATAATATGAGATGCAAACCTCCCGCCGTATGGATCCCTATCTCCCCGTATTGTTGTCTGAGGCAGACTGCCAGTGGCTCCAACACAAGGATATACATCATGGGCAACCAGGGGCAACCCTGTCTAGTGCCCCTGCTAAATTGCCACTTGTCTGAGATTGTAGCACCCGTTTTGACCCTTGCAATTGGGGAACTGTATAACATTTTGACCCACTTCAGATACCCTGGCCCAATCCCATATTCTCTCAGAGCCGCTAACAACCAAGGCCATCTCACTGAGTCGAAGGCCTTAAAGGCATCCAGCGAGACAATTACCAGTTTGCCGGGGTCCTTCTCTGTTTGGTCGATAATGTGGTGAAGTCTCCTATGATTGTCGGTTATTTTCCTGCCAGGAACGTAGCCTGTTTGGTCGGGGTGTATTAGTTTACCGATGACTCGCTTAAGCTGGTTTGCCAGCACTGCTGTGAGGATTTTGCTGTCTTGATTAAGCATCGATAGGGGTCTGTATGACCCACAGTATGTGCTTGGTTTACCTGGTTTTAAGAGCGGGATGATCACTGCCTCCCGTAGGGACTCTGGCAACCTACCGTGCTCAAACGCCTCATTAAGCAAGGCCAGCAGCGGGGGAAGCAACTCTTGTTTGTATGCTTTATAGAATTCGCTGGGGAGCCCGTCTGACCCCGGGGCTTTGCATGTGGGTAGGTGCTGAATCACGATCTCTAATTCTTCTGAGGTGATTGGGGCGTCCAGATCTGCCCGCTCCTAATCATCTAATTTGGGCAAGCCTATGTCCTCTAATGTTTCCTGAATCTCTTGATCCATTTATTCCACTGCGTCCCCATAAAGACGTTTGTAGTATCTAAGGAACTCTTCGTTTACTCCCTCCTGGGTATCTCTGCTCTGGCCCTCGTCCCCTCTGATTTCCCTGATCACTGGTTGTGACGTTTCGTTTTTATATAACCAGGCCAGCAATCTGCCCGGCTTGTCTCCTCCCACGTGCTGCCTTTCGACATATTTCTTGTAGCTCAACTTACATAATCTATCCCAGTGCTCACTTCTGGCTTGTTGTAGCTGCGTCATCCTTGCCTCATCCTCCTGTGAGGTACCCCCTTACGCATTATGTCTTCCAACTCCCTCTCAGTTTCTTGCAACTCCCGTTCTATGCCCCCTTGGAGCCCTCTGTATTTTGATATAGCTACGCCCCGCACTACTATCTTGAAAGCCTCCCATAAGGTTCCCACCGATTGAACGCTTCTGGTGTTAGTGTCGAAATACTCAGTAATCGCCTCCCTCAGGTCCTCCCGGAATCCCGAGTCCTGCAGGGCCTCAGCTCTGAGCTTCCATGTCGGGATTCGGTGTCGCCACTCCAGGACTAAGGGGGAGTGGTCCGAGAGCACTCTGGCCTTATACTCCGCACCCATCATTTCTCCTACAAACTCAGCAGCAGCAAACACATAATCCAGCCTCGTGTGCAGGTTATGTGGGGCTGCGTAATGTGAGTATTGCCTACCTGCTGGGTGTAGCTGCCTCCAGACATCTTCGAGTCCAAAATCTTTCAGCAGGGCCTGTAACGCCTTTGCAGCCGGAGTGGGTTTGTCTGGTCTACCATCTCATCTGTCCATTTTAGGATTTAATGTACAGTTAAAGTCCCCCACCATAGGATCGCGCCACCCAATAGGGGGCTAATTTTGCCATATCCCTAAAGTAAGCCGCTGTATCTTGGTTAGGGGCGTATAAGTTTATGATGCTCACTTCCCTGTTTTCCAACATCCCCCGCACCACTATCATTCTGCCTTCTGGGTCCATCATAGACTGAACCAGCTGAAATGGTAGATGCGGTGCCACCCATGTGATGACTCCCCTCGCGTAAACTGAGTATGCGGCTCCCGTAGTACTCCCTCTCCACTTTCTCTTGACCACCTCCAGCTTCTCCCTAGTAAGGTGGGTTTCCTGTAACAATGCTATGTCAATCCTCATCCTTCTTCGGTACATCATTACTTTATTACGCTTCAAATAGCTGTTGAGGCCCCTCACGTTCCAGGTCACCAATCTAAGGCTACCTGACGTCATCTGTGGGATATCCCGCCTCCCCACTCAGTTTCCCCTCCCGCCTGATTTGACACAAGATTTGGCTCGTTTCCCTCCCACTTCCAACAAAAACTCCCCAACTAACCCCCCCTATCCTCCTACACAACTGTCAATCACTGCACACAACCCCTTCCCACCCCCCTCCCCAACCCAACCCAACAAGTGCCCAGCTCCATCCCTGGATCTCAGGCTCCCCCGCGTTTGGACCGGCCTCGGAATGCCGAGGACAGGAACCCAGCAGGATGTCACCGGCCAACTAATCTATTCCCTGTGGGGGTAGAAGGGCTAGTTCCGTTATGCTCCTACGACATTAGCTAAGTTTCCCATGCTCAAGGATCATGCCCGTGTGAGTAGCCCTAGTAGAGCGCCTCCTGCAGGCTATATCCTGTACTATATTCAAGTCCCAATGTCATAGACTGCGACACCCTGGGTGCCACAGTCACACATTACTTATCTACGCCGTCTTCCTTCTGGATGCCCGACTCTTGGGGGCAGCTCAGTAGGTCTAGCCATTCCATAGCGTCCTCAGGTTTTTCAAAAAACAATGTTCTTCTCTTATGGAACACTTTCAATTTTGCCGGGTAGATCACCATGTTTTTGTGGCCTGTTTCACGCAGCCTCCTTTTCACGGTCCCAAAGTTCATGCGTCGGCGTTGCACCTGCAGGGTGTAATCCGGGTATGCAGTTATGTTTGCTGACGCCCTTTGTATCGTTCCACCCTTTCGGAAGTGCTCAAGGATTTTCTCCCGATCACGATAATTCGGGATCTTAGCCATCATCGGCCTGAGGGGGGTTCCCCGGTGGTGGCTTCCTCATCAGGGCTCTGTGCGCCCTTTCCACAGCAAACCTCTGGGACAACACTCCACCGGTTATCTCCTGCAGCAGCATTGATTCGATGTACTCTGTAGGGCTAGGTCCCTCAGCACCTTCAGGCAATCCCACTATACGTATATTATTCCTTCGGGCACGTCCTTCGCTTCCTCTGCCCTACTTTCCAAGTTGACCACGTGTTGTACTAGAGCATGGAGTTCAGATTTGTGGGCAGTACACGCCACCGTATTCAGGGCCACCTCTTTTTCTAGGTCCCCTGTGCGTTCTGCCAGTGCTCTGACGTCTTGCCGGAGGAGATTCACCTCCTCTTGTACTGCCCCGACTTTGAGCTCTAATGCTGCCTTCAGCTCGTTCATGGCCAGTCCTAGTTTGGTTTCCCAAGCCACTTTTAGGTCAGCAATCACGGCGAGGATTGTCACAACCCATGACCCAGAACCCCACTGGCATGGTCAGTTGCCATGTAGGATCAGGACTCAGGGTACATTTAGGGACCCAAGGACCTTGCATTATCATCACAGACTCTCCTGGAGTCAGTCCTGGCGCCTTTGGCGTCAGGCTCATGTTCAGATTGAGACTTTACCTTGAAGGAACTTGAAGGGACTACTTTTCCTGTGAAGGCCTGCAGCCAACATGGAGGCACCCATAAAGTCTAGTTCCTAGGAAACAGACTGTGCGGTGCAGAGTTTTAGGGTGTGGTAGCCTGGACTACTTTACCTGGGCTACTTTACAGAGGGCTATATAAACCGCACCCAAGTTACAGCACGGGCTTCGTGTTATTCTGCAGCCAGCAGTGTGACGCTCATCGTGTTCAGAGACCAGCACCCGGCGATCCTTGAATAGCAGACCTGCAGAGGAGACAAAAGAACATCATTAGCAGTCTCTGCTTACCTGCAACTTTCCATCCGTCGATTCCTGCTGCTTGCGGTCTTCCATCCAGTTGGCAGCATCATCAGGACACCACGCTTGCACTGGAAGGAAGCACCTGGAGGGAGAGAGAAAGGACAACGTTAAACAGGTTACTCACAGCATTCATGGCAGTAATCACTAAATCCTCACCTGGCTGGGCATTTCTTGACTGGATCCGTTCCGGAAATTCACACGCCCAGAAAGACCATCACGACCTGAAAAGGAATAAAGAGTACAGGTTAGCAAGAAAAGACATTACCGCGCCGTACCTCACGCTTAACCTACCATCCATCCATCATACGCTCCTGCGTAATCATCCTGGCAGGAGCTTGATCCAAGTAGCGCACCCACCGAACCTCCTTGCACCTAAGGGGAAACAAACAAGAAAAGACATTATTAGCAAGAAAGGAAAGCAAGGATATTTAAAGACTGCTATAACCAGATTTACCTCCTGAAAGACACTTGAATGGGTTAGCACCAGTGAAGTTAACTCGGTCGCTTCAGCCCGCAGAAGACTACGCGCCACTGCACAGAAGGCAGGATGGAGAGCACGCCAGACATCATAACAAGGTGAGGAGTGGGCCATCAGGTCGAGTCCAGGGGGCTGGTGGGAGCAAACAAAGTCTGTTCCTAAGTCAAGTCCTCCTGTGTTTTAAGGCCCGTCCGCCACTTAAGGCATCGTCCAGAATTGGGAACGTCAAGGGTGAATCCGGCAACCAGGGCATAAGGGCGTCCCCGTGGATACCAGGTGAGTGTAACAGGATCTCCTGATCTTTGCTCATGGCGTCCGTGTTTCCGGCGAGGGTTTTGTCTTTGCTCCTGGCCCCTTCTGCCCCTGGCGGCGTCCTGGTGTATTCATCGAGCGTGGGTTGCTTGCCTTTCATTCTGGGCAGTTTGTTAGTTATCTTGGTGCACCGTGTGGCCTCTAGCCTTCGTTAGGTTAGGTTGTTTTTGGTGCTCGGGCCCGGGTGGGCTGTGTCAAGGGAACCCCTGAACGGCTAGATCTGCTCCCCAAGTGGGCTGTGTCCTCCCACGTAGTTGTGCTTGGGCACTTCAGTCCGCTCAAACAGTGAGCTCCAGCCACTGCAGGTCTGATTCCGTGGGCACACACCCAAGTTCTCATGGGTCTCTCCGAATACGAGCCCCGGTCCAGTGTGTGTTAGCCGTGAGCCCTGCCAGTTAATTGCAGAGCTCTCCGCCAGGCGAACCTCACTGTGCTCCCCTCTTTACCTCATGCGTGGGCTAGGGGGTGTCTCCTTCCCTTTGTCTCTATGAGCACTATGTGCCGCCTTGAAACACGGGGGCCCAGTCAACAGTTTTAGTGTTCACCATGTCAATCCACTTCATATAGGCACATCCCTGATGTCTGCATGACCAGTGCTGGCCTATGCATGCCCGCAGGGCCAGACTCTCCTCCGTGTACTGGCCGCAGTTTCTGCTTCCTAATGAGGGTCTCGGACGTGTACGCTCACACCTCTGCTTCCATGCGAGCGACCGTCCCGACATTCCACTTCTATGGATGTCCATATTCAAGGCTGCGGTGGTCTGCCCCAACGCACCTAGCTGGGTCTGCCTTGATACAATTGTTGCAGCAGCCGCCCGGTTTTCATCCAGACGCATACCTACTGATGTACGCTCGCGCCGGAGCCCGCGACCGGAGACAAGGTAGCACTCCGAGCGGGCCCGGCTTCTTCTTTGTTTACACAGGGCGCTCCCTGCAGCAGGTGGTCTTCGCTCGCCACCGCCAGCACACGCAGGCTCTGTGGCTCCCCAGATTCAGTCACCGCACAGCAGGGCCTGCCGCTGGTCCCTGCACAGGGTGCCAGGCTCTCCTCACGTTCCTTTTGCTCAGTCCACGCTCCGGCCCAACTTTCCTTTGTTCTCTGAAAACAATAAGTGGCAGCCATTTTTCCTTTGTGTGCCGCGGGCACCCACAATTCGAGCCAGGCCCCAGCTGCCTCCTCCGTACCGGTGGTCCGCATCTAGTTTCACCAATGTGTGCTCCACTGCTTCCCCTGCTTGGACATCTGCTTTGAAGGCTGAATAGTCCAATTACATGGCACGATTATCTCAGGATTCTGTTTGGATCAGCAGGAGCTCTGGCCGGACACGTACTCCTACATGGCTTTTTAGCCATGCCCCCTGGGTCTGGGAACCTTAACAGGCCTCAAAGACTTGGAAGTAGCCTTCCCTGTAGGATTCACAGTACCAGGGACCTCCATGGGCAGGCGTCGATGGCGTCGACAACGGCGCTGAGGGCTGGTGTGAACGCAAAGCTTCGACATCTGTATCCGACGGACACAGCGTCGACGGAGGCAACGCTGACCTCAAGCCCTTACCAGGTTTCTGCGTTCTTGCCGGGGATGAGGACCGAGACCTGGAAGCACGTCTATTGCGATTATCCTGAACCTTGTCCGAACGGGACCTCGAAGGTTCCCGATGAGAATCTTGCAGAGGACCCAAGCCCGAAGGTGCACGAGCTACGGATTGAGACCGTTCCCTGCTGGCTTCTTGCGAAGACGTGGACGGAACTATGCCCTGGGATTGGAAAATTGCCATCATCTGCTCCCTGAAGGCTGCCCATTCCTCCAGAGTCGAGGACTTAGTAAGACAAGCCACTTTCCTTGCTGCGCCATCCTCGGAGGAGGATGGAGAAGGTGACGGCGCTTCCTGGAACGCCGAGACGAGGACGACAAATGGCAGGAACCACTCCGGGACGGAGATCCCTGGGATTCCTTCTGACGCAGAGATTCACCCCTCAAATCGTCGGTGGACATCCCTTTCGAAGTTTTACAAGACTTACTGGGTTTAGAACCCCTACCTACCTGGAGCTTCCCCTTACGCTCCCGCAAGGCCTTAGCAGTCAGCAACTGGCATTTGAAACAGTCGTCTGAGTCATGACTCTCGCCCAGGCACCACAAACAAGAGCGATGCGGGTCCGTAATAGACATTTTAGACTTGCAGTCCTGGCAAGTCTTAAGGACAGACTGCAGAGTTGGAGGGGTCGAAGAAGAAGACATATTCACGAGGAATACACGAGGCGCGCCAAGTCTCCGAAGCAAACACGTTTGCGAAAAAAACAGAGCCGAGGCTACGGACGCCGTGCATCCTATTTATATCATCTGGTGACGTTGCCCTTGACGGAGGCCTTCGAGGGACATCGACCCGATGCCATCGACACAGGACGCCCTCTGCCAAAAAAGTTTCCGAAGTACACAGCTGTGGACATTACATGTCAAAGATGTGGAATACGTTGGAGGACACAATCCATTCGAAATGGATATTCAGGAGGGTTTCGCTTTTCGTACAATGACAGTAATGTGCTCCCGCCTTCGAACATGCCACCACCACGAGCTGCATTAGCGCCCGTTGGTCTGCCGGCTAAGCAAGTGTCTATTCAACTGGAACCTTCTCCCAGTACAGGTCCCAAGCAGAAACCTGCACAAGTTGACCGACCTTCAAGACCCGTCCAAGTCCCTACTCCTTCAGGCCCACAGAACATGTCTATGGATATTTTGCCCACACTGCATGCACTGGTCTCAGAGCTACAGCAACGGCCTCCCAGCACCATCAATGCCTCCTTCCGCACAGCCTCGTGCTTTTCCTGTGGAAGAATGTTTGGTTCCTATGCCACCATCCGGAGACCTGTCCTGAGTCCCAATTCTTCCAACCAGCAGGCACCCTCACGGAAACCAACACTAATGATTATCCAATGGATGGCTCTCCATGCACTAACTCAACTGACGAGTTTGAGGACCTATTTGTAATGTATTTATGCACTTGTAGCATCGACAAAAGTACTATCACAGAAATGAAAATTACACATAGCTTCTCCAGGGATAGTTACAACTTCCTTGGATCTGCTACTTACATCATTTGTTGTAAATGAATAGCTCAGTAGCATGCATAGTAATTTGTTACTTATTGATACAGCAAATTAATTTCATTCTACATGTGTTTCACCACAAAGGACAAGAAAGTCAACTATCCTATGTTGACCTTTTTCAGGGCTATTTCCATATTTACATATCACTCTAATAAACAAAATATTGATACTTTTTTTGTATAGAAATAAAATTGTATAGTCCGGTATGGGAGAGAAAATAGGAAGAAAGAATACAGGAAGACAATAGTATAATTATGTTGATATACCACAAAGAGACTCTCCCCACCCACTCTCCTCTTCGATAGATGCTTCCCATGCCTCATCAATTTCCTCTCTTCTCTTGCTGTCCCATCTGTACCTTCAGCTTCCTTGCCTCCCACTTCTGCCTCCTCCTTGGCTACCTTGCCCTGTCCTCCTTACTCTTCTGTCCCCCCTCGGGCTCCTTCCACACCTCTGCAGGACATACCTCTGATTTGTACCCCTCCCCGGAGGTCCGTCAAGGAAGGCAACCTTCTCCACATTGCCATTCTCAATTATCGCTTAGCTGTCAAGCACTACTCTGACATCTGCCGCCTCCTGGAAGAACTTGAACTCAATGTCCTCGGTCTCGCAGAGACATGGTTCATGGCCAGCTCTGTGACAAGATTTGACACTCTCCTCCCTGATGGCTACAAGATCCTCTCCGCACCTAGACCCAATTGTTCTGGAGGTGGTGTAGTCTTGATCTTACCGGAGTGGATTCCTGCTCTGTTATTCCTTTGCAGGCCTACTCCACTTCTGAATGCCTTGTCTGTAGGCTCTCTCTCCTGGCCTCTCCCTCACTGTGGCTAATATCTATCGGCCACCTGGTCAGATCTCCTTCCTCTCGGAGTGGGGTGATCTCTCCTCCTTCCTGGCCTCGACCACTCAACTCCACCATCTTGGAGACTTCAACATACATCTGGATGCTTCCTGTCCCCCATCCGGACTCTTTCGCTACCACTGTGACTCCATCTCTCTCTCTTTCTATTCTCCCCTCTGGCCCAACTCATTCTGCAGGACACACTCTGGATGCTCTGATCTCCTCAGACCTCCCCCTTTCTATACCTCTGATCACTCCTCTCTCCTGGAGTGATCACTCTCTCCATTTCTCCCATCTCTCCCTCGCTACCCCCCAGGCAGGACAAGCCTATTCCAATACTTCCACCTACCTTCTCGGTCATCCGGCCCATAAATCGTGCGTCAGTTGAGGCTTTCGCCACCACTTTCTCTCCCCCTCCTCCACCTCGGGCTGACTCGCATCCTGATACAGCCCTTTCCACCTTCTACTCCTATCTCTGATACTCTTGATGTTCTTGCCTGGTCATGAGAATCCGCTTGAAGCCCAAAGCCAAGTGCAACTCTTGGTACGACTCTGACCTAGTCACCCTTAAACGCAAGTGTAGGCTGACTGAGAGGAGATGGCAGTCTTCCTGCGCATCCTCTGACAAACTGGCCTACCGCCTGCTCCAAAAGCAATACCGGCTCCTTGTCCGCACTAAGAAGAGAGCCCATATCCAAGGCAGCGTCTCAGAGCATCTAACAACTCAGTCGAAAGCTTTAAAATCTGCAAGGAGTTGGCAAACTCTGCTGCAGTCTCTACCTCTCCGGTCACCTCCCAGGCCCTCTGCACAGCCTTGGCCTCTTATTTCATTTAAAAAGCCCAGGACATCCTGTCCACCCTCTCGTCTTCTTCCTTCCCGCTTCTCTCTTTTTTTTCCTCTGGCCCCCCTGCAGCTGCCTCTCCTCTCTCCTCCTCATCATCTTTTCCTCCATTCTCCCCCGGAAGAGATTTCCAGACAAGTCTGATCTAGGAAAGTCTCGTCAAAACAGGTTCTTCCCTGTTCGTCCAAAACCATCAAGGACCACATTGACACCCTTGCTCTGACTCTGGCCGACTTCTGTAACCATTCCTTCGCCTCCGGAGTCGTCGCCCCCCCCCCCCTTTGAAGCACTCTCTTGTGCACCCACTTCTCAAAAAAACCCACAGCCGACCCCTCTTGTCCAGCTAACTATCGCCCGATTTCCATCACTCCTTTCCTGGGCAATCTCTTGGAAAAGCTGCCCATCTCCCAGCTTAATCTTCAGACCGACTCTGTTGATTGTCTCCATCAGTTTGGCTTCAGAGCTGCCAGAAGCACAGAAACTGCTCTCCTGAATATCTGTGAAGATCTGCTCTCCTACCTCGATTATAACATCCCTTCTGTCCTTATCCCACTTGATCTCTCTTCTGCCTTTGACACGGTCAACCATGCCATCCTGCTCAACCGTCTCTGTGATAACCTGGGCATCACAGATCAGGCCCTGCCCTGGCTGACCTCTTTCCTCTCTGATAGACCCTCCCAGGTCAAACTTGGGTCCTTCCTTTCCTCTATCTCACCTTCCACCTGTGGTGTTCCCCAGGGGTGTAACCTCTCTCCCTGGCTTTTCAACCAATACCTGGCACCTCTCGCCCACTGCATTGCCACACTCTGCTCCAACTTTCAGTGCTATGCGGATGACACTCAGCTCGTTTTCAGGCTTCCCTCCAGCCACCTCTTCTCCCTCCCTCAACTCTGACTGTCTGTCTGCCATCCAGCAATGGTATGCTGCCAATGATCTCTGCCTTAATATAAGACAGAGATTCTCCTCATTGGCACACCTGTACCCTCGTTTCCTGTCACTCTCTGGCAGGCCTCCCTCGGCCCTCTTCCTGTTCCCACTTGTGAGGCTAAGAACCTCGGTGTAATCTTCCGACTCCACAGTCTCCTTTTCCCCTCACATCTCTGATGTCTCTAAGAAGTCAAACTACCAACTGCACCTACTCAGAGGTATTCTTCCTTTCCTCTCCCTCCTCCAGAAGCTTACTGTCTCTAAAGCTCTGGTTCTCTCTAGGTTAGACTACTGCAACAGCCTCTTTCTAAATCTGCCTGCTTCTACTCTCTGCCCTCTCAACGCATCCAGAACAAGACTGCAAGACTTATTCTTGGCCTGGATTGTATGTCTCCAGCCCTGAAAGCTCTTCATTGGCTCCCAGGGGCTGCTAGGTAAAATTCTAGACCCTCTGCATTGTCCACAAAGCTTTCTGGGGCATGGGTCCAAAATACCTTGAAATCTCCCTCCGTAAATACCTTTGCTCCTCCACCTCCAACTCCCTCAGGGTCGTCGCTTCTCCAAGCAACGAGTTGAGGGGTAGATCTCTTTCCTCGGCTTGGGCCTCCCTATGGAACACCCTCCCTGCCACTCTGAAACTTGGAGAATCATCTCTGGTTCGGGAAGCACCTCTAGACCTTCCGCTTTGAATCTGCCTTCGCTCTTCCTCTCCCCTGCGGCTCTGTCTGTTTCGGCTCCGTGCACCTGGCTACCCTCTGATCTTGGGCCCAGGTCCATGCCCACCCAGCCACACACTTGCACTGCCTCCTGACAACCCTTGTACTTGGGTCTGTATCTGTCACCCTACAGTACCCTTACCTGCACTGAGCAGATCCCCTGTCACGTTTTCAAGCTCGCACTTGGCACACTGGAGGAGAACCATCTCCGGTTCCGGAAGTACCTCAAGACCTTCCTCTTTGCTTCTGCTTTCTCTTCCCCTGCTGATCTCCTGGCTGAATCTGAAACTGCACTAGTTACCTGGCTACCCTCTGATCTCAGGCCCAGGTCCCCTCCCCGCCAGTTGCACACCTGCACTGCCCCCCTAGCAACCCTTGCACTAGGGGACTGTTTCTGTATCCTTACAGCCCCTACTAGCACTTGACACCTGATGTCTGCACTTACCCCTGCACTTGCCACCAGCTGGCCGCACTTTTTTATTATTTATTGTCTTTATTTATATTACTGTTATACTATGTACTGCACTGCCCCCTCCTCTTCCCCCCGCACTTTTCCCATTCCCCCCTCCCATGCACTTGCGCAATCTCAATGTCACCTGGCCTAGTAGGATCGCTATCTCCGTCTTCCCTGTTTCCCCTCCATTGCCTCGTTGCGCCTTGAAACAATTGTGTATAGGCGCGTTATAAATGACATATCATATCACCCTGTTGGCTGCACTACCAGTTGTTTGTTGTTTTTATAACTTGCTCTGCACTTTCCACCTCTCCCCTCGCCCTTGCACTTTACCCTTTCCTTCTCCCTTGCACTTGCACATTCTCAATGTCACTGGGCCTAGTAAGATCGTTGTTTGTGTCCTACCTTGTTCCCCTCCCTTGCCTCGTCGCGCTCTGAAACACGTGTGTATGAGCGCGATATAAATAAAATATATCATATCATCCCCAATGAAATTGGTTCTTTTCATGCTCTCATGTCGAAGGCAGTGAAATTATTCAATCTTCCCCCTCCCTCCCAGAGGAACAGAAAAAGGAGGGCTTCCTTTATCAGAGGCATGAGCCTGCCAGAATCTCAGTGGTAGCCATTCCTATACTAGACGATATTTGGGAAGACTGCCTTCTGGTCATGAGGAATACATGCTCAGCTCCACCCAAGAAAGATTGCTTCGAAAATAAATACAAGGCCCCAGATTGCAAGCCTAAATGCCTCCAGACACAGCCCAACCCGGACTCTTGACATCTCGGTGGCTGCATGAAAGCGCGCTGCAAACCCTTTTTCCGCTTGTATGGTAACCCCAGACAAGGAAGGCCAACAACTGGATTCTCTTGGCAAACATCTAATTTCTACAGCCACTACAAAAATCAAGGCAGCAAACTCTTTGCCAATTCTTGCTTGCTACAACCGGGAGCTCTGATTGAAGCTGGGTCCAATACCGGACTTTCTACCTGCGGGAAGGTGAGGCGGTTGTTTGATCATATCATATGTTATGTTATCACTACTTGTAGAGCGCACTATCACCCAGAGGCATCATAATGCTAATGGGAGGAAGACACAAAAATGGGGAAGAAAAAAAAGAAGAGGAAAAAAGAACAGAATAAGAGGCTTAGAACAGAAGATTTTTAAGGCAGCGCCGAAACAGGAAAATGATTACCAATGAGGCGGTGGGAGCGTGGGAGTTTGTTCCATAAAACCGCTTCATAAAACAGCAGTGGACACCGAAAACGCACGTCTGCTGATCCTGGCCCGATGAAACCAAGGGACCTGGATTTTTTTAAAAAATTCAGAAGCTGAGCACATTGCCCTAGATGGTATGTAGCGCCACATCTTTTTCTGTAGTAACTCAGCACCAAGGTCGTAAAAGGCCCGATGCACAACGCAGAGAGATTTTCATTTGATTCAGTGGTTAACAGAGAGCCAGTGAAGGCGGTGCAGAATGGGGTAAACAGAATACTACAGAGATCCCAGCAACCACTCTTGCCACAGTATTCTGAAGTAGCATAAGCCAGTGGAGTATATACAAAGGCTGTGACCGAAAAAGAATTACAGTAATCAAGGGACTCAAAGGGCCACGCATGTCAGCAGGCAGGAATGGAAGGACCTTTTGTAGGATTCTGAGTTTAAAATAGCCTCCTGGACAGACTGAACTAACCTGGGCGTCCATGGAGACGGTGGCTGAGATATTAACTCCAAGGTCCCTGACGACAGTAACAGGTGTAGGGAGCAGACCAAGGGAAGGGGGCCAGAGCTCAGGTGTCCAGAACGAGGTACTCGAGGGAGCTTGTCGCCATTCAATTTGAGCCAATTCCGGCTCATCCAATCACCAACCGTAGTCAGGCAGTTCCGGATATTGGTTGAGGCCTCAGATTGGCACCATAATCTGGGTATCAGCTGCATAGATGTAATATCACAGGCTAAAGGATTGGCTGAGTTGAGCCAGTGGTTGAATATAGATATTAAAAATTGGTGACAAGGCAGAGCCTTGAGAGACCCTACAAGTAACAGAGACAGAAGTAGACTGGAAGGGGGGGCAGAGAAATAGACAGAGAATGGTTGTCAAGAAAGGAGTGGAACCAGGCCATACAGGACCAGAGATGCCTGCAGCTATCAATGTTTTGATCAAGATGGTATACTTGATAGTGTTGTATGCCGCTGATAACTCAAGCAGAATCAGGGCACTGACACACCCTTGGTCAGTAAGCATAGCCAAGCATGACCAAAACCATGACAGTCTCTGTACCCCGGCCAGGTCAAAACCCGGTTTGGAAGGGGTCAAAGAAAGGGAATTCTTCCAAAAAGAATGAAAGCATAGGAGTGACCAGGGACTCGAGTGTTTTCATCAAAAAGGGGAGGAGAGAAATGGGGCGATAGTTAGCTGGTAGAAGGGGGTTCAGGGAGGGGTTTTCAGGAGAGGGAGAACTAGAGCATACTTCTGGACCGGCATAATGAAGCCAGTGACCAGCGAGTGGTTCACTGCCTCAGTCAATGAAGGGACAAGTTCAGCAATGCATGTTTTTACAATAGAGAGCGGGATGGGATCCAAAGGGGAGGCTGACTTAAGTTTGGTAATTGCCTGAATTAGACGTTTAGGTCCAAAATTAGGGAAAGAAGACCAAGAACAGGTCGTCGATGGGGTGGTTGAAAGATTGCAATTTTGGTCACGAATAGGCAACGAGTTGGCAATTGTTTGGTCGAATATTATCAATTTTGCTAATGAAAAAAGCTGATAAAGGTATGACATAGCTCCTGTGAGGGAGTCACAGCAGTAGAAAGGGAAGACGTAATGGAGAGAGACTGTACAGATTTGAAGAGCTCCTTAAAATGGTTGAGGGCTGACTCAATTTGGCCTGTAAAATAATTACACTTGGCTTAAAAAATAGCAAGATGGCACATCCGTGAAGCTTTGCCTGTTGACGGCAGAGACGAAGTTCAGCAAGATGAGAGGAAAGGCACGGTTCAGAAAAATGGGCCAGAGGATTAGATGGACGAAGAGGAGCAAGATGATCAGCTACAGTAGTGAATGCCTGGGAGATAGAGAACATGTCAATAGGATTGAGGGAAGAACACAGTCTTAACCGTATCTGGAATAATACCGGTATCAATGGCATGCCAACTTTGTTTTGGGGGGTGGGGTAAAGCGGAGTGGGGAGGCAGCGAGAAACCAAAAGGCAAATGGTAAGATCATGTGATCAGTCCAAGGGACCAGTAAATGAGGAAACACTTTAGTCAAAGGAGGAGGAGAAAATCTAGTGTGGCACCCAAGTTATGAGTGGGCCTAGTAACTAGCTGTTTAAAAAGAATATTGTTCATAACAGACCGAAAACTATCCTGTAGAGTAACAGATAGCTGCAAGGAGTGTAAGTAGAAATCACCTAATAGTAATATACAAGAAAAACAATGTGATGTGTCGGCAGCAAATTACAGAAGGACTAGTCATGACCAGGGGGGCGATATACCAGCAGAGCAAGGAGAATATGGGAGGCTGAGATGGAAGTCTGGATACTATGAACGCAGGGGGATAGGTTGAAATAGTATTTAGTAAGGAAAATGAAAGCCAGGCGCCAACATGATGCTTGGAAATCCTGTCAAAGCGAAAGATATCATAGCCATCAGGGATAGCGTGAACAAGAGCAGGGCCAGAGGACTCCTGGAGTCAGGTTTCAGTGCGGAAGCAAAGCTCTGGGCAGGAGTCTTGCAACAAGTCAAAGCAGTGGGAAGTATGGGCAACCAAAGAACGAGTGTTAAGCAAAAAACCATTAACCTTACCCAAGGCGGGGTCTGCCATCACTGGAGGATGGATCTGTTTAACAGTAAGAAGGGTAGGAAGATAAGTGGCAGGGGGGGGCTCATTGAAGATAACAGGGGTACACCATACAAGGACAGTCAGAAATACTGTTTTCCACCAAAGGCCAAGCAAGGCCCAAATGGGCACAGACAGGCTTGCCTTAGGCGCGATGCCAGCATACCTGCTGCACGCTTCTGCTGTGCGGCCTTTCGCTAGTGCACATTTGTACAGCGAATCGCATGTGGGCCGGGGCGGCGAGGAAAGTAAATGAAAGAAATACTTCCAGCACAAACAGCAAATTAAAATAGCAAGGAGGTGTATAGCCAAGAATCTGCTAAGAAGTAACTATAGAAGCCACACACAAATCAACAAGGCAATGGGGCAAAACAAGAGTATTCACAAATAAAAGCTAAGTAAAAGCAAACCATTTTTTAGTGGCAGGCCATATCCATACCTGTGGACATAGGATTGCACCAAATGGTCAGGATGCGCTCAAGTCCACTAACTTCCAGACAGAGGTTCAGTCTAAGGTGACTGACATGCTGTTCGACTGCATTAATTTATTTGGCAAGAAAGTGGATAAGACCCTGGAGGCCATCAAGGTCAAGACGGACACTGCAACAGTGACACCAGTCCTTTCGGTCTGGCAAATCCAGGACTTCGAGGTATTCTAGATCCTCCTATTGTCTGCAGACATCCCACACCGGCAACACCTAAGAGGGGGACAAGGGGAGATTGCAAGCCTATCGTGGAAACCAGCGTTGATGCTGCGTTTCCTCCAGAAGCCAAGTTCCAAAACAGGCCTATTCCGGCCCCCCACTTCAACACCCAGTAGGGGGTCAGCTTTCCGACTTCGTCATGCAGTGGAAGTTCACCACCACTGGCGAATGGGTGTGATTCATCATTCAGCATGGTGACATACTGGAGTTCATTAGGCTCATTATTCCTCCCGTTCCAAAGACAGAAAAAAACATGGCCCTACTCCTACAAGAGGTGCAGTCCCTCCTAGCACAGGGAGCAATCTAAATCGCATCAGTGCACCTGTGAAGCACCAGAGTGCACTTGAGATACTTTCTGGTAAGGAAGAATTAGAGAGGCTGGAGGCCCGTATTAGACCTGAGAAGACTCAAAATTCCTCATGTCCCAAACGTTTTGCATGGTGACGCTCCAACACATATTCGGCAAGCTGAAAAAAAGGATATTTTCTCTCCTCTCTCCACCTGGAAAATGCATTCTTCCATATCCCCATTCATCGGTGTCACAGGCGGTTCCTTCGCTTCAAGGTACCAGGACAGCATTACCAATTCAAGGCCTTGCCATTTAGCTAAAAGTCCGCTCCATGGGTATTCACCAAATACTTTGCCCCAATTTTTGGCCCACCTCTGTTGTTCAGGAACTCGTATGTACCCGTATCTGGATGACTAATTGGTGCCAGCCCCATCAATTCCATTAGCAACCCAGCATACAAAGGAGACAATCCTATGTCTGATGTTGCTGTGTTTCTCAGTGAACTTTCCAAAATCATTCTTCTTGCCATCTCAGAACTCGCTGTTCTTAGGTTCACGCCTACACATGCTAGCGTGTGTCGCTACGCCTTCAGAGGAAAGGGTGAAATCCATCCTAACGAACATCCAGCTGTCATATTTGTCAACAGCTTCGGTCCGCGCTCTCAAGCCCCGCCTGGGAAAGATGCACATGTGCATCCCATTGATTCCACACCGGAGGCTCAGAATGAGACTGCTGCAGGAGTTCCTGGATGCCCGCTGGCAACAGATCACAGGATCATGGGAGGACAAGCTTCATCTCGCACATCGCTTTCGCAACACTCTCCAACGGAGGAGTCTTTGCCCCCAACTTACTGAAGGTCACCCTTTCACCTCCCAGACCATCACATCACAGTCACGACGGATGCATCGCTGGAAGGTTGGGGAGCTCACAAGGGCGGATTCCATGCTACGGGCCTGTGATTGCCTGAAGAAAAGGTCTTCTACATCAATCTCCAACAGCTACGAGCAGTGTTCTGGGCCCTGAAGTCCTTTAAGCCGAAGCTGCAGAATCTAGTGGTTCACGTCTTCAAGGACAACACATCACTATGTTCTATATTCGGAAGCAGGGAAGGACCTGTGCGCTGATCCTGTCAGCAGTGGCCCAAGTGGTATGGTCATGGGCACTGGCTCACAATATGTTCCCGATTCCATCCATCTGCCAGAGTTCTACAATACAATAGCGGACTCCCTCAGCAGGGAACTCAGATCATGTCATGAATGGGATCTTCAACAAGTCAAGACTCTCTGCCTCTTCGCCAGATAGGGACATCCAGTGATCGATCTATTTGCAACCGCGACAAACAAAATATGCCTAGTATTTGTGAGCAGGTTTACTCAAACAGGGCATCTAGGAGACGTTTTCTCATGCCCACAGTAATGCATGTTCCCAGCCTGCCTCGCCGGAGTCCTCAGTGCACGAAACAACAACATTGCAAGATTTTTTTTTTCCTTCAAAGTATTTTATTGGTTTTATGATAAAAGTGAGATAATACAAACTTATGGATTAAAGTAAACAAAAGGAAAAACAACTTAAACAACAGTAGTCTTCGTGTGATGTAACATGTGAGATTCGAGATGGTGATTCAGTCCAGGGTATGACTTCTCAGGGAGTGGAGGGGAACAGTTTCAGGGGACATCTGCATAGTGTTGATAGGAACCTGTTACTACAAGACACTACCAGTGTTCAGGGGGGCTTATGGTCCGCGTCGAAGTGCGTGTCCATCAGAAGAGCCTTCCAGGCGACCACGGTGCCGCTTGTGGCGTCCCCACTGGATGTAGTTCCTTCCTGCCAGGCTCTGGTTTCTGCAGCTGTCCATCTCGCCATTTCGTTTAACCAGCGTTCGTGCCTGGGGCCTGCGGGTGTCTTCCAGGCCATCGCTATGGTCCTTTTAACAAGTATACATGAAATGTCCATTAGCTTCACAAGGTGTTTGAATTTGCTTGGTCTGGGGTATGTACCCAGTAGGCATTCTCCGGGTGACCATTCATATCTCTCCATTCCGGCGTCTCTACAGGACTGCTTGGCTTTTGACCAGAGTGTCATCGCTTTAGTGCAGGTCCAGAACATGTGAATCATGTCTGCCCTGTCGTTCCCGCACCATGGGCACACCGGTGGGACCTTCGCGTTGAACGAGGCAACTCTGTGGGGAGTCATGTAGGTTCGGTAAAGGACATTCAGCTGTATTTGGCCAAATCTGGAGTTTCTTGACACTTTCTTGGGGAATATTAATGCTCTTTCCCATTCTTTATCAGTGAGTGGGGCTACGAGGTCCGCTTCCCATTTTGCCCTCAGGGCCGCTCCCTTAGGGTTAGGTTTATCGATGAGCTTGTTGTACAACCTGGAGACCGGTCTCCAACCATCGGAGAGGTCATACATTTCCTGTAGTAGAGGGTCAGAGGTGGGTTCCTCTGGCCAGGAGTGCCACTGCTTCTTGGCGGTTTGTTTGAGCCTATGGTACCAGAGGAACTGGCCTTCGGGTAGTCCTTCGATATCTTGTATCGATTCAAAGTCCCTGAACACTCCATCTTCAAACACGTCTCCCCATGTATATATTGCAGCTTCCTCCCACCTCCTTGCTATGGTAAGGTCTGTCTCCGTTTTGCACACATCTGCCATCATGGGATGGTCTGGAGAATACGGGTGTTGCACCTTCCTAATGTAGCAAGTCCTGGCCCATATCTGTCTGCCAAGCCCCACAACTAAAGGGGCTTCCGGGGAGCGGCAAAGGGGGTGCCATAGGGTTTCCTTGGGAATTAAGTTGGTGTGAGGTTGCTTCAGTAGCCCCAGTTCAGCTGAAGGTTCGTCTGACAGCCACCTCGTGATGTGACTGAGCTGGGCAGCCAGGTAATAGAGCTGGAGATCTGGAAGTTTTATTCCACCTTCTTTATGGGCAGGGTTAGTGTAGCTAGTGACAGTTTGTGCCTGTGGGGTCCCCACAAAAAGTCCTTAATGATGGCCTCCAATTTCTTGAAGAAGGGAGGCCGTACGTAGTGGCAAATGTTCACAAAGAAATACAAGAATCGGGGGAGGATTATCATCTTGACAATCGCCGCTCTCCCCACCATTGCCAGTGGGAGTTTGGACCAGAATTTTATAGATCGCCGGAGGTTGGTGACAGCGACTTCTGTGTTGTGCTCATGTGTGAGCTGTGGGGTGTGGCTGACTTCGATCCCCAAGTACCTGAACTTCTCGGGTTGCCATTTTATCCCTATACTTGGGAGGTCTTCTGCTAAAACGTCTCTCAATCTGGCCAGGGGGAATGCTGAGGATTTGTGTCCACAACATTGCAAGATGATCCTGGGAGCCCCGGCAAATGTAGTACTCTGACCTGCTTCAACTATCAGTGACTCCTTAGAACAGATTTTCCCCTCACTCCTCTACCTCCTCTCCAGAGACTACGGGTCTGTGCTACACCATGAACCAGCATCCCTCAACTTTTCTTTTTATAAAACTTTTTATTGTTTTCATATGAATGCATAACAAACAAACATTTACCATTGCTTGACCGAATCTCTTACAGAAGTTATCAACAAAAGCCTCGACACAAAGAACACAATCATGTCCCGACAATAATGTCTCAGAATGCAAAGAGCTGGTAATATTCTTCAACCCCATCCCTCCAAATTACCCCAGACATTATGAAACTTGGGGGAGCAACCCTGTGCATTATACACCCATCCCTCCATGACCATGCACATGTCCACTTCGGCAGACAACCGGCTCATTCAGGGACATTCCAGAGTACCCCACATTGAAGAGATGAAATGATCCTTTTAGTCAGTCCCCAATTTACAGACAAAAACACTTTGTCACATTTAGTGAACCCAGATTCTCCCCAGATGTCATGAAGTGCAAGTTCTGGAGCTTTTGACACCTCGGAACCAATGACAGCAAATAACCAGTCAAAACATTTCCCCCAAAAAACGTGGATCCGAGTACACTTCCATAACGTGTGGAAAAAAAGTGCCCTTTGGTCTCCCACATCGTAAACAGCCATCACTGTCTGTCCTCCCCATTCAAACAATGCAGTGCGGGAATAATAAACACACTGCAAACTCTTAAACTGTACAAGGCGAAGTCTAGCAGAAATACCAATCTCCTTGGGAAACATTAACGCTTCCACCCATTCCTCGGGATCTAGTGAACCAATGCCTCTTTCCCACCTATCCCCAAGGTGAGTCAGTTGCAAACACTGTTATTACTCGATACAGAGTGGAAATGACCTTGATGTCAATGCGTTCGGGGAGGTGGGTAGCTTCCAGGGGGGAACTCTGGGGAATATCTTGCAGAGATGAAAACTGAGATCCCATGGCGTGAGTTAGCTGCATATACCAGAAGTGCTCACTACTCGGGAGTCCGAACGCATCTCTTAAAGTCTCAAAGGGGAGAAGGCATCCCTCTCGCACCACATTTGCCAGCGTTAATATCCTGCAGGTCTCCCAAACCCTAAAGTGCCCCATTTTAAGTAGCTCCGGCAGGTAATCGTTATTCCAAAGGGGTTGGTCCAGGGTTGTTTCCCCCCCCTCTACCCACCAGATGCAAGAATGTGCTTCGGCCCCTATCTGCTGGATATGCCGAGTCATATGAGGGAGTAACACCTTCACCCTTTTACCCCCATAATGCACTTGTGAAGGAGGCTTTCCCAACATCCCGCCCTTTTCTAATTTAATATGAGGTAATCTGGGGTCTCCGTGCAACCAATCATTCACCACGTTCAGCTGCGCCACACAATATTTTTGCATATTGTGGAGGCCACTCCCACTCTCCCACACTGCACTGCAAAGTTTCCAGGGAAATGTGCAGCTGTCCTTTCCCCTACACCCCCATAACAACCCCCAAAGCGCTGTCTCTATCTTAGCAAAAACTTATTAGAGAACCCGGGAGAGAGGCATTTTGCAACAGAGTAATAACATTTTAAAGGGGGCCGCTTTACCAAGTAAGTTCAATGGGAGAGATTGCCAAGGCACCACGTGAAGCCTGAATTTGTCCATCAGCAGATGAAGATTTAACAAGAGGAACTGGGATAGAAGTCGTCCCATCTGCCCAGATACCTAAAGCCTGTTGCAGAGATTCGATAGGGGCAGTGCCGTGGAATGGCCTTGTCCTCCTCCCTGTATAGGGAAGAAAACTGATTTGTGCCAATTTTTAAAACTGCAAAACCCTTGAAAGTCGTTAAGTATTCGGGCCACTAAAGGGCAGGAGACCGAGGGGTTACCCATGTAAATCAAAAGGTCATCCGCATATATAGTGTAACATGGTTCCCCCCCCCCCCCCCAAGCCTCCTCCACCAAGGCCATTTGAATCCCTGCCAACCAGGGTCCGCTCTAAGTTTAATTGACAGAGGTTCTATAGCCAGAGTAAAAAGTAAGGGAGAGAGGGTGCAACCCAGTCTAGTCCCCAGTCCCAAGGGGAAGGTCCTTGAGGAGACCCTGTTAACTCCGACCTCAAGAATAATAGAGCAGGTGTATCCAACTCAAAAAGTTCCCTCCAAACCCCATACCTTCCGTAATGCCCCATAGAGAGTCCCAGTGAACAGAATCAAAAGCCCTCTCAAAGTCCACTGAGAGAAATGCCAGTAAATCTGGTATTTTAGAGGCTTGACTTGTGGCTAGATGCACTTAGAGTAGATTCATATGTGTGGATCTAGTAGGCATGAACCCGCATTGGTCTGGATGAATTAAGGAGTCAATTACCCCCAATAAGTGGTTAGCGAAAACATTTTCCAACATTTTCTCCTCTCCATTTATGAGCAAAATCGGCTTATAAGAGGCGCAACGCTCTGGCGGTTGACTTGGTTTGGGGAGTACTACAATACGTGCTTTCCTATGGTCCAAGGGGAGACACCTGTCTTGTCTACATTGAGTGAATAAGCGGTGAAGTGGTCCAATGAAAAGATCCCCAAACCTCTACTGGGAAACCATTTGGGCCGGGGTCTCCCCAGACGGAAGCCGAGAGAGTGCTGTGGCAATTTCTTCCTCTGAAATATCAGCTACCAAGACCAACTTTTGCTGCTCTGTGAGATGAGAAAGGAATCTTGGCTCAATAATTTCCTGCACTTCAAACATGGGCTGTTCCCACAGGGCGTGATATAACGACTCATAATATGCGGCAAAAGCATCAGTGATTCAGCGTCATCCATTAGAACATTCCCATTATTAATGTACAAAGCCCTGACAAATCTAGTACCCTTATCCCTGCTTTCCAACCATGCTAACATTTTTCCCTGATTTATCCCTAGATTCATGAATCTGACTGTGTACTAGCCAGTGTGCCTGGCAAGCATTGTCCAGGGCAACATTACGAAGCTCATGTTGGGCCTTCTGGAGCGCCTCCTGTGCCGCTGGGGATCCAGTGGCAAGGAAATCCTCCTCAGCCACTACTGAGGCCAATTCAGCCACCCTCACCGCTCATGTGTGTTTCTGATTTGCCGACAACAGCGAGATGGACTCACCCCTGAGAACTGCTTTGAATCCCACCCACAAAGTAAAGTAACCAGACTATCCACCGACCCTTCATTAACAGCAAAGTATTCCAAAGTAGTATGAGATATTGCCTCGGTGATTTCAGGGAAACCTAATGTGTTTCATCGCCACATTGCTTTGGGTTTTGCACGTCCACATTTCAGTTCAATGAAAAGCGGAGAATGATCCGAGATCCCTCTAGCCAAAAACCTTGCTAACAAAAGCGTATGACTGTTATTTTGTTTTTTTAAATTTTTTTTATTTGCATTTATAAAGTGCACAAAACGGCCCTGAGGCATCATGGCGCTGTTACAGCGGACTTGAGCTTAACATAGGTAAAATGCAACAGTCGGTTGCAGTATAACAAGATTAAATGTATAACAGGATTAAATGCTTTGAGTGCAGCGATGACAATGACAGCTAGTAAGAAACCGAGCGGGTCAAATGTTATGCTTTGGTATGGTTACAATGCAAGCATAACTAAGCATGCTGGTTTTAAACATTAGCAGAACAGAAAGGTTTTTAGGTTTTTGTGGAAGGTGGTGTATGATTTTTAATTCCTTAGTGAGGTTTGCAGGGCATTCCAGTTTTTGGGTGCGAGGTGTTGGAAGCTAGACCCTCTGGCTCTGGATCTTTTGAACTTAGCAACATTGATCTCTATGGGCTCTAGTGGGTCTGTTAGAGGAGTTGAGGGCGATTCTTTCCGAGAGGTAGGGTGGGGCAACTGATGTAAGGCATCTGTGTGTGATGGCCATGACTTTAAAGAGTAAAAAGTTGGTGAAACAACACTATAAACGAGCCCTCAACACACATCGGGAGACCTGTCTATTAACGAAGACCAAAGAAAAGAATAACAGATTGATCTGTGTGTCTACATTTTCCCCAATAAGCAATTTGATCAAGAGGAGTGTCAATAATAATTGGCATCTGGTGAAATGCCCAGGGAGTCTGGCACAGAAATCAATGTTTGCGTTTAAACGTAACATGAATCTCAGACAAAAACGGGTCCACACATATAAAGAACAAGAAGATAACAAAACAGTGATGAACCAATGGGGTTTGAAACCCATCACGGGACATCACAAATGTGGCCATTGTGTGGCGTGCCAATTTACTTCTACGAAAAAATCATTTGAATATGGCAAAAAGGAGTGGTTTTTGAAAAATCACACCAATTGCTTGAGCAAAAACGTCATATACATTATCCAATGTCCATGTGATCTTGTATATGTAGGAAAAACTATGAGAGAGGTACGCCAGAGAATTTCGGAACATCGTTTGTGCATAAGGAACAATGTGCAAGACAAACCTTTAGTTGAACATTTCTCTAAATTGGGGCACACTGACAAGGATATTAGGTGGTTTGTACTTCAAACCATCAAGACCTCCATGAGAGGAGGCGACATGTCCACTATGTTACACAGACTAGAACAAAGATGGATTCACTCTTTGGACTCAGTTAAAATGGTTTGAATATTTCCATAGGGTGGAACAAACTGGTAACTGGATAAGAGACATGGTCTCTGCTCTCATTGGTTGAGCACGGTTCTATATCAGTTATATGGTGAACCTCTGATATATATGCCATCTGATAAATGTATATGAAGGGCATGGCATGTCAGCACATTCATTTGGACTCTGGTTTACCCATATTTGATTTTGACAATATTGGTTGTGGTGAAGGCGCCTCCTGCCACCTTGAGGGGGAAGGGCATTTGTGTCCATTAGTAAGTCATGAAAGATCACACCATAATCCAGGATGAACTGAAGGTGAGTGGCCATGACCCAGAATAGCAAGCTATACCCAATGATCACCCCGGATGTTGGAATGAGCCGCATACACCAACAGTAACAATCATGCAGCATAAGCACCCATTGGTCTATGCACGAAATAGGGTGAGGCAAAGCATCTTTTTAACATCCCTGATGCTGCACTGGTATTTTTACACAATCTAAAATGTATTTTTACACAATCCAAAATGTGTGTACATGTAAAAAACTTTTGTCTATGAAGGGACTACAATGCCCATAAATCACTGGGAGCCGGGGCTTAACAGTTCTGTTCACCAACAGAAACAATCATGGTATAGCAGCGTTTATTGTTTCATGCACGTAATAGGGTGAGGTAATTCATCCTTCACGCTGCATGGTTTCGCCAGGTTGATCAAATAAACACTATTGGGTTCACGAAAAAGGAAAAAGAAAAAAGCACCCATTGGTCTATGCACGAAATAGGGTGAGGTAATGCATCTTTTTAACATCCCTCATGCTGCACTGGTATTTTTACACAATCTAAAATGTTTGTTCATGTAAAAAACTTTTGTCCATGAAGGGACTACAATGCCCTTAAGTTAACAGTTCTGTTCATCAACAGAAACAATCATGGTATAGCAGCGTTTATTGTTTCATGCACGTAATAGGGTGAGGTAATTCATCTTTCATGCTGCATTGTTCCTCCAGGTTTATCAAACAAACACTATTTGGTTCATGAAAAAGGAAAAAGAAAAAAAGAAAAAAATGTTTTGCTTACGGAGGGACTACATTGCCCAGAAGCCTCTGGGAATTGGGGCTCAAGAGTCCTTTCACCATATTGATGGCATATTTAAGGAAGCCACGCCCAGGAAACAGCACGAAATTTGGAGTGTGTGCAGGACAAGAGAGAAGGAACCCATGGTAAGTAAAATGTGTGTGTGGGTTTGAGTGTTTAAATCCACAAAGTTTGTTTGCAGTTTTGAAGAGAGAGAGAGTGCGAGGGTAAACTCAACCCTTTCAATTCCATTTCTGCTGACAATCAGCATGCATAGCGCATGTAAACAGATGCTGGATGTGTCTGTTTTTTCCCCTTTTCACTCGTATAGAGGCTTTTGAACAGCCATGGAGCCCAGTTAAGGCAGCAGTTGTGTGTTTTTCCATAAGCATTAGAAGCTGTTTGGCAGTCACTCTGCACGCTGACCCATTATTATTTTTAGGGTCAGAAAAGCCTAATATGAGAGTGGGGTTGTTACAGAACTCCAGCATGATTGAACAAAGGTTCATAAAGGGCATTTTAATCTGTTTCCTCCACAAAACTCTATGTGGGGAGAGGCAGGGGAGTGAGACAACAGCATTAAAAAAACCTTGATAATGCTTTGAGCTAGTTACATATATGAGCATGACGTTTTGTTCCATGTATCCCTTCAGGAACATTGAACTGGAATCACCGCGCAGTGAGAAAAAACTGGGGTACCAGATTAGAACATTTCTGGACTCGGCCACATGAGGTGAGGCAAATTGATAGGAGGTTTTGATCATCTCCAACATATTTGAGTATTGAGCCTCTGTGTTGCATTTCAGGCGAGAACAGGGATTTTTCCTCTTTGGATTTATTGACTAAAGACGCAAGACACCCCCATACCTGAATCTTTGATCAGGTAAGACAGTTTGTCCAGACCATTTATACAATGGTGTCTTGTTTATAGGGCAGGCTTACTAAGATGCTTTGTCCTCCTCTTACGTTGCAGTATAGGCGCAGAGTTATCTAGCACCACTGCAGGATTTAGTCCATCGTTGACACGCGTCTCCATTATTTCCTGTGGAGGTGAGTGCCAATCTGTATACACATAAACTGAGATATACACACAAGATATATCTGTGTCTAAACAAATAAGAGATCGGAATTCTGATGTTATGTATATTGTTTGTTTGTAGATTGAGGTTTGATGACATCCTCCACCTTTTGACATTTCGGAGTGGTTGCAACAGAACCATCCGTCTCCTGAAGAAGGTCGCTTATATTTACCGGCTTAAATTAGGGGCCTATTGTGACGACCAAAACATATGTTGAGTTACAGCAAATAATCAGGATGCTATTTGTTTTTGTATTAACACTTACTGTAATCACCAAGAGGTGTTGAAATTTATGTTAATATATTGGTTCTAGGTGGTCTGAGTACCACAAGTGTGGAATATTGACATGTATAGTGAGAGTGTGAATGAATGATGGAATGAATGGTGGTGTTTAAATGGGGATGTTGAGAACAATAAATATTTGTGTAAATTGTTTATAAATAAATATATATATTTTTTTTGACAAGACCTGGTATTGTTTAAATGTGTACAGATGTTCTGATCTCATTTCGCCCAGGTTCATTTTTGTTGTTCCATCTGTGTGTGATGGCCATGGCTTTAAAGAGTATACGTTCCTTTACCGGTAGCCAATGGGCCTCTTACCTTGCTTGAGAGATGTGTTCCCTTTTAGGAATGGTCCCCGCTGCCCTGAGCGCATGGTTTAATCTTGTTCATTATCTCAATGACTTCCTGTTCTGATACTTCCCTGAATTTGTAAAGGGTTATGGGGGCTTTGGCAGAGGGGGGCACTGGGCTGGAGGTGGGCAGGAGGTCAGTGCTGGTGGTTGATTTGATGTGCTGTGATAGGTTCTTGTGGTGCTCCTTAATTTTTTCTTGTAGGAGTTTGATTTTATTCAATAGGGCAGACGATGGAGTTACACCAGGTTTGGTCTTTAACAATATCTTGTGATTTGGTAGCTGGTGTGGTGAGTTCTTTGAAAATGGCGAAGAGTTCTTTGGATTCGGAGCGCAATGCCGGTACACTCGTGGGCCAGTGACAGTATGAGCTATGGGGCAGCGAACAAGAGTACGGGTCTTGCGCGTGATGCACAGAACAGGGTAGCCAGCTTATAGAGCGGGGTGTGCGCACAGTATGCTAATAGGTGGCTTACCCATTGACACTTGCTGCTGGATGCCGATGTCGGGGGATCCACGGACAGCGGCTCCTCCGGCTCCAGACAGGCTCACGACAGGGGTCGTAGCCTTAGAGGTGTGCCTTTGGTGATGGGCCGGCGCTCGCCTGCCAGCGAAGTGGTAGGCTAGAAATGCAGGGTGGGGGCCAATCACGTAGTTCTCCAGGCAGAACGAGGAAGTTAGGCTTCTTGAAGGAAGGCAGAATCACAGACGGCCATTTTGGAGTGGCTAAGCCTCGTGGTCGACAATGGAGAACTACCTAGTCCGGTTCCTGAAGTTGCGATTAGGGACGCCATATGTTTCTATGCGATTTCAATGAAATAATGTACAGAGGTAGGGTAATTCCCCAGTTTTCCTATGCTTCTTACCCTATCTCCACCCCATCCCCACCAGTTATAGCCCCTTACCCTACCCCCTATATATTTTTTAAAAAAATCTTCATTTTATTTTTGTTATTATAGTTTTGTTATAACCTACCTCTCTGTAAATGTTCTTGTTATAATCACTGGATATCTACTGTTATATTGTCATTTGAAAAAAATGATCCTGCCTTGACAGAGCAATGGACCCTGTAAAAAAGGAAAACCATTTTCCCAAAGCGTGCAACATTCTCCAAATGTCCAGCAAACCAAATGCTGAGGCGAACAAGCAGAGTTTAGTGGGGGGCAAATCAGGATTCCTACTGCCAATATAGGTTCGGTCCAATTCCATATCCATGATGTCATAGAAATCTTCCCCACTAAAACGCAAGAATCGGCTTGACTATGGACAATTAGCTTCTTAAGATCATTTAGTAAATCCAATGTGAGCGAGGGGGGTGCATAAACAGCCACAATACCCCAGATGCCCCCCCACAGCTCTCCACTGATTAAAACAAACTGTCCCAGGGAATTTGGCCATACCTCTATAATTTTTATGTCTCGCTGTCGTGCAGAAATCGACTCGTACCGAATATGACTTTCAAAGCAATTCCATGCCTCACATGGACTATTGACTATTAAAGAGCAGAGCTTTCGCCCCACGATATACTTGAAAGAAAAAGAGGGTGTATTTGATGCCATGAGAGATCAGCTTCTTCTTTACAGGTTCTAAGGATTGCTGCGCATGCTGTAGGTCTCTCTGGTGTAGTCTGGAAAAAATAAAATCCAACAGCCGTTATACGTGAGCGGGCTGGTGGTCCTTGCAATTTGCAGCAAAGTGTCTCCACCCCTATAGTTCAATAGTCGGGCAATCACAGTACTCGTGGAGGGCGGGGGCAGCACCAGGTACTGTCTGCCAGCCGGAATTCAGTGGGCTTGTGTAAGGGAGAATTTTCATTTCTGTGCCAATTCCCTTTAACCTTAGAGACCCCCAGGTCTTTTGCTGGACTCAATTAGGGATGAGGATGGTGGGACGTATGGAGAAACGGGGGACTATGGACTAAGAGTATGCTAGTCACTACGGCGAGTAACTATGAATTACTCTTACGTCCTGCCCCCTTTCCTCCATACTGCATGGGTGATTACAACTGAATGTAGCCCCAGGGTGTAGAGGAGACAGTCCTTAAGAAAACAAGTTCTTTAGAAACGCCTGTCCGAAAACTGCATCTGATTTAGAGCCGGCGTCCAAACAGTAGTGCTTACAGAAAGCTGAAGGGGGGCCCAGGTGGCCGCCCTGCTGATGACCTGCCACGGGACCTGCCCCTGGAAGGCGACAGCCGTGGCCTTGGCTCCGACAGCGCGGGTGTGCACGTTAGCTGGTAGTGGTTTGTGCTGCCCCTCATAGGGCTCCTTGATGGCCGAAACCATCCATCTTGCTATAGAGGCATTGGATGCTCATCCTGATCCTGCACTTTGGGTGTCCTCCTTCTGGCCTCCCTCTCTTGGTCCTCTCCCTGTCCCGGTTGTTAAAGTGAAGAATTTAGGAGTGGTCATCTAGGCTACTCCTTATATGGATGCTCGGGTGTCGGCAGTATACCAAGCCGGTCACTTTCATCTCAAGCTACTGAGAAAGGTTCTTCCTTTTCGAACCATGAATCTTAGGCCGCTGGTAGTTGCTGCCATGGTTCTGAGATGCCTGGAATACTGCAATGCCTTATACTTAGCTCAGCCTAAGGGAATTGTCCAGCGTCTGCAAAATCAGTCTGCGCGTGCAGCTACGGGATCCCCTTATGGGGCTCATATCTCGCCAGTCTTGAAGTCTTTGCATTGGTTGCCTGTGGCTCAGCGCATAAAGGTTAAGGCGCTCTGCCTGGTCCAACGTGCCTTGCACGATCTTGAGGCAGATATATCCACGGGCTAAGTTTTCCCGTTCCTTCCTAATCAGGCACTACGATCAGCTTTGGCTGGCTTGGTAGGTGTTCCATCTTTTCGCCGCTCTCGTGGAGGCCAGGCTTTTTCGGTCGCTGCGGGCCAACTTTGGAATGATCTTCCATTTTCATTAAAAAATCTGTCAAATCATCTGACGTTCAGAAAGGCTTTGAAAACTCACCTGTTTTAGAAGACTTATTAGTGTTGTTGGGCCTGCCGCTGGCCTGCCTCCCTCTTCAGTGCCATATTATCTCTGGGTGAGCGTGCGCTTTATAAGTTTTCTTAACATAACATGCCTGATAACCAGGCCTTGACCCGCCCGAAGGTGACAAACAGGGTGTCTGACTTGCGGAAGCCCTTAGACCTGCCAGATAGAATTTCAGCGTGCGTCTGACATCCAGACAGTGCAAGACCCTCTGAGCTTCGTCCTTAGGATCGCCAAAAACCGTATGTAAGACTATCTCCTCGTTTAGATTGAAAGTAGGGACAACCTTAGGTAGGAATGCGGGGTGCGTTCTCAGGACCACCTTATCCTTGTGAAAAATAGTATAGGGTTCTGATGCCACCAGAGCCTGGACCTCACCGACTCTGCGAGCAGAGGTGAGACCCACCAACAGAGCTGTCTTAATGGTGACCAGCCTGAGGTCCGCGGACACCATTGGCTCGAACGGTTTGTGCGCCAAGGCGCCCAACACCACATGAGGCCCCACACGTCGTGTGGTTTCTTGATGGGCAGGTAGAGCTTGGTGAGGCCCGCCAAATGTCGCTTGACCACCGAGTTGGAAGACCTCCTCCTCTGAATTTCTGTAGGCCCTTATGGCTGCCAAATAGGTGCGGCATGTATCCAGCTGCACAAGCCTGAGTGAGCAAGGTGTGCCGAGAAGGAGAGCACATCATCCAACGTGCACGTAAGGGGGTTGATCTCTTTACAGTACGCCCAGTGACAGAACCTAGTCCCTTTACTCCTGTATTGGATCCTAGTAGCCTTGCTCCTAGCGCCCTGAGTGATGTCTAGGTTATCCTATGACAGGCTCAGGTGCTTCAGCATGACCTGCTCAGGAGCCACGCTGTGAGAGATCATTTCTGTGGAGCGGGGTGGATGACCCTGCCTCCCTGCTGCGCCAGAAGATGAGCTGGGCCCATTGGCAGGTGAAAGGGTGGCCTGTACGAGAGGCTGAGAAGCTCCGAGAGCCACGATCTTGCCAGCCACCATGGAGCTATCAGAAGGATGCTGAGGTGACATGATTCCTTTATTTTGCAGATCACCCTGTGGATCAGGGGTGTGGGAGGGAAGGCATACGTGGTCATGCCTTTCCACTGTATCTGGAATGCATTGCCCAGGGAGCCGGGGCCCTGCCCTGCCAGGATGCGAACTGCTGACACATCTTGTTGTCCCGGAAGGCAAAGAGATCCACCTGAGGATGCCCCCCATGTGTTGAAGATCTCTCTCAGCACCTGATCGTTCAATTGCCACTCGTAATTGTCCGCTCCTAGTCTGCTGAGCCTGTCCGTTTACAGATTGGACTCCCCCAGAAGGTGTATGGCCATCATGTAGATGTTTTCCAGGGTCCATTCTCACATGCTGATCGCTAGGCTGCACAGTGAAGGAGACAGGGTACCACGCTGCTTGTTGGCATAGTACATGTTGGTGGAGTAGTCTGTCCGGATGAGTACAACCTTGCCCCCAATGAGCGGAAACAAAGCTTTGAGAGCTAGACGGATGGCTTTCAGCTACAGCCAGTCGATATGAGACTCCTGCAGGGTCCATGCTCCATGGACACTGTGGTTCTCCAGAGTGCCCCCCCAAAGCCTTACAGGGAGGAATCCGTGGTGATGGTGACCTGCAGGGCCGGCTGCCAGAAAGGCTTGCCCGTCCGCAGGTTGCAGTCCCTGGACCACCATGTGAGGTCCGGGTGGAGAGAAGGAGGAATGCTGATAAGTTCTGCTTGGGAGCCCCGCTCCTGATTCCATGAGGCTGCGAAGTGCAGCTGGAATCTCCTCATCTTGAGTCTTGTGTGGAATACGGCCAGTAGGACCGCTGCCATGATACCTAACAAGTGCTGTTACCACCAGACAGAGGTCACTTATCAGGTGAGGAAGGGAGTAGTGGCCCTCTAGATGGCCGTGATCTTGTCCTCCGAGGGGAAAACTCTCTTGGAGCTTGTGTCCCATATGAGGCCCAGAAAGGCCAGGTTCTGCGTAGGCTGCAGCTGAGACTTCCTGAGATTGATCGAAAATCCCAGCTCGTGGAGTGTGATCATAAGGGTGGAGGAAGTGTGATGAACCGTCTCCGGAGATCTCGCCCTGACGAGCCAGTCATTCAGGTACGGGTAGACTTGGTGGCCCTGGGCCCAGAGGAGGGTTGCCACTGCATTCATGACCCTGGTAAATACCCTGGGGGCTGAATTGTGGCCGAATGGGTAGAACCTTGTATTGGAAATGGCAGCCCATGATCCTGAATCGTAGAAAGGAGCGATGCGTCTACCAAATCAGGACAAGTAGATAAGCGTCCTTAAAATCAAGGAACCACATCCAATCTCCCCTGCACAATGTCTCTGCAATGAGTGCTGGCGTAACCATCTTGAATTTTTGAAGGGGGGGGGGGAGGTTGAGGGTGGAGAGGTCCAATATAACTCTCAGGCCAGCCTGGTTCTTCTTTTGTATGGCGAAAATCCTGGAGTAGAAGCCCAATCCTCGCTGGGTGGCTGGGACTTCTTCCACTGCCTGGCTCTCGACGAGCGACCAAGTTTAGGCCAACAGAGTTGCTGTCCCAACCAGTGGAGTGGAGGAGGGAGGAGAGGAAGGGATCGGTAGGTGGCACCCCGTGGATACTACAGATATGATCCAGGGGTCCACGAACTTCTGCTGCCAAAACTGCGCGTGAAGGGCAAGCCTGTTCCTCACCAGAGACACGTGGACCCAAAGGGGCGCATCATGCCTTCTTTCCCTCTGAGCCTGTTTGAGAGGAGGGAGACTAAAAAAAAAAAAAAAAGCCCTTGGTTCCCCCAACCCCTTTTGTAGTTTGCGCTGGTGCTGACTCGGAGAATGGTCAGGCTGTCTGGACCTTCGTTCTTGGAAGCCCCGGAACCCTCCGAACGCCTGCCCATTGTCGGAGCGTTGATGCAACTGGTTGTACTCCTTGGGCGTGGTCTTCGTAAGGATAGATAATGACTTTCAGGCTGCAAACTGTTTTTCTTTTTATCTAGCTCCTATGGCCTGGCCAGAGGTGTCGATGTGGCCCACAGTGGACTTCATGATGTCTTGTGCAACCAGTTTATCCTCCGCCAGTCCCGCCTTGAAACGTGCCTGGCTCTGTTCTGGAAGGAAGTCAGATATTTTTCCCACCAAAGTCTCTTGTTAACAGCTGCCAGCATGGCACCTGCGTTGGATTGACAAAGGTGCAGCAAGGTCATTGGAATAAAGCTTCTTTCCGTAAGCCTCCAAGATCCTTTCCTAACAGCGCCGAGGACGAGGTGGCGAGGATGACGGAGGCTCTGAGTAGAGCGACGCTGCAGTGATCACTGAAGAGTGCAGTAGAGGGTATGCAAACAGAAAGAGTGGACCCCCCTCCATTTGCCTACACTTGGCGCAGAGGCGCCAATTGACAGGCTGGGCCGAGTGGGGCTTAAGCCACCCTTTTTTGGGCAAGGCGACACGTCTTTCTGCATAGGGATCCCCGTTCTAGCTGCGGGGCGTAGAGTGAGGACCTCGGCCACAACCCCCGCCTCCGGCTGTTCTGACCTCAGGTTGAGGAAGCCTTAAGTACTCTGCCAAGCCTGCAAGCTGTTCGTGGAAGGCCTTGGCTGACGACGGCATGTCAGGGTCTTCTTCCTCGTCTGTGTCCAATGGGGGTCCAGCTGGTGCGGAGCGGGTGGCGAAGTGCTGGGCGCTGAGGGCTGCGCTGTGGAGACCGGAGCCTGCAGCGGAGGCGGGTGTGGAACTGCCGGAACTGTGGGAGGCAGGGGAGCCGGAATCTAAGGAGCCGGCAAGGGCAGCGTTGGCTGCACCGGGGCCTGCGGCGCTGGAGCCATAGGAGGAATGACTATATGCGCAGGTGGAGGGGGTGGAGGGGCCGGAGGGAGCAGGTCCCTGATCACATCCCGGAGGATGGCCTCCATCTGAGCAAATCTCATGAGCGTGTTGAACTTTTCAAAGAACCTGTCCTCACAGGCCGTGGAGTGGTAGGTGATGTTGACGGTGTAGCAGGCGACTGCTGGGGCCGGTGCATACTCTGTCTAGCTGGCTGCGGTGTAAACCAGCCCTGCGATGCTGATGGATAAGTAGTAGACCACGTACCTGGTTGCCACCGGTCCCACTTTGTAACTCGTTCTTCCACCTGCTCCGTTCCAAGGGGTGGTATTGGATGATCGGCCATCTTGTCGAGCTGGGTGCCATGTGCCAAAGTCGTGGTGCTTGGCTCACTGGGCCCGGCCTCCTCCAGGACTCTTGGCGGTGGAGCATGAGACCTACCCTGAACCTCAGAACAGGGCCTGGTAGGTGTATTGCCCTCGGCTGTATCGCCGGTAGTGCTGCATGCAGGCACCCCCTCAGACATCTAGCCGGTACTAGGGCGTAGCCCCTTGGGTGTACACCCAATATAAGAACCTATCGGCCCCTCAGCACGGTCTCCGGAAGGATCTACAGAGCCCTCGGCCTGATGGTCGGTAGCTAAACTAGCCTTGGTACCCGTGCTGGTGTGAGAACCTGAGAGGTTCCTCCTGCTCTGGCGTTTCCTTGGAAAGGAGTCGCCCTTGCGGGGGGCGCTGGAAAAAAGTGGCCCTCCCTTGGGCCTTGATTTTGATCTCTGTCTGACGAAGTCCTTCAAGACCTCTGGAGGCGACTTTTCGAAGACCTCCCTCCACCTAGCTAGCCAGTTCTTCAGAGCATGCAGTGTAAGTGCGTTAAATGCGGTACAACCCTCCCCGCGGTAGTAAGGGCCAACGCCGCGCAGCCAAAGAGTGTGGGGATCGGACGTAGGGAAGAACCCCTCTCGCAAGCTGGACACCTGCTGAAGCCCACTGAAGTTGACATTCACCGGGGAGGAGCGGGTGCCAGAGGACCGAGTATTTGATTGATAAAGAAGACAAAAAGACAGAAGAAAGGATCCAGTATTACATGGCCGAAGCCAAACCCAAGAGCGCTGGTGAAATTGGCCCTTTCCCGTCGATGCAGAAAAGGGGACTTGGGAGTGGTGCCAGTGGGCAGAGTCAGGGGAGCGCATGCTTCCAGGGCCGTGTCCCTGCGTGCCTATAAATTTAAAGGGGAAGAATGTTTTTTTTTATGAAAAAGGTTGCACCTTGGCGAGGGACGCCAATGCAGTATGGATGAAAGGGGACGGGACGTGAGACATGGGGTAGTTATAAACAATTAAGACAAATTAATGAGGGGGTACTATTGTAAATCAACACAGATGGAATTGACAAACACTGATCCCCTCACTCCCCCATGCTTATGGAGGATGAACACAATCACAGAACCAGTTGAAAAAGGTCCAACAACGCTAGCAATGAGAAAACAAGAAGTGGGCGGTGGGGGGCAGGGGTATCTGGGTGTAGGCAGCTGACTGCACAGAACATAGAAATTAAGGTTGTTCTACAGGAAGTGGGACGGAGCAGACACATGTTGATATGGGAGCCACAATGGGAAAGGCGGCCAAGTACGAACCCAAGGTAATATAAGTATGTTGAAAAGGTTAATGCACATGGAGGGAATCAGGAAAGAAAAAATGCAGCATGATCACTAACCTACAGCAATGGAAGAGAGACCGTTTCAGCCAGCAGGATCTTGAACACGATACAGGAGAACAGACGTTCACTTGAGGGTAAGGTGTGAGTAATCCAAGCAGATATTATAAATTACTCACCGTAGTGACTAACGTACTCTTAGTCCTTAGTCCCCTTTCCTCCATACTGCATGGGCATCCCTTCCAAGGGATTGGAGACGGAACCTTTTTCACCAGAAAAAACCTTCTTCCCCTTTAAATTAAGAGGCGCGTGGGTTGCGGCCCTGGGAGCATGAGCTGCCCTGACTGTACCCATCCGGCACCACACCTCAATCCCCATAGACGAGTCGACAATAGATAAACATTACCTAATGACACCAGTTTTATTACGGGGGAGGTTGGTGGGACGTATGGAGGAAAGGGGACTAAGGACTAATAGTATGTTAGCCACTACGGTGAGTAACTTATAATTACTCTTATGTTCCAATCCGCCGGTCTTGATCGGCTGAAGGTGACAAAAAGTGTCTCTGACTTGCGGAAGCCCTTGGTCCTGTCCAAGTAGAATTTCAGGGCACGCCTGACATCAAGGCAGAGCAGAACTCTCTGTGCCTCATCGTTGGGCTCAGCAAAATTCGTAGGTAGCACTATTTCTTTGTTCAGATGGAATGCAGAAGGCACCTTGGGCAAGAATGCTGGGTGTGTCTGCAGGATTACTTTTTCCCTGTGAAACGTAGTATATGGCTCTGAGGCGACCAGCGCCTGGATTTCGCTTATTCTGCAAGCAGAGGTGAGGCCAACTAGCAAGGCCGTCTTCATTGTGACCAGCCCGATGTCCGCGGACGCCATTGGTTCAAATGGTTTGTGCGCCAGGGCACCCAGAACTATGTTGAGGTCCCACACGGGGTGTGGCATCTTGATGGGCGGGTAGAGCCTGGTGAGTCCTATCAAATGTTTCCGGACAATCGGGTTGGAAGAGGAAAAAATCTCCACTTCCGAGTTTCTGTAAGCCCCAATGGCTCGCAAGTAAATGCGGCAAGTGTCCACCTGTACGCCTGAATGGGAGAGGTGCACCGAGCAGGAGAGCACGTCGTCCAAGGTACATGCAAGGGTGTTGATTCCCTTAGAGTCTGCCCAGTGGCAGAACCTGGTCCACTTGCTCTTATACTGGGCCCTGGTAGACTTGCTCCGGGCACTCTGTATGATCTCTAGGTTAGCCTAGGAAAGGCTGAGGTGATCTAGTGTGACCTGTTCAGGTACCACGCTGTGAGGGCTAGTTTCTGTGGCGTGGGGTAGATGATCCTGCCCCCCTGCTGCGCCAGAAGCTGTGCTGGGCCTGTCGGGAGGCGAATGGGCGGCCTCGCCAAGAGGCTGAACAGATCTGAGAACCATGGCCTGGCCGGCCACCACAGGGCTATGAGAATGACGCTGAGGTGGCGAGATTCCTTGATCTTGTATATCACCCTATGTATCAGCGGAGTGGGCGGGAAGGCGTATGCTGTCATTCTGTACCACTGAATCTGGAATGCGTCACCCAGGGAGCCTTGGCCCTGACCCTGCCAGGAAGCGAACAGTTGGCACTTCCTGTTGTCCCGGGAGGCAAAGAGGTCCACCTGGGGGTGTACCCATTTGTAGCAGATTTCCTGCAGTACTAGATCGTTCAACTGCCACTCGTAGTTGTCTGCACCCAGTCTGCTGAGCCTGTCTGACTCCAGGTTGGATTCCCCCGACAGGTGGACAGCCGTGAGGTAGATGTTGTTCTCCAAGGCCCATTCCCACATGCTGACTGCGAGCCTGCAAAGCAGGGGTCGGGGGTGGGAATCTGGTACCTCCCTGCTTGTTGACATAGAACATGCTGGTCGAGTTGTCTGTCTGAATGAGGACCACCTTGCACTCGATAACGGAAGGAAGGCCCTGAGAGCCAGCCAGATCGCCTTCAGATCCAGCCAATTGATGTGGTACTCCTGCTCCTGCCGGGTCCAGGTGCCGTGGACACAGTGGTTGTCCAGGGTGGCCCCCCAACCCTCGAGAGAGGAGTCAGTGATGATGGTGGCCTGCGGGCTAGGTTGTCAGAAGGGTTTGCCCAGCCGCAAGTTGTCGTCCCTGGACCACCATGCGAGGTCTGGGTGAAGTAATGGAGGAACGTTGATCATCTCTGACTGAGAGGCTTGCTCTGGGTTCCAGGAGGCTGCCAAGTGCAGCTGTATCCTCCTCATCCCTAGTCTCAGGGGGGGGCAGCCAAGAGGACTAGTACCATGAGACCCAGTAGGTGTCGGTACCACCAGGCTGAGGTCACTTCTCTGCTGAGGAGGTGTGCGTTGGCCCTCTTGAGGGCTGTGATCTTGTCCTCCGAGGGAAAAACTCTCTCGGCGCATGTGTCCCAAATGAGACGAGGCAGTCGCCGAGGTACGGGTAGACATGGTGGCCCTGCGACCTGAGAAGGGCCACCACTGTGTTCATCTGCCTGGTAAAGACACCCTGGGGGCCGAGTTGAGGCCGAAAGGAAGCGCCTTGTATTGGAAATGGTAGCCCATGATCCTGAATCGGAGAAAGGAATGATGGGGCACATCCAGTCTCCCTTGGACAGAGTCTCCGCTATCAAAGCTGGCATAACCATCTTGAATGTTTGTAGAGGTAGGGAGAGGTTGAGGGTGGAAAGGTCCAGCATAACTCTTAGGCCCGCCTGGTTCTTCTTCTGAAAGGTGAAAAAGAAGCCCAAGCCTCGCTGGGAGGCTGGGACTTCCTCCACTGCTCGGCTCTGTACGAGTGACCGGATATCCGCCAAAAGAGTTGCTGTCCCAACCTGTGGGACTGGAGGGGAGGGGAGACTGGGATAGGGAGGCGGTACCCCGTGGAGACTACAGAGAGGATCCAGGGGTCCGCGAAATTCTGGCGCCACATGTGCATGGAGGGCAAGCCTGTCCCCACACTTGAGACACGTGGACCCGGAGGGGCGTGTCATGCCTTCTTTCCCTCCGAGGCTGTTGCGGAGGAGGGGGACTGGAAAAAGCCCTTACCCCCACTCCTTTTTGTTGCTTGTTCCGATGTTGAGTCGGCGAACGGTCAGGCTGCCTCGACCTCCACTCTTGGAAGCCGCGGAACCCTCCGTATGTACGCCCCCCCTGTCCGAGCGCTGCTGTGACTGGGTGTTCGTTTTGGCCGTGGTCTTTGTCAAGATGGATAAAGACTTGGCCGTTTGTAAGCTGTTTTTATTTATGTCCAGCTCCTCATCCGTTGTAGAGTGGAAGTGGTCGACCCCTTCTAACGGAAGATCTAAGATGTGATCCTGGACATCCGGGTTGAATTTCGTAGCACAGAGCCAGGCCGCTCTTCTCATGTCTGTGGCAATGCAGATGGCCACAGTGGATTCCATGATGTCCTGCGCCAGCATCTTGGAATCTGCCAATCCGGCCTTGAATCATGATTGGCTCTGTGCCAGAATCTCTGGGAGGAAATCCGCAATTTCCTGCCAGAGCCTCTGGTTAACGGCTGCCAATATGGCATCCGCATTGGCTTGACAAAGGTGCAAGGATGCTTTAGAATACAGCTTCTTCCTGTACGCCTCCAAGATCTTCTCCTCCTTGCCTAGCAGTGGCGCAGAGGAGGAGGCAGAGGACGACAGACTTGGAGCATAGTGATGCCGCAGCGATCACAGAGGAGTGTGGCTGAGGATGCGCCGATAGCAAGAGTGAATCCTCCTCCATCTGCCTGTACTTGGAGTCATGGCGTTTATTCACCGGCTGGACTGAGTGAGGCTTGATCCAACCCTTCTTGGCCAAGGCAACTATGTCCTCCTGCATCGGGATCCCCGTTCTGGTCACGGGACGTAGCGTGAGGACTTCTTTGAGGACCCCCTCTGCTAGTTGCTTGAAGTCGGGTTGGGGAAGGCCCAAGTACTCTGCCAGCCCTGCAGGACATTCATGGGAGGCCTTGGCGGAAGATGGTGTGTCGGGGTCCTCCTCCTCATCCGTGTCCGCCTGAGGGTTTTGTTGGTCCAGGACCGGAGGAGAGGAGGTGGGAGCCGGGGGCTGCAGAGTGGAAACTGAAGCCGAAGGCTGTAGCAGAGGCTGTTGCGGAACCGCCTGGACCTGAGGCTGAACTGGGCCGAGGGGCACCTGTACCAGAGCCTGCGGCACCGGAGCCATTGGCGGGAGCACGTCCCTGATGGTGTCCCTGAGGATGTCCCCCATCCGAGGAGATTTCATGAGCCCAAGGAACCGTTCAAAGAACCTGCCCTCGCAGGCCGGTAGGCAATATTGACGGGGTAGCAAGCGCCTGCTGGAGCCGATGGGTGCCCTACCCATATGGACAGAGCAGGAACCTGCCTTGCGCGAAGGAAGGGTAAGCTGTACGCCACATACCTGGTTAACACCAGTCCCACCATGATACATGTTCCTCCACCTGCAGCCTTCCCTGGAGAGGCGTCGGCCGGATGTCTAGATTTTCTGGCACAGTGGCCATTTTGACAAGCTGCCTTCAATGTGCCTGTGTCGTGTTGCTCGGCTCGCTGGGCCCCGCCCCGTCCAGGACTCTTGAGTGTGGATCATGGGGCCTACCCTGTTCCCCAGGCAGAGGCCTGGATCTGCCGGTAGAACTGCGTATAGGCGCCCCCTCGGACATGTTACCAGTACTAGGGCATAGCCCCTCGGGTGAAGACCCGGAAAAAGAACCTTCCGGTCCATCAGCACTGTCACCGGATCTACTGACCCCTTGGCCTGTCGGACGGTAGCTGATTCAGCCTCTGTACTTGTGCTTGTAACAGGACCTGGGAGGTCCCTCCCGCGTGGGTAGTCTTCCTTGCAGGATGCACTAGAAAAAGCAGCCCTACCTTGGGCCTGGATCGATGATAGGCAAAGTCCTTTAGGTCCTTTGGAGGCGATCTCTGAAAGAGCTCCATCCACCTGGCTAGTCTGTTCTTCAGAGACCTTGAGGAAAGCACGTTGCACGCGGTACAAGCTGGTCTTGGCCAAGTGGTCTGGGCCAAGGCACCGTAGGCAGAGGTAATGGGGGTCTTCAGTCGGGAAGAGCCCGTCGCAGGATGGACACCTGCTGGACCCTGTAGAAGTCGAGATGCGCCGGGGAGGTGTGTGAAGCCTGAGGACCGAGCACCTGAATGGTAAAAAGACAAAAAAGACAGAAGAGAAGAAGCATCCGCATGTGGAATTGCATGGCTGACGCCAAACCCAGGAGTGCTGGTGAATTTGGCCCGTTCCCGTCGATGCGGAAAAGGGGACTGAGGTGTGGCGCTTGAGGGCAGAGTCAGGGCAGCGCATGCTCCCAGGGCCGCACCCCCGCGCAACTCTAAATTTAAAGGGGAAGAAGGTTTTTTCTGGTGAAAAAGGTTGTCTCCCGTCCCTTGGAAGGGACGCCCATGCAGTATGGAGGAAAGGCGACGGGACGTAAGAGTAATTACCCATACAAATGAAAGATTTGCAAAAGGCAGAGCCCAGATGTCAGATGGGGACAATCTCAGAATGGCAGGAAAACTAGCCCGGAGAAGGTAGTCATAGTATTGACCAATTTGAGAGCTGGCTGAATGAGTTGGTAGGGCAAGTCAAATCACTTGATTTTTGCAAGGAAGAAAACCTCCCCAGTCAACTACCCTTTCCAATAACCAAACACACTCTTGAATTTCACAGATAAAGGCATTATTCTGATCGACATCCATCCAAAGGCAGTGCATGTCATAGGGGGAGGTTGAAAGGCATGCAGATAAAATTTATGTTGACATACCATTCACACCGTAATATGGTTTTGTGTAGTTTCATGATCTACACTTACCTTGTCGACATTCAGTTCAACCCCTCTTGGTCATACTTTTTTTCTTTTTTTAATGGGGGATCCCAACACACCCCTTCTCTCGCCCTTCAATTACCCTAACCCAGCAAATCCCAGATTACTATTATGCTTCACTATTGGCGGGTAAAGCAATCCCCTCTGAAAATCCACAAGCAGTGCTGGGAAGTCATCAGTGACATACAAAAACAGATGGGAGAAGAAACTAGGTGATGCTCCAAAGAGCAGTCAATGGGGACTGTAGGTAGAAAGTGGGCGGAATAACAGAGTGGGGAATCGTAACCAAAAACAAAATGTATTCTCTAGATATTGTTTTTGGGGTATATATTTGAGTGACCTTTTCAACTGGTGTACTAAATTTGCTTGTTCCCATTTTTTAGGACTCGTCTGTTCAGCTTTAAATTTTCAGGGGCTGTCCTGCATACTTTTCTGAGCTGGATCAAGACCTTTTGAGTCTTCACAGACTATATTGGTTTGG